>NC_135329.1:90460429-90787339 GCF_023851605.1 Tamandua tetradactyla | reverse complement strand
TCACAACAATTAGTTGTACAACAGGTTTCAGAGTTTAGAATGGGATTACAAGTCCATAATTTAGTTTTTTACTTCGAGCTACTCTAAGACACTGGAGACTAAAAGAAAAAAACAATATATGATTCAGCAATCATACGCGTTTGCTAAATCCAACCTTCTCTGTATAATCCATCATCATCGATGTCTTTCCCACTCTTTAGGAGTATTTGGACTATGCCCATTCTAATTTTGTCGTGTTCAAAGGGGCTATTGATAATATGGGATAGGGGGAATGGAACTAGTTGATGATCTGGAGAGGCTGGCCCCTCTGGGTTTCAGGACTTATCTGGTCCAGGGACCCATATAGAGCTGTAGGTCTTGGGGAAGTTGCCCTAGTGCGTGGAACCTTTGTAGAAGCTTATATCACACCCTAGGTGTTCTTTAAGATTGGCTGGAATGGTTTTGGTTGGGGTTTGGCAAGTTATGATAGGTAGCAATGTCTAACTGAAGTTTGCATATCAGCAACCTCCAGAGTAGCGTCTTAATTCTGTCTGAACTCTCTCAGCTGCTGATATCTTATTTGTTACATTTCTTTTCCCCACTTTGGTCAGGATGGCATTGTTGATCCTATGGTGCCAGGGCCAGACTTATCTCTGGGAGTCATCTCCTACACTGCCAGGGAGACTTTCACCCCTGGATGTCATGTCCCACATAGGGGAGAGGGCAAGGATTTCTATTGCAGAGTTAGGCTCAGAGAGAGAGAGGACACATCTGAGCAACAAAAGAGGTCTTCCAGAAGAGACTTTTAGGCACACCTATAGGTGGGCTAAGCTTCTCCACTACATACACAAGCTTCACAAGAACAAGCCCAAGATCAAGAGCTTGGCTTATTGATTTGGGGGTCCCTAATGTTGGATACAGTATCAGGGGTTTCCCCAGTGGTAAAGTTTAATAGTTCCATATTTTTTCTCCCATTCCTCAAGGAACTTTGCCAATATTTTTTGATTATCTGCTTAATATATTGTGGAATATATTTAGGCATTACATTAAGATATACAGGATTAAAGGTCCTCATTTTTGTTCTGGGCTCCCTGTGTTTGGATTGTTTAAATAAGCTACCCAGACAGTTTGAGTTAGATTATGTGCTACAGAAAATTTAGGTTCTGGACAAAATAAACCTTCCTTCTTTTGGTCAAAGAGTAGATGAGGTTCTAAAATACACATATTACCTTCCTTACCCCTGTGTTCTGAACTGATTGGCTTCATTCTTATCTCTAAACTCTAGGTTATACATATATAAAACAGCCTCTCAAAATCCAGAAATAGCAATTACCACTCTGGACTAAATGTGATTGCTATAAGAGCTTACAATCTAGGCCTATGTTTTCTTATAAATATTTTCTAAATGAGACTATACAATAATTGCTCTTTTGTTTATGGTTTATTTTGCCTCACCGAATGTGCCACAGATTCATTCACAATGTTACGTGCCTCATAATATTTTTCCTTTTTGTAGCAGCACAATATTCAATCGTATATATACACTATCGTTCACTAATTTACTTCTCAGGCAGTACATCCTTCAGCCACCTCCATTAATTGGGTGTCATGTATAACATCCAGAGTCAACAGTCCATCAAAACTCTCAATTTTAGATAATTTCATTGTTTCCAAGAGAAAGATAACCAATAAACACACCCTCACCAAATAAAAAATTGAATCCTCTACTTAACTCTTGTTCCTCCCCCCATTATTTACCCCTGGTGTGCCTGTGGTATTGTTGATGTTTTCCTTAACATAGCTGCATGCAATAGCAGTTTTCCTTTATTCCTCAAACTTATACACTCATTGTACAAGATCATACCTTTGAAGTTGTTCATGTAAGAACTTATTTATGTTTGTAGGAAATCAGTGGGTCATATGGGTCTATGAAACCTCTTTCAATCATGTTCACCTTCCACATGATAATATTACTTTTAGACCCATTAGTGAACCATCTTCACTTCTATCTATTCCCTTACATTTACATTCAACCTCATTAGCTAACTGTTCACCCATCTCTAGTTTTGTGTATCTCTAGACCCCCATATTCTATATTATAACCTTCTGATTTTACATTTACTACGGTAATAAAAGTGGACTCATACAGTATCTGTTCTTTTGTGTCTAGCTTATTTCATTCAGCATTATGTCCTCAAGGATCATCCATCTTGTCATGTGCTTTTTCTGCTGCATAATATTCTGTCATATGTATATGCCACATTTTCTTAATCCACTCATCTTTTGATGGGCACTTGGATTGTTTCCATCTTTTGGCAATTGTGAATAATGCTGCTATGAACATAAGTGTGCAAATGTCTGTTTGTGTCACTGCTTTCAGTTCTTCTGGGTATATACCGAGTATTGCTATTGCTGGGTCATAGGGCAAGTTGATATTTAGTTTCCTACTGAACTGCCAAACTGTCTTTCACAACAGCTGTATCATTATACATTTCAACCAGCAGTGCATAAATGTCCCAGTTTCTCACAACTTCTCCAGCACTTATAGATTCCTGTTTCTTTAATAGCAGCCATTATTATAGGTGTGAGTGGTATCTCATTGTACCCTTGATCTGCATTTTCCTTAAAGCTAATAAAAATGAACATCTCTTCATGTGCTTTTTAACCATTAGTATTGCCTCTTCAGAAAAAAAGATTCGTCTTTAGCCCATTTTATGATTGGGTTGCTTGTTCTTTTGTTGTTGAGTTGTATGATTTCTTTATGTACACAAGATATCAAACCTTTGTCCAATGTGTGATTTACAAATATTTTTTCCCATTGAGTTGGCTGCCTCTTCACCTTTTTGACAAAGCCTTTTGAGGTGCAAAAGCATTCACTTTTGAGGAGTTCCCATTTATCTATTTTTTTCTTTTGTGGCTTGTGCTTTGGGTATAAATTTTAAGAAGCTACTTCTTATTACTAGGTCTTAAAGATGTTTCCCTATTTTTTCTTCTAGAAGCTTTATGGCACTAGTACTAATATTTAGATGTTTGATACACTTTGGGTTAATTTTTATATAGGGTATAAGGTAAGATTCTTCCTTCATTCTTCTGGGTATTGATATCCAATTCTCCCATGCCCATTTACTGAAAAGACTATTTTGTCCACTTCAGTGGGTTTGGGATCCTTGTCAAAAATTAGTTGACCATAAATTTGGTGGTCTATTTCTGTACTCTGAATTTGATTCCATTGGTCAATACTTCCATCTTTGTGCCAGTACCATGCTGGTTTGACCACTGTGGCTTTATATTAAGTTTTTAAATCAGGAAGTGCTAATCCTCCTACTTTGCTCCTTTTTAGGAAGTTTTTTGCTATTCAGGGTTTCTTTTCCTTCCAGATGAATTTGGTAACTTGCTTTTCCAAGTCTTCAAAATATGTTGTTGGAATTTTGATTTGTACTGCATTGAATCTATAAATCAATTTGGGTAGAATTGACATCTTAACTATTTAACCTACATATTCATGAGCAGGGAATGCCTTTCCACCTAATTAGATCTTCTTTGATTTCTTTTAGCAATGTTATGTAATTTTCTGTGTATATGTCCTGATTAAATTCATTCCTAGGTATCTGAGTCTTTTAGTTTCTATTTCGAATGGAAGTTTTTCCTTAACTGACTCCTTGGTCAGTGCTTGTGAATAGAAACGTTACTGATTTTTGCACATTAATTTTGTATCCTACCACCTTGCTGAATTTGTTCTTCAGCTCAGTTAACTTTGTTCAAGATGTCTCAGGATTTTCCAAGTATAATATCATGTCATCTGCAGATCATGAAAGTTTTACTTCTTCTTTTCCAATTTGGATGCCTTTTATTTCTTTGTCATGCCTGATTGCTCTAGCTGTAAATTTTAGTACAATGCTGAATAATAGTGTTAACAGAGGGCAGCCTTGTCTCACTCCCATCTTAGGGGAACAGCTTTCAGTCTCTCTCCATTGAGTATGATGCTAGCTATGGGCTTATCATATTGAGGAAGTTAACTTTGATTTTTATCTTTTGATGTGCTTTATCAGAAAAGATGTTAAATTTTGTCGAAAGCTTTTTCAGCATCAGTTGAGACGATCACAGCATTTTTTCTTTTCGATTTGTTAAAGTGCTGTATTACATTAGTTGATTTTCTTGTGTTGAACCATCTTTGCATTCCTGATATAAACCCCACTTTGTCGTGATGTATAATTCTTAAAATGTGTTGTTGGATTCGATTTGCTAATATTTTGTGGAGAATTTTTGCATCTATGTCCATTAGGGAGATGGCCTGTAGTTTTCCTTTCTTTTAGCATCTCTATCCAATTTTGGTGTTAAGTGATGGTAGCTTCGTAGAATAAGTTAGGTAGTATTCCTCTTTCCCCAATTTTTTTTTGAAAGGTCTGACCATGATTGGTGTTAGTTCTTTTTGGAATGTTTGATAAAATTCTACTGTAAAGCCATCTGACCCTGGGCTTTTCATTGTAGGAAGATTTTTGATGACTGATTGAATCTCTTTACTTGTGATTGGTTTCTTGAGATCTTCTATTTATCCCTGAGTCAGTGTAGCTTGCTTATGTGTTTCCAGGAATTTGTCCATTTCATCTAAGTTGTCCAGTTTGTTGGTGTATAGCTGTTTATAGTATCATCTTAGATTTATTTTATTTCCTCAGGGTCTGTGGTAATGCAACCCTTCTCATTTCTGATTTTGTTTATTTGCATACTCTCTCTTTTTTTCCTTGCCATCTTGCTAGTGGTCTATTAATTCTATCGATTTTCTCTAAAAATCAACTTGTGGTTTTACAGATTCTTTCTATTGTTCTCTTGTTTTCCTATTCATTTATCTCTGCTTTAATCTTTGTTATTTTTCTTCTTCTATTTGCTTTGGGGTTAGTCTGCTGTTCTTTATCAAGTCCCTCCAGGTAAGCAGTTAAGTCCTCGCTTTTTGCTCTTTCTTGCTTTTTTTCTTTTTCTTTTTTTTTCCCTATGGTGCATGGTCCGGGAATCAAACCCATGTCTTCTTTCTTGTTTTTTAGGCATTAGAGCAATAAATTTCCCTCTCAGCACAGCCTTTGCCACATCCCATAAGTTCTCATTTCCTTCATCTCCAGATAGCTACTGATTTTTCTAGGAATTTCTTCTTTGACTCACTGGTTGTTTAAGAGTGTGTTCTTTAATCTCCATTTATTTCTGAAAGTTCTCATTCTTTGGTGTTTGTTTATATCCAGCTTCATTCCATTGTGATCAGAAAAAGTGCTTTGAGTAATTTCAGTGCCTCAAATTTTTATAAATCTTTAAATTTATAAAGACCTGCTTTGTCCCAGCATATGATCTATCCTGAAGAATGTTCCATGGGCACTAGAGAAGAATGTATATCCTGGTGTTTTGGGGTGTAATGACCTATATATGTATGTTAGGTCTAATTCATTTAACAAGTTGTTTAACTTCTCTTTTTCCTTGTTGATCTTCTGTCTAGTTTTCCTACCTATAGAGGAGAGTGGTATATTGAACTCTCCTACTATCATTATTGAAATGTCTATTGCTCCCTTCAGTTTTGCTAATGTTTCTCTCATTTACTCGGGAGCTTCTTGGTTGGGGGCATAGATATTTATGATTGTTATTTCTTCTTGGCAAGTTGACACTTTAATTAGGATATAGTGTCCTTCTTTGTCTACCATGATGTCTTTACATTTAAAGTCTATTTTGTCCAATATTTGTATAGCTACTCCAGCTTTCTTTTGGTTACCACTTACATGAAATATTTTTTCCATCCTTTCACTTTCAATCTATTTGTATCCTTGTGTCTAAATGAGACTTTTGTAAACAGCATATAGCTGGATTATATTTTTAATCCGTTCTTCCAATCTGGATCTTTTAATTGGTTAATTTAGTCTACTAACATTCAAAGTTATTTCTGAAAATGTGTTTCATGAATCCACCAGCTTCCTTTTTTTTTTTTTTTAACACATGGGCAGGCACCAGGAAATGAAACTGGGTCTCTAACATGGGAGTCAAGAACTCTGCCACTGAGCCACCATTGCCCACCCTCCTTTGGCTTTTATTTGTCAGATTTATATATTTTTTTCCCTTCTTTCTCTTCTTATCCTTTAAGTTACCCTTACTGGTACTTTTCAATTCTGTGGCCTCCTCCAGATCTCCTTCTCTTGGCTTTTCCCTTCTCTTCTTTTTTTTTTTTTCAGCTGGCAGAACTCCCTTTAGTATTTCTTGTATGGCTGGTCTCTTATTGACAAATTCATGAGCCACTTTTATAAATTTTATATTTGTGAGTGTTTCTTGTTGATTCTGTATCTGTAGAAAACCCTAATTAATACAGTTGTTCTGTCCTCTAGTTCATTTGTTCCTTCTTCTGCCTCTTCAAATCTGCAGTCGTGTTTCTCCAGTATATTTTTTATTTGGTCTACAACATCTTTAATCTCTGTGATATCTGCTTTTTTCTATTTATTCTTTCAAATTCCTCTTTATCCTCTTCTAGTGTATTCTTGGCTTCCTTTATGTCATTAGTCATCACATTTACTTTATTTTGTAGAGCTATATGAACATCTTTGATTACTTGTTCCAAAGACTGTGTCTCTTCCAGTGTTTTAATTTGGCATTAGCCTGGGCTTTATCTGTCTGCATCTTGACATGCTTAGTGATCTTCTATTGTCTTTGAGGCATGTAAATATTTTAATAGGGTTATTTTGGAAGTTAATTTCCTTCAGTAGTCTAAAGCTTTGTATTTATAGGATGAATGTGGAGCAGGATGTGGGGTGAGGAGCAGGTCACAACAGAGCAGTGATGGGTTGCAGTGCAGGTATACTCACAGATTGTGGATGTTACACTGGTGCCTATGAGCATTGGGTGCGGGGCATGGGGTTGTAGAGGTGCAGTGTGGAGGCCATGGGGATGGGGTGCAGCTTAGGCTGGCCTTGGAGTACAGGAGCAGGATGTAGCATGGGGGCCATGGAGGTAGGGTGCAGTGGGAGGTAGATGGGGGTTGTGTGAATGCATGAGGGCTGATGTGCAGGTAGGATGTGGGTGGAAGCCTGTACTGTTGGAGTTGTGGGTATCGGGGTATAGGATAGGTGGCACAGAGATCAGGGCACAGCAGGCATAGAGTGTGGGTTTGTCCTTGTTCAGGAAGAGGAGTCAGGGTGCCCTGGATATGACTTTGGGAGTGTATATGGGTGGGGCACTGGTCACAGGGGTTGTGGAATGGGGGAGTTTGATATCGGATGAGCAGGGCTCTGGCCTGGGTACACAGGTGTGTAGGGGTTTGGAGCAGGTGCGCACATATGTGCAGGGTGGGGGCTATGTAGCACAGATGCACACATGAGCACCTGCCAGGTGTGGGAACAGGGTGCTTGTGCCAACAGGCATGGCAAGGCTGCACATGTATGGGGCAGGTGATTGGAGTGCAGGGATCAAGAAGTCAGTGCATGAATGTGTGAGTGCATGTTGGCAGGGAGAATGTGGCTGTGCCAGTGCACAGGACTGCGGGCCTGGGCCCTGGTGTGCATCTGTGCAGAACTCTGGGGCAGTGACCAAGGTTGCACTGCATGGGGTGAGGGCCAGTGTGGCCCAGATGTGCAGTTCAGTGCCTTCCCAGAGCTGGGGGTCATGACTGGGGCCCTGTGTGTGCATCTGGGAGAGCTGTAAACTGATGCACACATGTGCAGAGCTCAGTGGTGGGCAGGAGGCTGTGAAACTGAATGGACTGGAGGTGGGTGTAGCCTGAATATGAAGGTAAGTGCCCACAGCCATGATGCACTGGCAACTGCCTGCTGGGGGCAAGAAGGGGGAAGTGGGTGTCAAAGGGCTGGTTAGAGGTGGGTAGGTCTTGGCAGGGGTGCCGCAAAACTGCGTGTTTTTGCAGCAGAGGTGGGTTGGGATGGAACTGGTGTGTGTGCACTTGGGGTGGGGATGTGGGACAGGTAAGTGGGGAGTGGGGTATAGGGGCACTCATGTCAGGGGGTCTTGGAGCATGTTGTAGGGGAACAGTTGACAGGGTTCAGGTGTGTGGGGTGTAGGGTGAGTCACAGGTCACGTGGGTGCATGCATGAGAATAGCATGTTCAAGGTAAGCAGTTTGGCTTACTTCCTAGGTCCCGTCTCCCTGTCCCTGTACTCTTGAGACTCTGGGCTTCCATTTGAAAAGAGGCACATTAGGGTGTTTGGACTAGCTGGATGGTGGTATCTAGTTCTCTGCATCTCAGTTCTTCAGCTTTTGCAACCAGGGCCTACCTGCATGGTGTAGAAGACCATCCTGGGTCACTAACATCCTAGAATGTCCGTCTCAGTCATCTTCCTGTCCTTCTCTAGTTTCTCCTTGGATCAGGGGTGAACTTCACCTCTCCTGTTCAGCCATCTTCCTAAATGCATACATTTGAGATGATTTCCAATAATTGCCAGAGGTCCACCAAAATACATTTTTTTGCATTTCACAGAGAATGAAACTAAATCCAAGAGACTCTAACTAACCAATCCAGGTGGCACACAGCTAAAACAATGGAAGAATCAAAATGTATATCTGGCTGACACCCCAACTTACTTCCTCTAGGCTATGGGTTGGCAGTGTTTTCTTTGGAATGTGTCTGATAGTAAATATTTTAGGCTCTGTGGATCATAGGATCATATGGTAGTATCAGAACTATGCATATCTAACCTTGTAGTGTGAAAGTAGCCACAGACAATTCATAATAATAATAAAAAAAAAACATGGCTATGTTCCAATTCAACTTTAGTCTTGGACAATGAAATTTGAATTCATATACTTTTCATGTGTCATGAAATCCATTATCTGATTTGAGTATCAGTATTATATTAACTGCATTAAAAACTTGTAAATTTCCCCTCTTGCTAAGTTTTGGAATGATTCATTTGTAAGAATGATTTTTTCCATTGAAATCTGAGAAAATCTACCTATAAACTATTTAGACCTGGGGCTTTTAGAAGAAGGAGAACTGTAGGTGGCCATTTCATGTTTTTAATGATGGCTTCTATCTTTTCTTGTGCTAATTTTAACCTATAATTTTTTAAAATTTTATTTGTTAATTAATTTAAAAAATTAATAACAAATGAGCAAAAATATTGACATATCATTCCATTCTAATATATAATCAGTAATTCACAATATCATCACTTAGTTGCATATTCATCATTTCTTAGAACATTTACATCAATTCAGAAAAAGAAATAAAAAGACAACAGAAAAAGAAATAAAATGAAAACAGAAAGAAAAAAGAGATTATGCATACTATACCCCTTACCCTTCACTTTCATTGATCACTAGCATTTCAAACTAAATTTATTTTAACATTTGTTCCCTCTATTATTTATTTTTATTCCATATGTTCTACTCATCTGTTGATGAGGTAGATAAAAGGAGCATCAGATACAAGGTTTTCACAATCACACAGTCACAACAACATATCATTATTCAATCATCATCAAGAAATATGGCTACTGGAACACAGCTCTACATTTTCAGGCAGTTCCCTCCAGCCTCTCCACTATATCTTGAATAACAAGGTGATATCTACTTAATGCATAAGAATAACCTCCAGGATAACCTCTCGACTATGTTTGGAATCTCTCAGCCATTGACATTTTGTCTCATTTCACTTTTCCCCCTTTTGGTCGAGAAGGTTTTCTCAATCCCTTGATGCTGAGTCTCAGCTCATTCTAGGATTTCTGGCCCACGTTGCCAGGAAGGTCCACACCCCTGGGAGTCATGTCCCATGTAGACAGGGGGAGGGTGGTGAGTTTGCTTGTTGTGTTGGCTGGAGAGAGAAGACACATAAAAAGAAGCTCTCTTGGGGGTGACTCTTAGGCCTAAATTTTAAGTAGGCTTGACCTATCCTTTGTGGGGTTAAGTTTCATATGAACAAACCCCAAGACTGGGGGCTCAGCTTATAGCTTTGGTTGTCCACACTGCTTGTGAGAATATTAAGAATTCAACTTGGGGAAGTTGAATTTCTCCCCGTTCTCACCATTCCCAGAAGGGGACTTTGCAAATACTTTTCCACTCACTGATGAAGCACTCTGGGATTCATTGGGGCATCACTCTGGACAAACCAACAAAATCTCATGTCTTACCCAAGATTCCAGGTACTTATGGTGTTCAGTCAATCTATCTACATAAGTTATATTAGAAAATGCACTAGTCAAAATATAAATTTTGTACCCAATAAACATTTTTTACTTTAGAGTCACACATAAGGTGAAATTTAAAAATATTAATTACCATCTATTTTCAGCACCCTGAAGTAATGACATTCCTTTGTTCTTCTTCAGGCACAAACATTTTTAAAATCTGTACATTTAGTCACTATTATTATACACTCTAGGCATTCCTAGATTATACCATCTCAATCTTTATCATCTATCTTTCTTTCTGATTTTATTTATGCCCCCAGCCCTCCTCCCTCTATCATTCTCACATGCAGCTTCATTCAGTGTTTTAACATAATTGCATTACAGTTAGGTAGTATTGTGCTGTCCGTTTCTGACTTTTTATATTCAGTCCTGTTGCACAATCTGTATCCCTTCAGCTCCAATTACCCAATATCTTACCCTATTTCTATCTTCTGATGGTCTCTGTTATCAATGAAATATTCCAAGTTTATTCACTAATGTCAGTTCATATCAGTGAGACCACACAGTGTTTGTCCTTTTGTTTCTGGCTAATCTCACTCAGCATAATGTCCTTGAGGTCCATCCATATCGTTACATACTTCATAACTTTATTCTGTCTTACAGCTGCATAATATTCCATCATATGTATATGCTACAGTTTTTTTAGCCACCCATCTGTTGATGGACATTTTGGCTGTTTCCATCTCTTGGTAATTGTAAATAATGCTGCTACGAACATTGGTGTGCAAGTGTCCATTTGTGTCATTGCCCTCATGTCCTTTGAGTAAAGACAGCATATAGATGGGTCCTGTTTTTTAATCCATTATGCCAGACTATGTCTTTTGATTGGGGAATTTAATCCATTAACATTTAGTCTTATTACTGTATGGGTAGTACTTTCTTCTATCATTTTGCCTTTTGGATTTTATATGTCATATCTAATTTTCCTTCTTTTTCCCTTTACTCATAGTCTTCCTTTCTATACTCTTCTCCACACCTCTCTCTTCTGTCTTTTCATATCTGTCTCTAGTGCTTCCTTTAGTATTTCTTGCAGAGCTGATCTCTTGGTCACAAATTCTCTCGGTGATTTTTTGTCTGAAAATGTTTAATTTCTCTCTCATTTTTTAAGGACAGTTTTGCTAGATATAGAATTCTTGGTTGGCAGTTTTTCTCTTTTAATGGTTTAAATATATCATCCCACTGTCTTCTTGCTTCCATGGTTTCTGCTGAGAAATCTATGCATAGTTGTATTAGGCTTCCCTTGTATGTGACAGATTGCTTTCAAGATTCTCACTTTCTCTTTGACCTCTGACATTCTGATGAGTAAATGTCTTGGAGTACATCTGTTTGGATTTATTCTCTTTGGGGTATGCTGCACTTCTTGGATCTGTAATTTTAAGTCTTTCATAAGAGTTGGGAAATGTTCAGTGATAATTTCCTCCATTAGTTTTTCTCCTCCCTTTCCCTTCTCTTCTCCTTCTGGGACACCCACAACACATATATTCATGTGCTTCATATTGTCATTCAATTCCCTGAGTCCCTGCTCATATTTTTACATTTTTTCCCCTATGTTTTCTTTTTTGTGTTGGATTTCAGATATTCCGTCCTCCAGTTCACTAATCTTATATTCTGCCTCTCGAAATCTACCATTGTAGGTTTCCATTGTTTATTTCATTTCTTCTACTGTGACTTTCATTCCCATAAGTTCTGTGATTTGTTTTTTCAGACTTGATTTCTTCTTTTTGTTCATTCCTTGCCTTCTTTATATCCTCCCTCAATTAATTAATTTGATTTTTGATGAGATTTTCCATGTCTGTTCATATATTCTGAATTAATTGTTTCAGCTCCTATATCTCATTTGAATTGTTGGTTTATTCCTTTGACTGGACCATATCTTCAATTTTCCTAGTGTGATTTGTTATTTTTTGCTGGTGTCTAGACATTTAATTACCTTAATTAGTTTATTCTGGAGATTGCTTTCACTTCTCTCACCTAGGATTTTCTTGCTGGATGAATTTGTTGTCTATCTGTCCTTTGACATTCAGTTTAGCTTCTTCTGGACCTCTAGCTTAGGTTTTGTTTAACAGAGGAGAATTTTTCAGTTCTTGTTTTCTTGTTTCTTGCCCTGCTTGTATGGTACATTTTTACCCCCCGCCCCCACCCTTAGGAGGGTCTACTTAGGTATTACAGACCCCAGCTGGATTTTCCCAGACCAAACTGGCTTCCTATCAGGAGGAAAGAGTCACCTGCATCAGTTTTCCCCGAGGGTGAGAGCCGGCAGGTTGAAAGACTTTCCTGTGAAGTCTCTGGGCTCTGTTTTTCTTATCTTTCCCAGTATGTGGTGCTTGTCTGCCTGCAGGTCCCACCAGCATAAAATGATGCAGTAACTTTAACTTTGGCAGACTCTCTCTGCTGGAGACTTGGTGGAGACAGAGGAGAGGTTGTAGGCTGGTTTTAATGGCTTCAAATTATGAAGCCCTAGTGTCTGAATTCCTTGAGGGAGGGATTCCACCTGAGTTGGGCTTCACCCCTCCCCTGGGGAAGGCACAGGCTCCAGACAAGCCCTCAAACGAGCTTGTTTCTGCCTATGCCTGGGGCAGTTGCAGCCTGAGAAGCCCTGCCACTATATTTAAAGACAGTCAAGCCTTTGTAGAAACAGTCACAGAAACCTCTGTTTCCTTTTTTTTTTTTCTTTTTCCATCAGCCCTGCCCCCTTGATGCCGGGACAAAAATGAGCAACCTCTGCTTTGACCAGGTTCACCTGAGCTGGGGGCCTATTTTTAGTAGTCAGAATTTGTTAATTAATTCTACAATTGGCGTTTGGTTGGGCTCAGCCCCTGCTGCTGGTAAAGTCTCTTTCCTTTCCCCTCTGGGAATCAGCCTTTGGGGGAGGGGCAGCCAGTCCAGCTGGTCCAGACTGGGGTACGCTGTGTGCCCGGTGAATGACTTGGCCCCAGTAACTATTCTGTACTGTTTGTGGTTATTTAGTTGTTGTTCTGGAGAACAAACTAAAATGTGCACATTGCTAAGCCACCATCTTGGCCCAGAATTCCCTAATATTTTCTTGATCCTTGATATTATTTCATGTTAAATTAGTTTTTGGTTTGTGATTTATTGCCATCTTTTTCTGCTATTTTTAAACCTCTTCTACATTTGTGGTTAGTTAAATCTGTGTGTGTGTGTGTGTGTGCACATACTGTGGTTACCCTGCAAAAGCAGGAGGGGCCCCCACACAAAGATTGGTTCAGATATGTCATATGTCAAAACTGATGACACCACACATACAGACTGAGAAGATATGCACCGTTTCATTATTTAAATAATTAAGTTCTCTGTGAGTTCTCTGACCTCAGTTGAGGTCAGGGAAGACCTCTCCACTGGTTTGATGTGAATTGAGAGGGCAAGTAAATGACACGGCCCAGGTTTTTGTTGTACCCAGGGTAGGCTTGCAGGAGAGTTCCTATGCATGGGTAGATACTTGTGTAATTCGCATCAACCTCTGGCTCCCAGGATTTCTTGTTAGCTTGCAGAATGTGGAGTATAAGTGGAAGTGGGGAGTAAGGCTTAGAAGCAATCAGCGGTCAAACATCCAAAAATGAAGACATGCTTCTCATGGCAAGTCACCCCTAATGTTTGAACGATGACAGAAACATTCCAGGTCTCACGTAATTAATTTAGAAATTATTTAAGTAAGCCTAATGACCTTCTCTGAGGCCCATAGCCTGAATCTGTTAAGGGAGGTAGGAGTTCTGTTGAATGGTTTGCTAAAGAGCCCAGCATTATCTATTTGGAGAAGGTAAATGTGTGTTTTAGTCACAGTCTGTCATGCCTGAAAATCCAGAAGGAAGAAGGAGGGTCCTAGAGATGCTTTGTGTTGTGGACTTCATATCTATTGAGACATATGTGACTTGACTTATACTTTGCATGCCTGCGATGCACAATAGTTCCAGTGGATTTTTTACTTCAAAGAGAACAACTCTTAACCAATGGCCTAAGAGTTTATTAAAAACAATGCAGATGGGGCTAATTGATGGGCATTGCATCTAGTACTAAAATGACTCTCTCAGGTTTGGTCAATGTACTGACACCTGGGTCCAGCTGTCCATCAGGTATGTACTGGTTGAGGTATTAAAAGCAGCAGATCTCCAGCGAGATCCATCACATGTGTTGGCAACAGTGTCATCCATAAAACTATACAAAATCCCATTGCTGTTTGTTCACTCAATTGGTCCCAAGGGGGTTCACAAGGCCAAGGGGTCCAGAAGAGGCATGTTCTCCTCTAGCACCATCATTCCTGCCAAAGAAAACTCCCTTCTATAGGTTAGAAATGCCAGAGGGCCCAGGTTTGGCTCCTTCCTATAGCAATGGGGCCTTGGTGGCCATGCCGGATTTGTGGGGTGCTATTTCCGTAACCTAAAGTTGAGTAACCAGCTGGGGTCAGAGGTTCACAAACTCGGTGCCTGAGAGAGCCATAATCCAGGAGATCCCAGTATGTGGTCAGTAATTGTTTCTCTAACGGTATGTAGCACAGGACTGAGGAAGTTTCTTGTATCAAACCCCACTGGAGAACATCTGACCATCCTGAGTGGATCACAGAATCCAGGCTTGAAAGGAGATTGCCAAACCTCTTCAGTGAAGGGATTTTGATAAGGGGACATTAACAGGGGTTCTTATGTTGCAATGTAGTGTGATCCTAGAGCCTGTTTTCGGAGGGTCCCCATTTGAGGTGGGCTGATTTTCAAGAAACAGCATAAATGGGCTGAAGTAAAATTTATACATGAGTGTGCTGCTTCCAGAACCCAAAGAGGCCTAAAAGACATTTATGTCCTGAGAGGGTCAATGGCTGTTTCTTGACAGTGTCGGGGTTGGAGTGGCCCTTGGTTTATCACATAATTTTCAGGAATTTGAACAAGGTGGCAGAGCCATGCATTAGGTGTGGGGCAAAGTCTCATCCCCTTTTTGTGAGCTTCTTTTTTCACTATTTGCATATTTCCCGTATGAATGTCAAAAGAATGTTCTCAGAGGAGGATGTCAACAATGTAATGCCATACCTTGTGCTCTTCGAGAATGGAGTATGCCATTAAAAAGTTGACTGCAAAATTTGTGTGCGTGGGTAGCCAGGTAAAGGTGCATCATGTCTTTTTGGAACTTAAGGCAGACTCTGTTGAAATAGGTACTGAACAGAGCACATTATTATGTGTGGTGTGTGTACACGCGTGCATGTGTGTGCGTGCGGGTGTGCGTGTGCATGTGTGTGGGGGTTGATGAGCTCTCTTTCTCTATTGTTGCTCATTTGTTGTGTTTTATTGATCTGATTTTCAGAGGTTTATCTTATTAGGTTGTTTGGAATCGTTGACACTGTTTTTGTTCTTGTTCTCTATTTTGTGAATTTGTGATATTTTTATCGATTTCTTTTCTTGGTTCGTTCAATTCATGGTTATGGTTTATTGAACTTCTTGAGGTAAACACTTAAGCTCTTTCATATTTTTATATTTCTTTTTTCTAATAAGCACATTTAAGCTAATTATTTTACCTCTAACTAAACAAGATATTTAGTAATTTAACATTTATTTGTACTAAGTACTTCAGAATTTCCTCATGATTTCATGATTTCATCTTTTACACATTGGTTAAATGGAAGTAAGCGTCCAAATTTTCTGAGCTCAAGAATGTGTTTAGCTGTCTGCTTGTTGTGATTTCAAGATTATTGGATTACGGTTAGAGAAGGTAGAGTGTATTTTGAAATGTGTTATGAATTTCCTCTTTGTTAAGACTTGGTTTGTGATTCATTTTGTAACTATTCCATTTTATTTTGAGAAGAATATAGAGTCCTAACGAAAGGCTCAAAAATCGCAAACATGTCCATTCGATTACACTTGTTAAGCAAGATACTTCAATAATAGCATAATTTTGACAATGGTGGTTTTTAGAATGTGTGAAAATTTTAACTACATTTACAGATTATTGATTTTTCTCTGTTATTCCATCATATGACATGTTACATATTTCAAGTCTATGCAATTATGTGACTTATCAGGGCCACATATACATACTTTTATAAGTTACTAAAGATTATCAATACATATATATTCCACCCCGGGAAAAAGAAAGAGTAGTTCTACCATGCTTTGCCTCTTGTCCCTCTTTAACCTCCCTAAAACATCATGCTGCCTTCAGTAGAAATTTCGTCTCAGACTGTTACATTTATTCCTGGTGAGTTTATTTTTCCTATGTTGCAACTGTATCTCATCAGTTCTAAAACACGTTTTAAAAAACATTTGTACCTCTTTAGTATCCATTTGAATATAAATATGATAAAGAAGCATATTGCTATAGTTTCTTCTTTTTTCTTTCCTGGTGTTACAAAGACTATTGGGCATCACTCAATCTATGTCATCTCAGGTTTGGTTAGATATGGTGATTTTTTGGCTAACACTTGCTTCCCATACTTCATGTATTCTGATGAATCATTTCATTTATTACTGCAATATTTCCTCCTAAAGTTTTATCAGAGAAAATATTCGTCTGATACCCTTTCTGGGAACTTGCATGATTTTTTAGTGTACTTATCATTTTTATTTCAAAGCTTGCTCCTTTAAAAGCCCTTTTACCTGAAATTTATTCTAATTTTTAAACACATACATTGATATTTTAAAATTATTGTTACCTCTTCTATAGATCCTCTCTTGTTTAGGCAAAGTGACACTTTTGATTTTAAAGGTTTTAGATGATCTCTTATATTTTCCCTTCTTTCTCTCAACTGCTTTTGGGAAGATCTTAATTCCATTTTTCAGCTCACTAATTTGCTTGGCCAATGCATATATTGTAAAAAACAACTCATTATTATCAGTTTGAATGCGTTTGTTTGCAAGTACAACAAAACCTAATTATAGAGTTGTAAAGATTACGGCCTCTGTAGCCCTGATTTTCTTCCTTAACTTGATTTAATAATGATAGGAAAGTGGCTCTACTACTTTTAGGCCCCATACCACATCATCTGGAAACATCTGTGTCCTACAAGTCCCTGAATGAGGTAATCACTTTGATTTTTTCCATCTTAGGTTACATGTCAACACACAAATCAATAACCATGACCAGAGAGGCAACACATAGTGATTAATTATCCACAACCCTGTGTTTGTTGAGCACCACTTTGTCTCCAGTAGAAATCATTAGAGATGTGGTGCATGTATGCTGAAGAAACAACCATTAATGTCCATGAGTTGTTTTGAAAACTGCATTTTTCATGTTCATATCTCTGACTGTTTCTTATTCAAAACAGCTTATTCTTGTTTTATGTTTGCAAATTCCTTTTTTAATTTTCTGAAATGCTTATAATAATGCTTATTTTACATCCTTCTTCAAACTATCACATTGCACTTTCCTCTTCTCTTACTCATGGGTCTTCTATTGCTTTTCTTTCACAATCTTTGAGCTTCATCTCCACCTTAAGGCTGTTTTGCTCAAGCTCAGTTTTGTCCTCTTGCGACTGCCAGCATTCTAGGCTTGGCTACCTCTTGGTAAATTTAGGAGGTGGAGAGGAGAACAGATGCCTGAACAGATGTGGTATGGACTCTAATACCTCACATTTTCATGGATTTTTTTCCTCTGCGGGTACTTTCCTCCCACATCCCAAGGTATTTCTCCTGTCTGAAGATCTCCATCTTTAGTTTCAATTGTCTGGTCGAAGTAAAAGTGATGTAGTAGATGCACATGAGCTAGTCCGTTTGCTACCTTGCTACCTTAGCTTGAGTCTGGCATTCTACCTCCAGGTGGCGCTGCTGCTCTTTTCCCAGGGGTAGCCAAGGTGGGCTTTCAGGACGCTGCCACTCGTGTACCTGCTTGTGGGACTTACACAGTCCTGAGTTTTTATCTGTTCAATAACAGCAACCAACATTTTCACATACCATGAAAGAGCCTCCCATCACTTCTTGCTCAGGGTAGATAAAAGTGGAGCTACGAATTTCTACCCGTTCCAGTTCCGGTCCCAGGGGCTCTGCCTCCGTTCTCACTCTGTGTGGGTTTTTTTTTTTGCTTTTGGTGACTGCTGGTGGTTTGATTTCACAGAGAGCACAGATACCCATAGTAAAATTTGTCTCTTTGATCCAAATTTGGCCTGTCATTCTTCCTCTCTAATAAACTTGATTCCTCTTTTCACTTACATCTTCTTCCCTAATTGACGTGAAGGTGTTAGTGGATGATAATTTGTCTTGTTAATGGTTTATCACTCTATAGGAGATGACATTTTTAAGGAGTCTTATTTACTCAGAGAGCGATAAAAATAAAATGGTGGAAATTTCAGGTATCCAAACAAGCCAGTATTTTTCAATTATGGTATATGTGATTTCTAATACCACACTGTAAGAAAATGCCTACTATTGTAGCAGCATCCTTGCATAACATATCAGAATATTGTATGGCAAGAAATGTTCTCTTTCTCTGTATTGGACATTTAAAAGCCATAAAGAAAATTGAGAGATCCTCTTATGAACCTTGAGGAACATCTGACAAGGGTAGATATAATCAAAGAACTTTGATCATAGGAATGAGCAGAAGGTTGCAAACAAAATGTTAAATGTTTGTCATATAATATTAGAGAATGTTATACAAAGCGTAAAATGTGTAGCTATTCTTATCTCATTGTAGGTTTACTTTTAAAAATTTATTCTCCTTGTTCTGATATTTAAAGTCAGTTCTTTAAGTAAACTATTAAAATAAATGTGACATAGGAAAATAAATTCAATGACTTTTTGTTTTAGCAAGTTAATATCTGTCTCAAGGTTTGTTTGATTTTCAAGTTTCACATTAGGTTGAAGAGGCAAAAGCACCAGTCCATGTAATAGTATAAAGATTTGCAGGACATTATGTTGATGGCAATAATTTTGTCAAAGTTTTTGTGTTTTTTCCCTTCGTTTTCTGTACGTGCATGTACAAACATACAAGCTATAATATCATTCATTTTTCTATGTGCATATCATGTCATTTATTTGCAATTTAACTCTTCCTAATCTTTTCATAGAGCTTACTCTAAGTAAGTTAGTTTTTTCACTCCCCTATTCTCAAACATGCTTTGTGTACTCATTGACCTCCATGAGAGTTTTGAGCAGAAACTATCCTTGTCCCTGTTTGCCTTAATTTGGGGTACTTCTCAAAGTTCTCCTCTTTCCCTTTCTCAGAAACTCTTCACATCCCTCTGACTCATAACTCACTGTATTGCAGTACTCTTTTCAGCCCCAAGATTTCACATGTCCATTCTAAAGCCCCATCACTACCGTCACATTCTCTTGAAACATGTGGTGGGGAATCTGTGGTCTGAGGACTCAGCTGAGCAGAAGGCGTTTGGCTGTGTTTAGTGGGAAGAGGCAGAGGGCAGCTCAAAGGAAAAGATTTGCATTAATTCAAGAAAGCAATGCTAAGCCAGTGACTAATTAAATGGAGAGGACTGAAGGACAAGTTCTTAAGACAAACCTGGTGGTGAGAGAAACGGGAAAGAGAGATAGAGGAATATTGCACTCAACAGAGAAACATAGGTTATTTATTTATTTATTTATTTATTTATTTTCTTTACTCCTCTCTTCTCCTTCTGGGACATCAATGATTCTTATATTTGCATACTTTGTTTTGTCTATCATTTCCCTGAGTTCCCCTTCAATTTTTTCCATCTTTTTTTTTTGCCATTTGCTGTTTTGAATCTTCAAAGTTAATTATTCTGTTCTCTCTATCACTTATTCTTTCTTCTGTCTTTTCAAATCTGGTGTGGTGTGCCTCTAGAATGTTTTTTATTTGGTCCACAGAGTCTTTAATCTCTGTGATTTCTGCTATTTTTTTAATTAATTAAAAAAATTAACAACAAACTTTAACGTATCATTCCATTCTACATATATAATCAGTAATTCTTAATATCATCACATAGTTGTTGCATATTCATCATCTCTCAGAACATTTGCATCGATTTAGAAAAAGAAATAAAAAGACAACAGAAAAAGAAATAAAACAGTAACAGAAAAAAAAGATTATACATACCATACCCCTTACCCCTCGCTTTCATTTGTCACTAACATTTCAAACTAAATTTATTTTAACATTTGTTCCACCTATTATTTATTTTTATTCCATATGTTCTACTCCATGTTTCTTGATGATGATTGAACAATGATATAGCTTTCACAATGTGACTCTGTGATTGTGAAAACCTTGTGTCTGATGCTCCTTTTATCTACCATATCAACAGACGAGTAGAACATAGGTAATTTAGATTAATTTTGAAATATTAATCTAAAATCTTGTACTTTTTAATGCTAAATCAACTGCTACACAAGTAATTGCATTGTATCCTCAGTGGTTGGCTTTCTTGGACACTGCAGACTTCAAGAGGGTAGGGATGATGTCCAGGGCCATGCATCAGAGCCTAGCAGGGTGCGCGATGGGGCTTGGTCCACTGAAAGCTTCAGGACCAGTCAAATATATTTAGTTACAAATAAAGCCAAACTCTCTGCTTTCAAAGATCATGACCTTCTTTTAGAAGAAACTAGTATACCTGGTGTTCCATTTGGTTGGCACTTACTAAAATTGCTTTACCAGGGTGAGGAAGAATTCAGCTTGCATAAAGCCAAATGACTGCTTTATGGAGGTATGCCAAATGGACTAACTCTGAAGATGCTTAATAAAGATGAGTCAGCATGTTCACTGATTAAATGCTATCTACACTTGTGTTGTCAACATTAATCTATCTGTCTTATGCTTACAGGGACTGATCATATGGGTTTACAGTTCAAACTTGCATCATTTTCACAGAAAACATTGGGATTGCAACCAAGTATAAATACCCTCCAACAGAACCACAAACACAACTCTGACTAATGACTTGCAAGTTGCCCTTCCCTGAAGCCTGCAGGAGCTCCTGGTTATAAGGGTGCTGACACTTTGGTTCACCAAGGTGGACATTCTTCTTGCCACTGTCACTAGTCTTTGTTTGACATGAAAAATGGGAAAAGCATTGTTTTGTTTGGGAAATGAAGGTAAAAAGCAAGACCAAATTATTGGGAACAATGGACATAAATGGATAGTTATAGTCAAAATTTTTTGGATGGCCAGTAGAAGAAAGAGCTTTGCCAGGCTAGACCAGGGAGACTTGCTCAAGAGTGAAGGAAGCCTCCGAGAAGTGTAACAGGAAGACATTTAGGATGTGGGAGAAATACAAAGACATGTAGCAAAATAAGCATAAATAATTAAATTAACCCTACTAACTGCAAGGAACCAAATACAACCCAAATTTAGAGCAAAAACCCAACTCAAAACTATGAAGTACAAGAAGTATTCCTTTTTCTTCCAATTTTGAAATTTTATTTTTTTCAGATTTGAAATGGCAACAATTTAATTTTTTCTCACTTTCTTTAGATCTACTCATTAATTTTTTTAAAAATTGTGATATATATATATATATATATAAGCAATAAATATCAAAGCACATCAGAACAAATAGTTGTAGAATAGATTTCAGAGTCTGATATGGATTACAATTCCACAATTTTAGATTTTTCCTGCTAGCTGCTTGAAGACATTGGAGACTAAAAGAAACATCGATACAATGATTCAGCAGACATACTCATTTGTTAAATCCCATCTTCTCTATTGTAACTCCTCCTTCTTCTTTGATCTTTCTCCAATCTTTAGGGGTACTTGGACCATACCCATTCTAACTTTTTCATGTTGGAAAGGGTTGTCAATAATATGGGATAGGAGGATGGAACTAGTTGATGTTCTGGAGAGGCTGGGACCTCTGGGTCTCAGGGCTTATCTGGTCTAGGAACCCATATGGAGAGTGTAGGTTTCTGAAAAATAATTATAGTGCATGAAACTTTTGGACAATCTCAGATAGAGGCCTAGGAGTTCTTTAGGTTGGGCAGGAATAGTTTTGGTTATGCTTTGGCATACCATGGTAAACCACAATATCAGGCTAAAGCTCGTATAGGAGTAGCCTCCAGAATAGCCTCTCAACTCTATTTGAATTCCCTCAGCCACTGATACCTTATTTTGTTACAGTTATTTTCCGCCATTTGTTTACATAGGCAGGCCTTGCTGATCCCACAGTACCAGGGTAGGCTCATCCCTGGAATTCATATCCCATGTTGTCAGGGAGACTTTCACCCTTGGATAGCATGTCCTACATAAGGGGAAGGGTAATACTTTTACTTGCAGAGTTGGTCTTAGAGAGAAAAAAGCCATATCTGAGCCATAAAAGAGGTCCTCTGAAAGTAACTTTTAGGCATACCTATAAGTAGGCTTAGCTTTTCTCCTACATAAATAAGTTTCTCAAGGGTAAGACTCAAGATCAAGGGCATGGCCTATTGATTTGGGTGTCCCTAATCAGTATCAAGGCTTTCCCAGGTGATAAAGCTTGATCAGTTCCATATATTTTCTCCCATCCTCAATGCATTTTTTCAATACTTTTTAACTATCTGTTCAACATACTCTAGAATGTATGCAGGTATTACATTAACCTATTCATAATTATAAGTCCTCATTCTCATTCTGTGATCCTTGTGCTTAGGTTGTTTAAATGATCTATCCAGACAAGTTGAGTTATGTGGTACAGAAAATTTAAGTTTTGGACAAAATAAACCTTTCTTCCCTTGGCCTCATACAGTAGGTAGTGAAGTTTTAAAATATAGATAATGTCCTCCTTACCCCTGTATTCAGATTTACCTTAGTCCTGACCCTATTGGCTTCGTTCTTCTCTCTAATTGGAGCCTAATCTGTTTTTCAGTTTCCTTAGCAGTTATTGTATATGGCAATGCTGACTTCCAGACCTGCAGACCTCCTACTGTGAGTCTTAGGTGTCACACAGGCACCCAAAATTCCAAGGAAATACTGGGTTGTACATATATAGCACAGCCTCTTAAAAGTCTAGAAATAGTAATTCCAGCTCCGGACTAAATATGACTAGTATAAGAACTTACAATCTAGGCCCGATTTTCTAATAATTATTTTCTAAAAGAGATGGTACAATACTTGTTCTTTTGTTTCTGGCTTAATTGGCATCACATAATGTCCCTCAGGTTCACTCATCTCACTGCATGCCTCACACTTTCTTTCCTTTCTATAGCTGTGCAATATTCGATCATATGTATATACCACGGTTCACCATTCTACTTCTAGCCAATATATCCTTCAGCCACCTTCATCCATTGGGCATCATGTATAATGTCCAAAGTCAACAGTCCATGTCTCACATTATCCTCATTTAGTTGTATAATCATCAGCAGTCTCAATTTTAGACAATTTTCATTGCTCCCAAGAGAAAAATAACTGATAACACACCCTCATCAAATAGAAAATCCTGATCTTCCTGTTTTAATTTGCTAGTTGCCAGATTGCAATATACCAGAAAAAGAAGAGATTTTAAAAAGGGAATTTATTAAGTTGTAAGTTTAAAGTTCTAAGGCCATGAATATGTCCAAATTAAGGCACCAACAAGAGGTTACCTTCACTCAAGAAAGGCTGATGAAATTCAGCTTTCTTTGTCAGCTAGAAGGGCACATAGTGATGTCTGCTATCTTCCTCTCCCAGCTTTTTATATCATGAAGCTCCCCTGGGGGCATTTTCCTTCTTCATCTCCAAAGGTTTCTGGCTACATGGGCTCTGTTGGTTCTGGTGTCTCTAAAGCTTTTTCCAAAATGGTTCCCTCTTAAAGGGCTCCAGTAAACAGCCCCACCTTGAATGGGTAGAGACATATCTCCATGGAAACCATCTAATTAAGGGTTACCACCCATATTTGGGTGGGTCACATCTCTATGGATAATCAAAAAGCTCCCACCCAGCAATACTGAATGAAGATTAAAGGACATGGCTTTTCTGGGGCACATAATAGCTTCAAACTGGCATATTCACCTTAATTCTTGTCCTTCCCCCACAATTATTTGCCCCTGGTATTGCTCTGGCACTCTTGATGTCTTCCTGTTAAACAAAGACCTTAACATGCAATAGTAGTTTTTCCCCTATATTCTGATATTATTTACTCTCTACACAAGATTCATACCTTTGAAGTAGTTCACGCAAGAACTTATTTATATTTCTAGTATTAATCAGTGGGATACATAGCTCTATACAACCACTTTCAATCATGTTCATCTTCAACATGGCAATATTAATTATAGACCCACTAATGAACTGTCTTCACTTCTATCCATTCCCTCACATTTAAGTTCAACCTCATTAGCTAACTGTTCACCCATCTCTAGCTTCCATGTATCTTTATGTCCCCCATATTCTATATTACAAGCCTCTAAATTTACCTTTACCAAGGTCATAAGAGCAAAATCATATAGTATCTATACTTTTGTGTCTGGCTTATTTCATTCAACATATGGCCTCAAGCTTCATCCATTTTGTCATATGCTTCAGGACCTCATTTTGTCTTACTGCTGCATAATATTCCATTGTACATATATACCACATTTTGTTTAACCACTCATCTGATGGGCATTTGGATTGTTTCCATCTTTTGGCAATTTTGAATGATGCTTCTGTGAACATCGTGGGTGCAAACATGTGTTTGTGTTACTGCTTTCAGCTCTTCTGGGTATATACCAAGTAGTGGTATTCCTGGGTCATAGGGCAACTCAATATTTAGTTTTCTAAGAAATCACCAAACTGCCTTCCGTAGTGGCTGTACAATTATACATTCCCATCAGCAGTGCATAAGTGTTCCAATTTCTCCACATCCTCTTCAACATTTGTAGTTTCCTGTTTGCTTAATAGCAGCCATTCTTATTGGTGTGAAATTATATCACATTTTAGTCTTAATCTACATTTCCTTTATAGCTAATAAAAATGAGCATCTCTTCACACACTATTTAACCATCTGTGTTTACTGTTTGGAAAAATGTCTGTTCAAGTATCTTTAGCCAATCTTACAATTGAGTTGTTTGTTCTTTTGTTGTTCACTTGCATGATTTCTTTATGTATACAGGATATCAAACTTTATCTGATATGTAATTTCAAAATATTTTTCCCTTTGAGCTGCCTCTTCACCTTTTTGATGAAGTCTTTTGAAACACAGAAGCATTTGATTTTGAGGAGTTCCCATTTATCTATTTTTCTTTTGTTACTTGTGGTTTGGATGTAAAGTTTAGGAAGCTACATCCTACTACATTTTGAAGATGTTTCCCTATATTTTCTTCTAGGAATTTTATGCTGCTGGTTCTTATATTTAGGTGTTTGATCCATTTTGACTTAATTTTTGAATAGGATGTAAGATAAGGGGCTATTTCATTATTTTAGCTATTGATATTCAGTTTTCTCATGCCCATTCATTGAAAAGACTGTTTTGTATCAGTTCAATGGATTTGAGAGCCTTGTCAAAGATCAACTGACCATAGATTTGCTGGTCTATCTCTGCACTTTTGATTCAATTCCATTGGTCAGTCCTTCTATCTTTGTGCCAGTACCATGCTGTTTTGATCACTGTCACTTTACAATAAGCTTTAAAGTTAGGAACTTCCTTCTTCTTTGTATGGTATTTTTAGCTATTTGAGGTCTCTTTCTCTTGCAAATGAATTTGATTACTACCTTTTCCAAGTGTTCACAGTAGATTTTTGGAACTTTGACTGGTATTGCATTGAATCTGTAGATCAATTTGGGTAGAATTGATATCTTAACTAAATTTAACCTTCCTATCCATGAGCAAGGAATGTCTTTCTACCTATTTAGGTCTTTGATTCTTTTAGCGATGTTATGTAGTTTTCTGTGTTCAGGTCCTTTACATCCCTGGTTAGGTTTATTCCTAGATACTTGATTCTTTCAGTTGCTATTTTGAAGGAAATTGTTTCCTTAATTGTCTCATCAGTTAGGTCATTGCTTGCATATATGAGGATTACTGATTTTTGCATATTAGTCTTATGTCCTGCTATTTTGCTGAATTTATCATTAGCTCAAGAAACTTTGTAATAGATTTCTTAGGATTTTCCAAATATAGTATCGTGTCATCTGCAAACAAAGAAAGTTTTAGTTCTTCCCTTCTGATTTGGATGCTTCTATTCCTTTTTCCTGCCTGACTACTCTAGTTAGAACTTCTAGTACAATGTTGAATAATAGTGGTGACAGAGGGCAACCTTGCCTCATTCTTGATCTTAGGGGGAAATCTTCCAGTCTTTCATCATTGAGTACGATGCTGGCAATGGAAAATTATCCAAAGATGAGTCACTGACTGAAGGTCATGGAATCCAGAGATAGCAAGAAGGCAAAAGTCCAAGATATGAAGTTTGTCAAACCATAGTATGTGACTATTCCGAACATGGTAAATTATGAAGGACTGTGAGAATTTCATATTCTGCAGCACTGCCACTACTTAACATTAAAAAAATCTACAACTTTAGTTGGAGTTCAATATACAAAATAAGAGAAATGTATCCAAGAGTGTGACCAATAGGCATGCCCAGAAATCCTATCATAGATGGCCTTAGGGATCTAGAGGTTCAGAAGTTGCTCCAGGATACATCTGTTTGGGCCTCTTATTCCTGTTCCAGTGTCAGTTATGAAAAACTACAACTATCATTAACTGAGCATCTATTATGCACAGGGACTAAGGATACATAGGTAAAAATAATTTCAAGAAGCTTGGAATCTACCAGGGAATATATGCAAACATTACAATTCATTGTGATAAAGCCACAATGAAGTTCAGTAGAAGCCTGCCATCTTCTACCTGAAAACTTGAAACCAGATGTGTTTTGGAATCCAAACTTTATAGTTTTAAGAAAAGGTAATACAGCACTCAACTGATATGTATATGTATAATACATCATGCCCTTTGTTTAAGGCAGTACCCAGACAAACTCACTTATATTTCTTCAGTTAGTCTATGAATATTCATGTTAAGCTTACCAAAGCCTGTAAATAGCCTTACATCTGTTCAGATCGTGTTTGTTCCCAAATGAGTTGAGGTCAGTCAGGTTTTGCCACCAAAAGAATTAAGAGCTTTTGTGGAGTTTAGAATTGAGGATAAAAGATTGCAGACCTGAGTTAGAAAGTACAGCTGGAAGCATTGATCAGTTCTTGGGAATACAAAAAATTTTGTCTTCTGGAAACTCCCCTTGGATGTATACCCTCATCTACTCCTCTGCAATGTAAGTTAAGGACTGTATTTCTTTGCCCACATTATTTTACCTTCCCCAGCATATAGGATGATTTGGAACACACTAGATGCATATTTTCTTAATTAAAAGATCTCACCACATACACGTCACAGTCCCACAAATAAATGTTTTGAGAAGCAGATATAAAATTAAGTGAAAAAGCTAGAAACAATTCTGCATGTCATAAACATGTTTAAGACAATATAAAAATGCAGAAGCATATTCTGAAAGAAAATACACAAATTGCCACTGTGATGGTGTTTCAATGGTGAGACTATGTTTCCGATTTTCTAACTTTTTGGATATTTTCCCCATATTTCTTTCATGAGCATGTATTTTTTAAATAAATGTGAAAAATTCTGGAGTGCAATTGAATTTTAAAGTGGCTTTATGTTTGTAAGTCTCAGCCATGATTTTCTTATGATTTATTTGTTGCTAGTAATTTGTTTCCAGGAATTTCATATTTTCAATAAAGGGATTAACAATTTCTAAAGCCCTATGCAAATTCCTAGCTTCAACATTAATAAGATATCTTATGCTTCTGTCAAAGGCATATATCCCATGTGTACTGAACAAGAGAGGGTAATTAATACTGCTTTTGGTAAGACTGATATGTCACTGTCCAAACCTTCTCATCTCACATATTTCTCAAGATAGAGGGAAGAAGTACCTGTTGCTTCTTTACTGTGCTGGCTGCTATCCTTGAATTTGGTGAAGAGAAAAACACATTCTGTCTCAGTCCTATGATTTGTCTCAGCTATATGTTTTAAACTTTGATCTAATGGTGCAAAAGTTTTGTGCAGTGATTTTGACACAGCAAAATTTGTTTTCTTCTGTAACGAAAGTTACAAAATCTGGTAACTATTGATTTGTGTATAGTATGTAACAACTTACCAAATTCTTCTGATGATGTAAGATTCATAGTTTCATTGTCCTTGTACAAGAAGAGCATCAAGTTACTAAAAAACGTGTATTTTTAAAGATAAGCCAAGGTTTGTGCCCTAAGATCACACAAGCACCTTGATAAAACAATCTTGTTGCCCACAAACAGCTAAGGAATGTTCCCAGAGCATAAAGCACAGAGATAAAGTAACATGGTAAAATGAAGCATAAAAAATGTATTAAGAGGGTGCAAGTGAAAAAAATATGTCAATTGAAGTCAATCATAGTAAATTTTGTAACAATAAGATCTCTGTTGAATTCTGAGAAGGGCAAGAGAGCAAAGATTGGTAGAAAGAGACTCAAACAAAGTCCATTCTGGCAGAAGATGGGAGCATTGTCAAGACAGCAAATAGTTGAGTGTGACAGGTTGATAAATCTACTGTCTGTCAACATGTCCTGTCTTTCTTGCTCATGTCCTTATTTTTTTGTTTGTGGAATGTAGCATGTATACAGAAAAGCAATAAATTTCAAAGTTCATTTTAACAAGCAGTTATAGAATGGATTTCAAAATTTGGTATGGGATACAGTTTCATAATTTCAGGTTTTTCCTTCTAGCTTTTCCAAGACACTGGGGACTAAAAAGTAATATCAATATAATAGTTCAGCCCACATACTCATTTGTTAAAGCCTAACTTCTCTGTTATAAATCCTCCTTCTCCTTTGATCCTTCTCCCAATCTTGAGGAATATATGGGTTATGTGTATTCTAATTTTTTCATATTGAAAAGTGATGTTGACAATATAGGATTGGGGATGGAACTGGGTTTCTCTGGCCTAGGAACTTATCTGAAAGTTTTTGGTTTCTGAAAAGTAAACTTTGTGCATGCAAGTTTTGTAAGATCTCAGATAGAGCCCTGGTGTTCTTTAGGGTTAACAGGAATGATGTTGGTTGTGTTTGGCAAACCATGGCAATTAGCAATATTTAGCTGAAGCTTGCATAAGAGTAACCTACAGAATAGCCTCTTGACTCTACTAGAACTCTCTGATACCTTATTTTGCTACATTTCTTTTCCCCTTTTTGGTCAGGAAGGCATTGTTGATAACACGGTGCCAGGGCCAGGCTCATGCCTGGGTATCATGTCCATCATTGCCAGGGAGAGTCACACCCCTGGATGTCATGTCCCATGATGGGGAAGGGGTGATGATTTTACTTGCAGAGTTGGGTTTAGAGAGAGAGAGTCCACATCTGAGCAACAAAATAGATCTTTTGGAAGTAACTCTTTAGTGTGATTGTAATTATAGGTAGGCTTAGCTTTTCTACTACCGTAATAAGTTTCATAACAGCAAGCTTTAAGATCAAAGGTGTGGCCTATTAATTTAGGAGTCCCTATTGTTTGAGACAGTATTAGGGGTTTACTAGGTAGGAAAGTTTAATAGTTCCATATTTTTTTTCCAGTCCCTCAAGGAACTTTACCTGTACTCTTTACTTATCTGCCCAACAATTCTGGGATGTATACAGGTATTACATTAAGCTGTATAGGATTACAAGCCCTCATTCCTAATCTGGGCTCCATGTGTTTGGGTTGTTTAATGATCTATACAGACAGATCGAGTTAGATTGTGTGTTACAGAAAATTTAGGTTTTGGACAAAATAAAGCTCTCTTCCTTTGATCTCATACAGTAGGTAAAGTTCTAAAATACAGACATTATCGTCCTTTGCCCTGTTTTCTTATTTACCTTAGTCCCAACCTCACAAAAACTTCATTCTTATCTCTAATTGAGGCCTGATCAGCATCAATCAAAATGCAACATGTTCATGACCTTTGACTCAGAAATTCCAGGATTCTCTGCATTCTGACTAGCATATGGTGTTGGTACTTCTAATTGTTTCAACCACTCAGCTAGGAGTGTAGTGTTAGCTCATTTTTAAATTTGCATTTCCCTATGGAAATGATGGGGAATATCTTTTCATGTGCTGATTTGCCACCCCTATACTCTCTTCAGTGAAATGCCTTTTCCAGTCTTTTGCTCATTTTATAGCTACATTGTTTAGTTTTACTGTTTTTGAAAATTCTTTATATATTATATAAACTAGCTATTTGTAGAACATGATTTGCAAATATTTTCTCCCAAAATATAGTTTGTCTTTTCTTCCTCTTAATAAGATCTTTTTAGAGCAATATTTTAACTTTGATGAAATCCAATTATCATTTTTCCCTTTTATGGATCACACTTTTGGTATCAAGTCTTGGAATTATTTGCTTAGTCCTAGATCTTGATGATTTTATATTTTATTCCTAGAAGTTTTAAAGTTTTACATTTCACATTTAAATCCATGATCTATGTTGACATAATTTTTGTGTAATGTGAGATTTACGTTGGAGTTTTTGTTTTTTCGTTTTTTCTCTATGAATGTCGTTCTAGTTTGCTATATATACCAATGCAATATACCAGAAATGGAATGGCTTTTAAAAAGAGAAATTTAATAAGTTGCTAGTTTACAGTTCTAAAGCCAAGAAAATGCCTAATTAAAACAAGTCTATAGAAATGCCCAATCTAAGGCACCCAGGGAAAGATACCTTGGTTCAGGAAGGCTGATGAAGTTCAGGGTTTCTCTCTCCAGTGGAAAGGCACATGGTGAACACAGTCAGAGTTTCTCTCTTGGCTTTGAAGAGCACATGGCGAACATAGTGTCATCTGCCAGTTTTCTCTCCTGGCTTCCTGTTTCATGAAGCTCTCTGGGAGGTATTTTCCTTCTTCAACTCCAAAGGTCACTGATGGACTCTGCTTCTCGTGGCTATGTTATTTCTACTCTGCTCTCTCTGAATCTCCAACTTTATCCAAAATGTTTCTTCTTTTACAGGATTCCAGCAAATAAAGACCCACATAGAATGGGTGGAGACATGGCTATATCTAATCTAAATCTAATCTAAAGTTTAATACCCATGTTGATTGAGTCACATCTCCATGGAGACAATCTAATCAAGTTTCCAACCTATAGCACTGAATAGGGATCAAGAGAAACAGTTGCTCCCAAACATTGCTTAAGATTAAATTATAGCTTTTCTCAGTACATAAATCCTGTCAAAGCAGCACAGATGCCCACATCATTTATTGCAAAGGCTACCTTTCCTCCATTCAATTGTTTTTGTACTTTGTCAGAATAAGTTGGGCATATTTGTGGGTCTCTTTCTTGGTTCTCAATTCTGTCCCCCTTATTTGTACATCTATCCCGCCAACAATAAAAGCAATGTTATTTACTTTGGTTATAGTATAAGCTTGAGATCAGGTAAATGGATTTCTCCCATGTTAATCTTCTTTTAAAAAATCCATTTAGTGAGACTTCTGGGTAGATGGTGGAATAGCACAGGCTGAGTTCACCCCTGTTCCCAAGTAACAGCTAGAGAAGTGACAGAAAAATGACCAGGACAGCGGTTCCAGGTTACAAATGTGAGGGGGTCTTCTACACCACATAAGGAGGTCAAGGATGAAAAAGCTGAGAAATTGAGACTCAGCGAACTGGGGACCACCTAGTTACTGCAAAGAGCTTAAAGCACCCCTTTCCAAACAGAGGCTGGGAGCCCTCAGGAACGCACAGACAGGGAGGCAGGGTGAGGAAGTGAGCCCAGCCCCAACCCTTGAATTCACCATACCCCTCCCACCGCGCCCCACGTACTTGACCAAGGCAAGCACACACGTGTGTGGTTCCACCTGCACGAGCTCCCATGTGCATTCACGCTGTCCCCATGAGTGCTTACGCATGTGAGGCCGGCATGCCATTACACGTATGTAGCCGTGCCCTGCTACCCCCACTCTGCCCACACACACTTGTACCGGTGCCCTGCCCCCCCCACCCCAGTGCCCCCAGCCTTCGTGTCCTGAGCCCCATGCCCCCATCCCCATGACTCCCACACCCCAAAAGATTTTGCCAGTTATACTATCAGCAAAAGCACAGGAGAGCTCCTATTTCCTAAAAATCTTGAAACAATAGATCTTATCACATTTTTATTCTTTATGCATGTGTTAGTGAAGAATGATATGTTGGTTTCTTAATCAGCATTTTAAATTAACACAAGCAGAAGGTTTTCATTTATTGTTTAGACAGACATTTGTATTTCTTTTTGCCTGAAAGACTGCTTTATATTTTTCGTCACTGTTCAAATTGGCTTGTTTATGAATTTATTGACGTGAAAAGATTAAATTGCCTGTACACATTTTAGTAAATTGCTCTCCACTCCTATTGATACCAGGACTTATACCTCTGTGTTGTTCTTCTCATGGGGAACCATAGAGGTTGGTTCACTATCACTGTTAAATGAATAACTTGAGTTTCTCAAATTTGCTGCCTGCTAACTTTCACCTGTGCTCTTGAGAATTACAATTTTTGGAGCAGCAGTTTGGAAATGTATTTTGTTTTTGTTCATTTCTCAGGAGCCTGGAGATCACTCTTATATAAGTTTAGCACACTCTCTAGACTAGAAAGTCTATTTACTCTTTAGTCCTGGCTTATTATACATATTACATTAATGACATAAGCTTGGCAATTAAAGTATATTTGGCACTCAGAGTCCATGGACCAGCAGCCTCACCATCATCCTGGAATGTATTAGAAGTGCAGATTCTCATGCGCCCCTGCAGATTTACTAAATCAGAATCTGTGCTGTAACAGAATCCCCAAATCATTCTTATGCACATTATAGCTTGAGAAGCACTGATATAGAATGTTTTTCAGAAAGCATCAAATAACAAATGCCAAGATTTTAGAACTTAAAATAAATTTTGAAGGGGGTTCTGAATGAAAGAGGTCACTTTCATAAAAGTTTGTGAGAGAAGGTAAAATAGGGAAAATTGGCATTTAGAGAATAGAAAAGGAACAGAGAAAAGAAAAAGAAAATGTTAGTAATACACTCTTGCAACATTTGAGTACTTTTATGTACAAGACTAAATATTAAAATATAAAATGTTGTGGGGAAAATCAAACAGCAACAGCTTAAGGAAATGCAAAAAATAAAGACATTTACTTTTTTAATAAAGACTATTAAAAGTCTTTGATAAAGACTATTAAAGAAATCCAAAAAGATGCAGGGATATTAGAAGAAGGTTTGTCTGCCTTTGCCAGGGCTGCAATGACAAAAAGTACACACTTGTTGTCTTGACAGGAATTTATTGGCTCACAGCTTTTGGAGGTTAGAAATCCAAATTTGAGGTCTTACTACTTTTTCCAGAGTCGGTAGCTTTCTGGTGCTGGCTTGGTGCTATCCTTTGGGTTCCCTGACTTGCATCTCTGCTCCCATCAGTTGACAATCCCTCTCTCCTCTCTGGCTTCCTCTGCCTTCTGCTTCTTCTTGTGACTACATCTGAATTTCCTGTCTTTATAAGGCCTCTAATCATAAGGATTAAGCCCACCCTGAGTCAGTCTATAGCCTCATATAAAGGATCTTTGAAGACCCTGTTCACAAATGATTCCACACCCTCTCTACAAATAGCTTTTCATGAAGTTCTATTTACAAATGGGTTCAAACCCACAAAAATATGGCTTAAGACTTGGACATGTCTTTTGTACAGTACATGATTCAATCCCTAAGAGGGACCGAGAGAGATGGGTCATTGACAGGATGATAGGAGGCTAAGACACCTCTAAGATCTGATTCTGGCTGGCCAGGAGGACACTGTGCAATTAACATAAACTAGAAAGGTAGGGTGAGACCAAGTGATCAAACAACTTGCACAAGCAAATGTTTTCCATTAGTGAGACAAGAATCTAGCCTTCTTTTCCCTAGTCCAGGTATTTGTTACTCTGTAACCTGTTTACCTTTAGTAATTTATTCTGATTAGCTATTACTTAAATTTCTTCCTTGTGTCCAACCAACCTGATGTTTTTTGTGAAGTAATGTAAATCTGTGATTTTATTTATCTTCTCCTATTCTTCCCTCAGCATAAAGATAGGTCCTTTATCTACTGATAATTATTTGGTTGATGGATTGTTTTCCCTGGGCGAAACTGATCCATTTATTTTCAATTATTCCTGTACATAATATCTGGCTCAAGCTAGTTTGAATTAACTATGATTTTGCCATTAGTGTGAGCCATTATTGCACTTTGAAATTTCATTTCAAAAACTAAATGCTTGAAAATTGATTTGCTCTAGTTTCAGTGAATTATTACTGATCAATCTGAGTACATAATACCAATTACTGGTACCTCATGTGATCTGGCAAAGCTAAGTAGTAACCCAATGCAGACTGGAAACAGAGGCAGAAATGTTCTGTCTTCTCAACCCCTTAGCTGTACCTTCTCTCCCATCTGTTTAGATCCATGCCAATTAGAGTCTATTCCCAAACATATTTTAGGCTTTAGCACATGCAGATGAGGACTTCCATTTGAAATGTTGATTGCTATAGAATGCACATTATTATTATTATCATTTTTGGGGGGTGCATTGTCCAGGAATTGAACCTGGGTCTCCAGCATGGATGGCAGGCATTCTAACCACTGAACTACCTGTACATCCCCATTATTTTAAAATTACTTTCATGTAATCTTCATCTGGAACCCTTAGCAAGGAAAAGACAGCATTGTCTTTATATTGATAAAAATGAGGAAACCTTGTCTAGGAAAGTTCCAGAAACTCATTAAAGGTCACACATCTGGGAAGTAATAGAACAAGAAAAATGCAGGTAGATAATTCCTTGTCCAGGGATTTCTTTCACCCCAGTAACTTATAAATTGCTGACTCCAAAGTATTTTTACTTTAACCCATGGACCTTCATTTAAACCTTCCCAAAGTTCCCCCACAATTGTCCATATCAATTTCTGAACCTAGTGAAAACCTTGGATTTTCTTGTCTATTTTGTTTCCACCTTTCCATGCAAGCATTTGCCTGTGTGTTCAGGTGTGAATGGGTCAGTGTCTGCAGGTTTGTATGTATTTTGGCTGAGAGTGGGCAGAAGGGTCAGTTCTTCTGTGTTTTCTCCCTATACAAGTCTCAAAATGTCCAGAGGGCAATCTACTCGTCTGAGGTTCTGGACATCAGTTTGTACCCATTTGCTTACTAGGTGGTTGAGTTTAAATGATCAAATAACAATCTCAGTTATCCGCCACTGTTCAATGGCTCCAGAGTTATTCTTTGTGTCTCTTGGATTCAATACTCTGGCATCTTCAAAAATTGCTGGAACCTTCCAGTCCCAGCCATGCCATCTCTTGCATTTTCCATTTGTTTGTCTTGAATATTTCCCCTGTCTCTCTGTTTACCTAACTTGGTTTCATTTTGAGCATTGCTTCCCTTTACATGTAGTTCTGATGGACTGTAAATCAAAGCACTTTGCTTTCTTCTAGGCAACAGGTAGAATCTCTTGAGTGGAAGGATGTAAGGGGAGGAAAAATAGTGGAGCTTATTCACCCAAGCATGGTGTCTTCAGATAGCCAGGTTTCCCAGGCTGTCCTGATTCCATCCTCATTCCATGCCTTCCACTGCTTTAGTCTTCCCATCAGTTTGATGAACCACTAGGTTAGAGAGAATTTGTGCTGATCAAGGGTTCCACATACTTTTCTACATTTCCCAGGCATTTTTTCAGTTAGCTTAGAGTGATGTGCCTCTTTTTGGTCAATGGATGTTGAGAAGAATTGATGCGTATAGCTGCAGGGCCAAGCATTTAAGAACCAACGTGCTCCAGAAGTCATACCCCACATTGTCAGGGGGACTTTCACCCCCAAATAACTTGTCCCATGTAGGGGGGGAAAGCAATGATTTTCCCTACAGAATTGGGCTTAGAAAGAGAGAAGCCACATATAAGCAGCAAGGATGCTTACTGGAAGCAATACTTAGATATGTTTTGAGTCATCTTATCTTTTCCCCACAGAAATAAGTTTCATAAAAGCAAGCCTCAAAATCCAGGGCTTGGTCTATTTTCTTGGGAGTCCCCAGTAGTTGAGACAGTACTTGAGCTTTCCCAGATGGGACAGTTTAATAGTTCCATATATATGGGTATATATATATCCCTTTGAACTGTCAAGGGATTCTACAAATACATTTTAAGTATCAGCCCACCGGAGTCTGAGATGTATGCTTGTAGTACATTAAGCTATATAGAACTGCAAGGACTCATTACTGTTCTGGACTAGCCTCCAGTGTTTTGGAGCAGCTAGAAGGAAAAATCTGAAATAGTAGAATGGTAACCCATGGCAAACTCTGAGATCTGTTCTGTAACTACTTGTTGAAGCGTGCTTTGAAAATTATTTCTTTTTTCTTTGCTTTGTATATACATTAAGTTTTACAATAAAAACTTTAAGAAAAAGAAGAGGGGCAAAAACTTACTTAGAGTTAAAGCTGCAATGTGCAAATCTAATCAGAGTTCAAGAGGGTTTCTAGGCAATGGGAGTGGGATGTTGCAATGGGTAAGGAGAGATTCACCATTAGCTCTTAGGTACTTTGTTTCAATGTACAAGTAATATTTTAATAAAATAAAAATTTTAAACATAAAAAAAAGAAAAACAGTGTGCCTCATCTGTTCTGCTCTTCTTTTCCTTGGAGACAACAGGACCAGATGGCAAAAGTATATAGATGGAAGCAGCCTAACCCCCTGGGCCATTGTTTGGCAGATACTCCACCCACATCAGACTAGCAAGCAGTCAACAAACCTCTGTTGGGTTTGACTACATGGCTTTTCAAAGTTGTTCTTGCAGTGTTAATTAGCCTGACCAATACATCCACTTTCTATTTTCCCAATAGATACAATTGTTGCTTTTGGTTTCCCTATATCAATTTCTATTGCTTATACCTAAAGAACCTAGGTTTATAAACCATGCATTGCTCACCAAAATGAAAATACATATATAATTATTTCTTTGTGACTTTTCTTCATCACCGGATATGAACAACTTGAAGGCAGGGACTGTGTTTTGTTCATTTTATGCTTACTAAATTTATGCTTGCTAAAGAATCAATTATTATCACATTAATTTTATTTGATTTTCATGTGGCTTGATAAAAATAATATTTTTTTCCTTTGGGATACAACCAAGCTGAGCTGGTTGTATCTGGACCTCAAATTCTTAATCTATAAAATGGGGACAAAATTGTACCAATTCCATAGAATTATTGGTAAGATTAAATAAGGAAATTCATGCAAGATGCTTAGCATGGTATCTAACACACAGTGCAAATTGAGTAAGTAGTTATCAATGCTATTACTATGTTGATGACCATGATTCTTTATATTTAATCGATTTTTGTTTTTCCTGAACTGTGGCTATAAATTGAACCCAGTTAGTAAAGGAATCCATGGGATTTTCTTCTAGCCCTTTTTGTCTGTACTTTTAAGTTCCCTGCCTCATCATTCTTTTTACTACCTGAAGCAATGCCATACCCCTCATCCCCTCACCTTTCCTTCTACATTGTTGTTATACTCTTCCAAGTTGGTGTTTCTCCTCATGCAAGAGTGATTTGCAAGTCCAGCAAATCCTTTTCCTTAAACAAGTCTTCCAGCACTTCAAGTGAAATTTTTGTTATATATAGTTCAGCAATGCAAATTTTATGAATGAGAAAAAAATGTCTTAGCCATATATGAAGGGGCGTGGAGTCTGTTTTTTCCACAGTTCAGCTTCCTGGCAACTAACTTGTTGACACCGCTAACTTTTTGAGTGGTTCATAGTCAGCAATGCCATCAGAAGTAATGACTCATATTCAACAGAGGTCAGAAATGATCAAAAGTTTTAATTCCTTGGCAGCTGCTGGATGTTCAAGATTAAGCTGCTTTTGCAAACCTCTGCCTTACTCTTGTGGCCAGATGTCACAGAGCATGAAAAATATAAAACATAATAAACCAAATCTCTGCCCCCCTTTCTCACACCTGCTGCCCTGCTACCAGCCCTAAGTAGAAATCAGGAAGAAAGGGATTTAAATGAGCTTAAGACCTAACTGAGCTCTCCTGGGTCAGAGTTGCTGTGCTTTCACAGACCTAGGGGCGCTTACTTTGCTAATGTACCTGTTCCATAAATTACTCTGGAGGAAATCACTTCATTATTCATGACTTAAATGTTCCTGCTGCAAAATAGTGATCTATGTCTTGTACAGTTGCATTACCATTTCAATTGTTCTTTTGTCATGCGAACTCCCTAAGCTGTGACAAGGAGTGGGGCAGGATTTTCAGAGTTGACAATCTATTTCAGGAGCCACTTTCTTCAGGCTGCAGGTGCTGTAGAATTTATGAAATGGCTCTTAAGGAAGATATTTGCCGATGATGGCAAATTGAGGGACACAATCTAAACATTTAGCAGCCCTTCAACAGATAATGAGGCCGTCTTTAAACTTGCTTTGCTTAACTGATAACATTTCATGTTTTTTGAAAGAAATTTGGAGGTATGGAGAACTAAGCCTGCCAAACAGAACCTACCATAATAATATTCATTTCCTCAGTTTCTGAAACCAATTTTGTGGGAAAAGATTCACCAGTGTTTCCGAGGAAATATTTTTATGTTGGCAATAGAAACGATGGACTTTGAGGTTGATACCAGCCTGAGGACAAAATAAACGAATGACAAAAGTGAATTTTAGTCACTCCTGTGGTTATTACAGCCTCAAGATGTCAAGTATTCATTTTGCTAAAGGCAGCAAATTGGCTGCTCTTTCTTCTAGATGTTTTGGAGTGGTCAGATGTGTTGTTGATGCTGGACATGGTCAATAGAACTTTTTTTTTTTTTTAATAATTTTTTATTAATTAAAAAGAAATTACAAGAAAGAAACACAAACATCCGTAATATATGCTCATTCCGTTCTACATATATAATCAGTAATTCACAATATCATCACATAGTTGCATATTCATCATCATGATAATTTCTGAGAACATTTGCATCAATTCAGAAAAAGAAATAAAAAGGCAACAGAAAAATAAAACGAAAACAGAAAAAGAAAAAAAATTTTTACATACCATATTCCTTATCCCTCCCTTTCATTGATCGCTAGTATTTCAAACTGAATTTATTTTAACATTTTTTCCTCTATTATTTATTTTTTTTTCTGAATCTACTATGTGCTTTTATTTTTTTTTCAATTTTTTAAATTTTTTTAATTAATCAAAAAAAAAGAAAAGAAATTAACACAACATTTAGAAATCATTCCATTCTACACATGCACTCAGTAATTCTTAGTATCATCACATAGATGTATGATCATCATTTCTTAGTACATTTGCATCGATTTAGGAAAAGAACTAGCAAAACAGCAGAAAAAGATATAGAATGTTAATATAGAGAAGAGAATTAAAATAATAATACTAATAATATATATATATATATAAAAAGGAAAAAGAAAAAAACAAAAACAGAAGATACAAACAAACAAACAAACAAACAAACAAAAAACCATATTTCAGGTGCAGCTTCATTCAGTGTTCCAACATAGTTACATTACACTTAGGTATTATTGTGCTGTCCATTTTTGAGTTTTTGTATCTAGTCCTGTTGCACAGTCTGTATCCCTTCAGCTCCAATTACCCATTATCTTACCCTGTTTCTAACTCCTGCTGGTCTCTGTTACCAATAATATATTCCAAGCTGATTCTCAAATGTCGGTTCACATCAGTGGGACCATACAGTATTTGTCCTTTAGTTTTTGGCTAGTCTCACTCAGCATAATGTTCTCTAGGTCCATCCATGTTATTACATGCTTCATAAGTTTATTCTGTCTTAAAGCTGCATAATATTCCATCGTAGGTATACGCCACAGTTTGTTTAGCCACTCGTCTGTTGATGGACACTTTGGCTGTTTCCATCTCTTTGCAATTGTAGATAATGCTGCTATAAACACTGGTGTGCAAATGTCCATCTGTGTCTTTGCCCTTAAGTCCTTTGAGTAGATACCTAGTAGTGGTATTGCTGGGTCGTAATCCATTCTGCCATTCTATGTCTTTTGATTGGGAAATTCAGTCCATTACCTTTTAGTGTTATTACTGTTTGGATAATATTTTCCTCTACCATTTTGGCTTTTGTATTATATATATCATATCTGATTTTCCTTCTTTCTACACTTTACTCCATACCTCTCTCTTCCGTCTTTTCGTATCTGACTCTAGTGCTCCCTTTAGTATTTCTTGCAGAGCTGGTCTCTTGGTCACAAATTCTCTCAGTGACTTTTTGTCTATAACTGTTTTAATTTCTCCTTCATTTTTGAAGGACAATTTTGCTGGATATAGAAGCCTTGGTTGGAAGTTTTTCTCTTTTAGTAATTTAAATATATCATCCCACTGTCTTCTAGCTTCCATGGTTTCTGCTGAGAAATCTACACATAGTCTTATTGGGTTTCCCTTGTATGTGATGGATTGTTTTTCTCTTGCTGCTTTCAAGATCCTCTCTTTCTCTTTGACCTCTGACATTCTAACTAGTAAGTGTCTTGGAGAATGCCTATTTGGGTCTATTCTCTTTGGGGTGCGCTGCACTTCTTGGATCTGTAAATTTAGGTCTTTCATAAGAGTTGGGAAATTTTCAGTGATAATTTCTTCCATTAATTTTTCTCCTCCTTTTCCCTTCTCTTCTCCTTCTGGGACACCCACAACACGTATATTTATGCGCTTCATATTGTCATTCAGTTCCCTGATCCCCTGCTCAAGTTTTTCCATTCTTTTCCCTATAGTTTCTGTTTCTTTTTGGAATTCAGATGTTCCATCCTCCAGTTCACTAATTGTAGCTTCTGTCTCTTTAGATCTACCATTGTAGGTATCCATTGTTTTTTCCATTTTTTCTTCTTTGTCCTTCACTCCCATAAGTTCTGTGATTTGTTTTTTCAGATTTTCTATTTCTTCTTTTTGTTCAGCCCATGTCTTCTTCATGTCCTCCCTCAATTTATTGATTTGGTTTTTGAAGAGTTTTTCCATTTCTGTTCATATATTCAGCATTAGTTGTCTCAGCTCCTGTATCTCATTTGAACTATTGGTTTGTTCCTTTGACTGGGCCATATCTTTAATTTTCCGAGCGTCAACCATTATTTTCTGTTGGTGTCTGGGCATTTGATCAGATTTCCCTGGGTGTGGGACCCGGCTGGTTGAAAGGTTTTTCTGTGAAATCTCTGGGCTGTTTTTCTTTTCCTGCCCAGTAGGTGGCACTCGTGGCACTCATCTGTCTGCAGGGCCCACCAGTAAAAGATGCTGTGGCTCCTTTAACTTGCCAATCCGAATCTCGCAGTCAGCCCGGGAAACCGCGCGTGGAGGGGGTGGGTCGCCGGCCGCCGTGGCTTGGGGGACTGCCGGTCCAAATTGCCCAGCTGGCCCGAGACGCCAAGCGTGGCGGGAGGGCCCCACTATCCAACGTTCCCACTCAGACCGGGGAGCCACATGCGTGGAGGGGACCCCAGTCGCCAGCCGCCCCGGCCGGGAAAACGCGCGCCCCTTGGGTATCTCACTGCAGTGGATTCTCCCTGCCCGTTCAGCTGTTCCAGAATGGGGTATGCTGTCTTTTTGGTCTCTGTCGTGGCTCCGGGAGCTGTTTTGTATTGTTTCTGTTTCTTTAGTTGCTTTTCTGGAGGAGAAACTAAGACCCGCGCGTCTAACTAAGCCGCCATCTTCTCCGGAAGTCAATAGAACATTTTTTATTTCAGGTGCTGTTATACTTTTATATAGCTGTGAATAAGGGAATTATAAAAATTTATTGATGCCTTCATGTTACTAGAGAAACAGCACAGATTAGAAGCCCAAAGGCCAGAATTGAGCAGAAAAAAATTATGTGGTTCTTTTGCTTTTATTTTCTTTCCTTTCCTTTTTCCTTCCTTCCTCCCTTTGTCACTCAGGAAAGAAAATTTATTCAGTATGAGTCACTATCATGAGAGGTTACATTTAATCCTCATAATTACCTCATTGATTAAAAGGTATAATGCCTGTTTGTTATTATTCTTTTTTTCCACTGAGGACAAATATCTTCAGTGACTTCTCAAAATCAACAAGCTCAATCTGTTTCCAAAAATCTTCTCTTCACTCTTTACAACTCCTAAAAATACAAATTGTTGGGCTTTCAAACATGCATAAGGCAAAGTCTTTTCAATTGAGTACTGCTGGTTAGTTCACTATTAAGTGCAAGAATAAACTCAGCTTTTGTGAGTCCTGAAGCTTATTCAAAATTGGGGCTCCCTTTTAGCAAAAATGATACACTAATTTTGATCTTAAAATTAAGTTTAAAGTCTTGGCAGGGTCCCTCATGTGAAGGGTCTGAAGCTTAAGTTGGTGCTCATGGTAAATACACGCCTGAATACGTGCCAGGAAAGGAGAGAAAACTATCGCCAATGTAACCAAGGCTTCTTGAAGTAAAATGGGTGGCAGGCGGTTTCACCTATACCTTCCCAGCCAACTAGTCAGCTCTCCACATGACTCTTCCATGTGCTGATCCTGCTAAATTCTGTGTGCTATAAAAGAAGTGCGAGGATGCCTCCCGCCTTCGGAAGGAACAAGTAATCCTTGCTGAAAGGATAATATTCTCAACAGAGGAGTTCAAATCCTTTTGGAAGGATTAATTGTATGATTAATCTTATGGAGCATTTTAGGATCAAGATTCAAAGTTTCTCCACGGCTTGAAATCCCATGTTATTTAAAACAAAACAAACAAGAGAAAGTAATTTCAAAGAATTAAAAAACTTCTGTCCTGAGTTAATGAAATCTTTTAGAACTGTGGTTTCCCAACTTTTTGATGAACACCGAAAAGTAAGAAGTACATTTGGTTCTATGTTTGTATAAATGTATATATAACACACATTACATATATATATATATTTACAGACATATCTTGGAGATACTGTGGGTTCAGTCACAGACCACTACAACAAAGCAAAATCACAATATAGTGAGTCACATGAATTTTTTGGTTTCCCAGTGTATATGTAAAAAGTTACATTTACATCTTGCTGTTGTCTATTAAGTATGTGTGGTAGTTAGATGCAGTTGTCACCTTGGCCAGGTGAAGGCATCTAATTCCGTTGCTGTGGACATGAGCCAATGGTATGTGAACCTCATTTGTTGTTCATTACATCTGCAGTTGGCTAGGAGGCATGCCTGCTGCAACGAATGATGTTTGACTTAATTGGCTGGCGCTTAAATGAGAGAGCGCAATGTAGCACAGCCCGAGCAACTCAGCATACCTCATCTCAGCACTTGCAGCTCAGCCCAGGCCTTTGGAGATGTAGAAAGAAATTACCCCGGGGAAAGTTGTTGAAACCCAGAGAACTGGAGAGAAGGTCAGCAGAGATCACCCTGTGCCTACCCACGTAAGAAAGAACCTCAGATGAAAGTTAGCTGCCTTTCTTCTGAAGAACTAATGAAATACATCCCCTTTTATTAAAAGCCAATCCGTCTCTGGTGTGTTGCATTCCAGCAGCTAGCAAACTCGAACAGCATGTAATAGCATTGTACCTAAAGAAACAATGCATATACCTTAATTTAAAATTCTTTACTACCGAAAAATGCTAACCATCTTCTTTCCCTTCATCAAGCTGTAAACATTTTGTTGGTGGAGGGTTTTGCCTTGATGTTAATGGCTGCTGATTGACTGATCAGGATGGTGGTTGCTGAAGTTGGGGTGATTATGGCAATTTCTTAGAGTAAGTCAGATATTATATCAATTTTATTCTATTTTAGTTTGTCAAAAATATTGTTTCTTAAAAAAAATTCTGGTTTAAAATACACAACATTTTAGAAGAGCTTTCATGGCCTTTAGAAAAAGATTTATTTTTTTCCTTAAAAGTTTCACTGTTTTTCATTCTGTTCACTGCTTATTGCAAAAGTATTTTACACAGTCTCATGGTATACAGAAATAATCAACAACCAAGACCAGTGAATTAGTGGAATAGGCAATGTGAATTGTGAAGTAGCCTGAGGCTTTCTCTGCCAGATAAGCATTCTCTGTCCTGTCCCCCAATTTCAAATCATCCTCTCTCCTATGTCTCAGTGTCTTTTGGTTTTTCCAGAGGGTGTACTCCAAGTCTTATTTTTTCAGAATGAAAGCCTTTGTCTTTTACTTTTAATGAGACTTTAGAACACAGGAGGAGGAATTTAGGACAGAAGAAGAACGCATTCCTAATGTGAAATATAACTGCTTGTGCTTCTACCCAAACTCTCTGTACATGAGAAAGACCAGGTTCCCTGTAAACATTTTATGTAGAATACAAAGAAGCTAGGAATTGGTATTATGTTCTAGTACAATTCTCTTCTGGACCTACTTGTAGTAACTCTAATTATATATAGCTACAATGTGTTAGTTCCTTCATTTGGAAATACATAAATTACCTTTTTTTTAACATGGGCAGGCACCGGGAACTGAACCCAGGTCCTCTGTCATGGCAGGCAAGTGTCCTTGCCTGCTGAGCCACCGTGGCCCGTCCCATAAATTAATTTTTAAAATCGTAATAAATGTGAAAGGTAAGGATCATTTTCCCCATTTGATTGATACAGTATCTGACTCTTAGCAGGCGAAGTAAAATATCTTACGTTCCTCTTTCAGTAACATATGAGGTTGAACCCAGGTCTATTCTATAACTGTACCTTAGAATCAGATCAAAGTTTACTGACTTTGTGAGGAGAGTATCTACTTTTCTTTCCCTGACCACAGGTGAGGAATAAATATGTGTTTTATGAAGGAACTAACAAATGTTTTCAATCAAACTAAGCAAAGAACTATAAATGAAATAGCTTATAAAATTGAACCCAAAGTTAATTAATTATGTATCCTTTTCATTTATCTCTTCCATCAGACATGCTCCTTGGGAAGGGACAACTGGAAAAATGTCTACAACATAGATTACTTCTTACAAAACTTCATTTTAACCTTTACTTTAAACTTCTATGGTGGCTAGCATGTAAGTACTCAACAGCAACCCTTAGCTGCTCTGCTTTTGTTCGTAGAGTTGTTGCAACAGAGTGGCATGGCAGCCCTTTAAACAAATGAGCAATTGTCAGGACTTTTAAAGGTCTCAAGCCATAATACATAAAATCAATAAAGAAAATCCATCATTTAAAGAAATAAGGTCCTCAATATTTTGGAGTTGCACTTGCAGGAGTGAAATGTGATCTGCCCAATCTTTGTAGCTCCATGGACCCACCATGGTAGTACAAAGAAGATCTACAGAGTTGCCCCTCCTACAAAAGAGTCAGTTATATAAATGGGTAGGTGATACAGCCTAAGTAGCAGTGTTCAACTATACATTTTGCCAAAGAGTGACAATCACCTCCATACAGACATACTTATACATAAAGTATCATTCGGGATTATAATTCATGGATATGTCAGAAAAGGCTAAAATATGGATAAAAATGAGATCATCTCTGGATGGTATTTCAAATTTGCAATAGAGATAAAATTTCAATTCTTTTTAATTTGGAAAAGAAACATATCTCTTTATGTGCAGGAGACATTTAAATGAGCAGGTTAATTGGATTTTGAAAAATACCATTTTCTGCAATCAAAAGTAATTCACAACTTAATTTTAAGCACCTGGGACATTTGTAATAATAACATGAATGTTTGGCCTAGGAGATTAAAGAAGAATTAAAAAAAAAAGGTAAAGAGACAGAGCTGAAGTAGGAAGAACAGTAAATAAAGGAACATGGTTAAAAAGTCATAGGGAGAATGTTAAAACACTGAATGAAGCTGCATCTGAGCTATAGGGTTTTTTTTGTTTTTGTTTGCTTGTTGGTTTGTTTGTTGTTGTTTTTTACTATTACTACTACTTTTATTTCTTTTCTTTATATTAACATTTTATATCTTTTTCTGTTGTGTTGCTAGTTCCTCTAAACCGATGCAAATGTACTAAGAAACAATGATCATGCATCTATGTGATGATGTTAAGAATTACTGAGTGCATATGTAGAATGGTATGATTTCTAAATGTTGTGTTAATTTCTTTTTTTTTTTTTCCGTTAATAAAAAATAAAAATAAAAAAAAAAAAAAGTCATAGGGAGAGTACACGGGTGGTTCAGTGGTAGAATGCTCACCTTCCATGCAGGAGACCCAGGTTCGATTCCCGGACCGTGCACCCCACCCTCCCCCCAAAAATTAAAAGTTGTGGGGTATTAGAATCAGTGCAATTATAAAGCCATTGAAGGAAGTTAGCACATCTTAACCTTTAAAGAGAGAAAGATAAAAGGGTATACATAACAATAAAACACATTGCTGTAGAACATGTATGAACAGTTACATTTAGCATATTAAACGAATATTTACTGAATGCCTATAAAACACAAAGTTCACTGCTAGGCATTGAGGATATTGAATAGGAATCCCTGGTCCATGATCTTAAGACGTTTATAATCTAGTTAGGATATAAATGTAAATAAGCTACTAAAACACAGTATGCTGAATGCTATTAAAAAGAGAATGTAAGATTCAATAGGAACATTATTCTCATTATCAATTTCATCAATTTCGCAATTAGAACCTGTGCTAGTTTGAAAGGATATGTACCCTAGAAAAGCAGTGTTTTAATCCTGATTTGTCTCATGGAGGGAGCCATTTCTTCTAATCCCTATTCAGTACAGTAGGTTGGAAACTTGATTAGATTATCTCCACAGAGATGTGGCCCACCCAATTGTTACTATTAACCTCTGATTAGAGGAGATGTGACTCCACCCATTCCAGGTGGGTCTTGATTAGTTTACTGGAAGCCTTTAAAAAAGGACGCATTTTGGTAAAAGCTTTTAGAACCACAGGAGAGCCAAATGAACAACAGAGCACACGCAGCTACAGACTTTTGGAGATGAAGAAGGGAAACGCCCGTAGGGGAGCTTCATGAAACAAGAAGCCTGGAGAGAAGGCTGGTAGACATCGCCATGTTGGCCATGTGCCTTTCCATGAGAGAGAAACTGTGAGCTTCATCTGCCTTCTTGAACCAGGGCATCATTCTCTGGATGCCTTAGATTGGAAATTTCTATAGCCTTGCTTTAATTTGTACATTATCAAGGGCTTAGAATGGTAAACTTGCAGCTTAATAAATTCCCCCCTTTTAAAAGCTGTTCTAGGGTACACAGGTGGTTCAGTAGTAGAATGCTCCCGTTCCGTGCAGGAGACCTGGGTTTGATTCCTGGACCATGCACCCCCCCCAAAAAAAAATCTGTTCTATTTCTGGTATATCACATTCTGGCCGCTAGCAAACTAGAACATTGGTATCTAGAGATACTATATCCCTTTGGCTTTAAAGACTCTCTCTCTTCCAAGAGAAGTCCTGGGATAGTAAAAATAAAGCCTTCTTCTCCCCTTCTCTAGAGATATTCACTCACATTCCAGGGTCTAAAACCTACAGATGCCTTTCCATTCCCTCCTAGTGGAGATTTACTAACATTCCAGGGTAATTATTTTTTTACTTTTTGCTTGGGCAGGTACCGGGAATTAAACCCAGGTCCCTGGCATGGCAGGCAAGAACTCTGCCTGCTGAGCCACTGTGGCCCACCCTCCGGGGTAATTATTAATCACTCTTTCAGAGGGGAGCATGGGAAGATGTGTCAGCAAATTCATAACATCTGAGGGTCTCCTAATTTGGGGATTTTCTCCTGATGTGTACCTCTCTGTGCAAGTAACATCCTGCCCTCATTGTATTACCTTGTGGGGACTGGAGTATGGGGAGCCAAAACAAGATGTTACTTTTTGAAACACAAGCCATGTGTTTCTCTGATATAGGTGTCTTGGGTTTATACACATGCACACATACTTATACATATACATATTCAGATTCACATATATATACACATACATACATACATTATAATATTTCTACTTCTATTTCTTCTATCATCAGCCAACCATTATAGCCCATTTCTAAGAGAAGCATATAAACACCTATTTTAATAGTTTGAGCTTAGGTAACCCATGTCTCCAAAAAGGCTAACATAGTAAACTAAATGATAAAAGTCACTCTTCCCATCACCAAAGTGGACATTCCTCTTGGCATCTGCCCCTGTTCTCAACCGTGAGTCTCTAGATTGAGCCTGCGGCTTCTTGATTATTGACGTTCTCTGACTTCTCATAGTTTGATACCATGAACCTCTCTTTCTTTGTTTAAACTCTCTTCTCTGGATTTCTGGGACATGATGTGCCTTTTGATTAATTCACTTAGTCCCATTCTCAGGCTCATCTTTCTCTATGTGGACATTTTACTTTGTGAGTAAATTTTGACGTTTTGAAGGTTTGGTCTTAGGGTCTTTTCCATGTGTGTTTTCTCCAGCTTAACCCATTCACACGTAGTTCATTACTTTTGCACAGCTAAACTTTCAAATGCATAGCTTTGTCCCAAATGTCTTTTCAGAACTATAGACAAATATCCAACTTCCCACGTGAAATGTCCACTTGGATTATTCAAGTTTCCTATAACTCAAAATATCGGTAAAATAAATTTATGATATTTGTAATGAAACCTGGTCTTCTTTTGGTGTTTGTGTCTTTTAAAACCAACCAGGCCCTCTTGGTACTAACTGAGAACTCTAAATATATTGCTCTTCACTTCTCAAACCCATTCCATCTCAGTCCTATAGGATTTCAAATTCTGCATCACTTAAGATACATTGGCTGAAAATATAAACATTAAAATAATTTTACATTAAAGGACATTTAAAAATATCAATTAACAAGAAACACTCATATAAGAGATCTCCAGGATTGATTAGATGATTTCATGTTTTCATCAAGAAACAAGACTTTTCCTTCTTTTCTTCGTGCTCTGACTAACACATCCACATTGTCGTCAGATAATTTCTCTCACAGTTGCAGGATTTCTGCAGGAAGTCTCAGTAGCCCATCCAAACTCAACAATGCCCAGTGGAAAAGAAAGGCCATCTCTTCTAGAACATCTCTCTTTAAGAATGTGGAAACATTTTCCCAGCAGTCTCCCAGTGGCCTCTCCTTTACATATCATTTTCCTGATTACATCACAGCCTAAGTCTAAGTCAATTCCTAGCAAGAGAATTGAAACCAGCTCCCCCTGAAGCACAGAGGAAACAGGGCACCAGAACAAAATTCAGTCTTTGCTGGCAAAAAAAATGATGCAAAATGGATGTTGGGAAAAAACAATGGCATTTGCTGCATCTCCTATGAATCTCTCAGAAATAACCATTCCTTCCATCCTTGTTGAAACATTAGTGGCAGACATTGCTGATGTTTACCAAAAGTTGGAGTTCTTTTGCACACTCTACATGCTCACTCTCCACCAAGGAGCAGTGGTCTTGGGCTTCAACTGATAACCACGCTCTCAAGACACAATAGGCTCGACTCAGCACAAAGTTTATGTGACATTAAGAAAAGATATAAAACAATCAGTGATACAGCATTGGGCTCAAGACCTTCAGATACTATACCTAATTTGTTCTTCACTTGAAAGAAGTGCATTCGTGAGAGATGATACTGAGAAGATAAGGACAATTCATCTTGGGGAAACAAGCTGCTGTGATGTCCTTTAAAATATTTCTCCTTAAAAATGACATCGTGGGTGGGCCACGGTGGCTCAGCAGGCAAGAACACTTGCCTGCCATGCCAGAGGACCCAGGTTCGATTCCTGGTGCCTGCCCATGTAAAAAAAAAAAAAAAGATGACATCGTCCTGTAAAGATTAACTGACTAGTTTCCATAATGCAACCTAGCTGCATCTCATCAAGTGTAGGTTACTTACTCAGTGAACACACTCAGAATTGAAATACAGATGCTTGGCTTAGTACATAGCAAACTCACCAGGATTTTTTATTTGTCTTGGATCTCATATTGTCATCTAGATTTGCAAGGAGAATTCCATCTTGCATCAAATTTTCAGATGTCTTAAAGCAAGATTCCTCAATAACAGCATTGTCAATATTTTGTTCATTGTGTGGTGTATAACAGCACCCTTGGCTTGTCCAGTTGGTGCCAGGAGCACCTCTATTGAGAATAGTCAAAGCTGTTTCTAGACCTGCCAAAAAGTCCATTAGGGAAAAAATTGCCCCCCATTGAGAACCAGTGAGTTCCAGGAAAAGTTCCAGACCTGCTACTAATGCTTGCCTTACAGCACTTCTGCATTCCTTTCCTCATTGAAGTATAATATGTTACAAGTGACTTGTTTTCTCCAGTGAAATGTGAGCATAAATTACAGGTATAACTTCCTTTAGGAAGTACCATTTACTCTCTTTCTTCTCCTGCCTGGAAATTGTGGAAGCGGTTGTAAATATTTAGGTGCCATGAGGTCAAAGCAGCCTGAAATATCAATCTCGGAGGACAGTGGCCCTTGACTTTGCCAGGGTCTAGAGAAGACTTAGAATAAATGAGACATAAATTTTGGATTGTTTTTTACAAGTCACTGAAATTTGGGGGTTGTTGGTTATCCGAGCATAAGCTTATCTTAACTGGTACAATACCTTACTCTAAACTACAGCCACCTCTGGTTAAGACAGCTATAGTAGCCTCTGAACTGGTCTTCCACATACAGATTTGTTGTTCCCTAATCCATTAATAGCCCCACTGCCAGACATTTTCAAAATGTCCATCTAATCACGCTATCTCTCAAATTATAACACTTTACTGACCTGAATGACTTTCCATTGTTTTAAGATAACGTTCAAATCCCTGATAAGTACCTCTGCAAAGCCCTGCATAATTTACATTCCTGTTTTTCTTCTGCCTCCATCCCCCAGCCTCAGTCTCCTTATTTCAGTCATTCTGATACTTTGCATATGTTTTTGCCCTCCCCTTCTAAACCTAGTTTACCCCAACCTTCCTTTAAGAGCACAGATCAGTTGCCACTTCTTCTGAAATGGATCCCTGAACGTCCCAACTAATTCAGATCCTTCATTGACGTGGTCTTTCTCATAATCCCATGCATCTACAATAACATGTGCCTCCCTCTGTAGTAGATTGTCTTGTAATTTTTACCTTATCTTGGAAGAGTACATGCTGACTATCTACCTTATACAATAGAATATGGGCACATGAGGATAAGGCCTGTTTCCCCTAGCACCTGCTCCAAAGCATGACACATGGCAGCGTTCCATCTATCTTTCATGCTTAAATGCTTTTAAATAACTGACTCTTTAACCCCAGTAAGAGGAAAGAAATGTCCAAGCCCTGATATTTCATTTAACCTTCCCTAAAATTTCGAATTACCTAAATGAGTTTGTTTTGAAAGCTAGAAGTCTGTCTTATTGCTTGAGTGTCTGAGTGGCTTTGTGAGCCTGCGAACACTTATGGAGCACTTGCCTGAAATAATCAACTGGAACGTTGAACTTCATTTATTTTCAGCAACAAATGGAAAAAGAATATTCCTATTCTATGCTCTAGTAAAATTGAAGTAAAAAATGTAAGAATTCTGGGCTAGTTGAATTATTAATAACCATTGCATATAGCTAGAAAGCAGAGGTTAATAATATATTACTTAATCCCTTGTCTTTGCTCCTTTATTTTGTTTAATAAAAACACCTCATATCAATATAATTTCTTTAAATTGTAAGAGCACTTTCATTCCTGCTGATGCTCATAATAACTCTAGTGAAGCAAAGATAGGGCATCTATTACCCTTGTGAAAATGAGTCACTATGGCACAGAGAACTTAAGTGCTCTTAACTTTTCAAGTTTCTAATTTGATAGTAAAGTCATGATATAGCCCTGTTGTACTTGTCCCAGGTCGTTGGGTTATTAAATTTATTATGCACCTCCAAATTCCATGGAAAGAGAAATCTGTGGTTGGGAAAATAAGGATAGGAGAGGAAAGTTGTAAATCTTTACATTATTTTCTATTTACTAAAACAAAACTATCAAAAAGTGTGCCTAGTAAGATAACAAACATTGTCATATTCAGACAGAACTGTTGACCCAGGGATTAACTTCCATTAAACAAGCATTCATTAAGTGTTAGCTTTAGCTCTAAGTTTTTCTGCTATCGTTATAATTATGCACCAAAACGTAATTCCAAGAACATTTCAAGATTAACTCTAACGCTGTTCCAATCATTTTCTTATACAATAGTTTTGTAAAAAATATTTGAGAGGAGAATGCACAAGAATAAAAATAAAAGGCTCTAATAGTTATGTACAGCCAAGAAAATTGGCCAAGTCCTGCTGTACTGTAAGTGAGAAAGAATCTGAAGTTAGGAGAGGATCAGTTGGTCAAGACAGCAGCCTTTCTAAAAAAGATATTTTGTGATATACACAAGTAATATGAGTCTCAGTGTGTGGGAAAGTTAACCAGAAGTAAATCTATGTCATAGAATCCTAGTAAGGGACCCTTACTACTAGGGCTGGATGACTGTACTATATTAATTTTTCCATGGAGAATAAGATTTAATGAATAGAGCAGAAGTTAGAGCAAAACCCAAAGCCATTGAAGTTTAACTCCTGGTCCCACACTTTATGGCTGTGTTTGGCAAAATTCCCTGAGGCCTCTGACCCTTGGATAGCTCATCCATAATTGAGGCAACATTGGGACCATCTACAACTGTAATGATAGAATGCATGCCAGAAGCTGAGTCTGCATTTGGCACATGTTAATTAGTACTTTTACTAACACTCCACGCTGCTGCAGTAGCCTTGGTGCCCATGCTGATAAATGAAGTAACAACTAACACACCTTCCATCTTTTGTCATAATGATTGCCTTGGGAGGCCCATAAATGTCTGTGCTGAAGGAATGCCCAGACAACCACTTCATTCTCAGTGTAAGAGACTGGGCACCTAAGAGCACACGAAGTCCATGTCTGAAGACAGGGACAACGGGGTGAGTTAAAGGGCAGCCAGAACCCTAAGGAAACATTGCCTGGAATTCCCTTTTGTGGTGTTTTAGGCTTGTGCTGTAGAGTGATTTATTTTTCCCCTTTGTCCAACCATTTATATTTTATAACCCATTCATTTCTGCCCAAACAACTCTCACTTTCAACATGGTCTCAGCAAGCTTGCAAGTGTGTGAGCTACATGAAATCCAGCCAATTATGCTCAAAGTTCTGAATATATGTATTAAGAATGTAAAAGATGTTCTTTAAAATAATATCTAGCATCATTAGTCTATCTTTTGAAACTACAGAGTTCAAATCTCTGAGCAAACGTTCTCTGTTACTAGGAGAAATCTCATTCCTATGTAGGCTAGAAGGAAAAGCTGGCTTACATAAATGTCTTATCCATTAACTGAGGTCTTACCCCAGATACCTTATATCCCTCCAAAACAATCAAGGCAGATGAAGGGGTGGGGAGTAATATAAATTGTGGTTTTCCCTTGAGCCTGACTTTGTGCTGGGCTTTTCATATAATTTATCCCACTTCATAAGCAACAATGTCTTGGTATCTTTTCTACAGCAAAGGAGAAAGAGAATCAAAGTAGGAGGATATGGGTTCAATTTGGATTTAGTGAAATTCTTAGTTTTATGTTTTTTAAAATATGATTTTATTTAAGAAAAGATGGTTTCAGTACCAATTCTAACTTACTACTTAAATTATATATGGGTGTGTGTGTATCTCTGTTTAACATTACATCTTTCATGATAGAATAAAAATACATATCAGGTTTTGGTTGGAGTTTGACAGATTGAAGAATTACGTTTAGGATTTTGTTTCTTATTTCTATTTGATTTCAAGTCACTTAAGTATAATAATCTTTCTGCATTTAAAATGGACTTTATTGTTTTAGTTTCCCAGCTGCTAAAACAAATATGATACAATAAGTTCGCTTAACAAATGGAATTTATCAGCTCATGGTTTCAGTGGGAGGAAGGGTTGCTTTCTCTTGGGGTCTGCATCTTCTGGCTGGTGAGCAATCTATGGGATTTCTTGGCTTTTCTGTCACATGGCAATGCACATGGTGGTGTTTTCTCCTTTCTTTTCTGGGTTCAATTGACTTCCAACCTCTGGCTGCTTTTTGTGGCTTCTCTCTCTCTTTGCCCAATTCCTTTACTTATAAGGATGTCAGTCATGTTGGATGGAACTCCATCCTCATTCAGTTTGGGCGTATCTTAACTTATAACATCATCAAATGGTTCACACCCACAGAACCAGGGCTTGGGAATGGAACATGCCTTATGTGGGGGACATGAGTCAATCCCCAATAATTATCATCTGGTCTACCAATATTCTCCCTTATCTGCAGTGCCTGGTAGAACTGCAACTTCTCTAATCAAAGCAGCACACTCCAAATGCGCTGGGGAGGTAGTATATATTTGGGGAAGGGAGTGCTTCATAGATTCATACAGCAACTGCATTGGTATCCCTTCTACTTCAGAAGAAAGAAAAGACTCTCAGATTCAAATCCACCAATAGACTACCTACATCCATACATCCATGGTATTTCTGAAATGTGGTCATCTCGATACTGCTAGAACGCTCCTGCTGCAGGAAATGCATCACAGCAAGAGACAGCCCATGACATTTCTCTATGGAAATTTCAAAGTTGTTCCCTATGAAGACAATCTTTCATTAGTACTTTTAGGTGGTCCTAATCTTATCCCTTGCGTCTGAGGAGATACAGTTACTTCTTTTGATAAATGGTATAACTATGAGTAGGAACCTTTACCCTTAGTTCAACAACTCAGTTGACTAAAAAATTGGCATTGTTCTAACATACCTCATCATTTTACCTGGGTATTCTGATAATGAGACTCAAGAGAAAGGACCTGTATGGAAAGGGAACGAAAGTTTGAGCTTGATTCGGGAAAGGCAATGAAGAAGAAATGGCCAATAAACTGAATCTTTAAGTTGCAGACTTCTTGAAATTGCTTTTATTGATTCCAGAATGACTATATTATTCACTTTAATTTTCTTTGGCTACCCAAGGTCTTGTTTTATTGTACTGAATTTGAACCTGAGTTTCCCATGGAATAGATAGAAGTGTCACCTGTATAGAATGAAGCTGGATGCCTTGGGCAGGAAGGGGGTAATCCTAGAATACCACCAGCAGACCAGCTCAGCTGGGAGCCAGAAAGATTAAGTGATGGGAATTCCTGGATTTCCTGTTATTCTTAAGAAAGAAAAGAATCTGAAAAGAAAAAAAGGTCAGGTCTCCAAATCAGCACATGCGACTGATCATTGGAGAAATTCCTCCCAATACAGTGAGAATTAAAACTAAAACAAAGCAAACTAACAAAAACAATGGTGATCTTCAGAGGAAAGCTGAACAGAGCCGCACATCAAAGAGTAATATTAGAAAATGTTACAATAATGAGAAAAAAACATGGCAAGACAGCAGAAGGGTGCTGGGGGTCTGCGTGTCTTCTTTTTGTTAGATGTACAAGCTGGGAGTACAGGCTTTGAAAACTTCCCAGGGGAGGAAATGAGAAATTCCAATCGGACAGAACAATGGGTTGGGAAGAAGGAGAGGGCTGAGACAATGAGCAGAATCAATGGAGGACAACAGATGCTGGGTCTCAGCATTAACCTCATCAAAACTTGAATCTGAGAGTCTCTTCTTTCTTCTGAAATAGCAGGGCTACCAAAGCTGCTGCTACATAAATCTATGAAGCGCTCCCTTCCCCAAATATATACTACCTCCCCACTGCCTTGGGAGGGTGCTGCTATGATTAGAGAAGTTGAAGTTCCACTAGGCACTTCAGACAAGGGAGAATATATATACACATACATTTGAATGAGGATAAATCAGGCATTTTTACCACAATCCTTTGCTTCTTTCCTTTCCAACTTCCCTTCTGTCATTCTTCCCCACTTTTTGAGTGATGCTGAAGTGGAACAGGTACTTTTAGGGTCCAACTAAGGATAAGCTGAGTTGGAAATGCATTTAGCTTGGAATATTTATAGTTATTCAACTGTCACTTCAGTGTATAGAGTGGGAAATGTTTGGCTTCTAGGAGTAGTCCCACCATCCACCATGCCAAATCAATCGACATGACAAGAAGGCATAAGGCCAGAGGGGTGCCCCAAATTGGATGTGTCATTTAGTCCCAGAAAAGAAGTATGTATGTAGTGAAAGAGGAGCTGGGACCTAGACTGTGAAAATTCTTCCAAATCCTATATATCATATATCAAATGAACTTGATATATACTTGACAGAAAATCCTAAAAATTTACATACCATTAACAACAGCAACTGTGCAGTTGAAGGGAACCCTTCTAAACTATCAAAAATAAGAAAAATAAGTTGGCTCAAGCTGTTAGAAAAAATATGATATTCTTCTTCTAGTCTTTTTATAGATAATACATCACAAAATTGATATCACTCAAAAAAGCAATCACATAATTTCCAGCTGATCATATAGAGAAAAGGTATTATAAAGGTATAATAGTATTATCTTTTTCTAAATTTTAGTATGTTCATGATATTTGTTAGTTTTTTATAATTTGTACTGTGTTCAGATTTTTTGTCATTCACATTTAAAGCTAATTTTGTATTTGTTGTTTTGTATTATTTTACTTAAAGAGCCTCCAGCCCCACAGAACCTGCACCTGCCCCTGCTTCTTTCATTATTCTTAGTATATTACATCGTCTTTTACTTGATTACCTGTCTATGTTGCCTTCTAGATGGCAAAGACTAAATCTAATTATTCTTGATATCCTCAGTGTCTAACGTAATAAGGCCTAGCAGTTCAATAAATTTTGTTGGTTAGAGATCTATTTGATAACCACTGTAAAGAAAATGGGGAATGGTGATGCTGTGTCTCAGAAAGGAACAATAAGGCAATACCAAGACCTTAAGTACTTCCCTCTGCAAACCCAGAGATACTTCTCAGATCCCCCTCCCATTCTCAGCACTGAAGGAGCACAGCTGGTAGCTACAAAGAGAATGAGATCACTATGCCATCTCATTAGGCTGGACAGTCATGTATCTCTATGGAGAGGTAATGCATAGGAGTGGCACTTTTTTTTCCAGACAGTGAGGTTGGTTTGGAGAAGGCATGTTTCTAAGCATGGAGAGTTTGCCCTAATGTTTGGAAATACACCATAGCATGCAGAATGCTCAAATGAGGGTCTGTATTGTGTGTTCATAGAGGAGACAGACTCCATCCCACTCAGTAGCATGGGGTGGGACAGGTGGAGCCAAAGACCTGCAGCGTGAATAAATGAACAAGAATGCTTTACAGAGGAGCAGTATACTCATTAGAGAGTCAGGAAGGCGTGCTTAGTCACAGCTTCCCTAACTCCACTGGCCACCCTCACTAGTAAGTAAATCAGTCTTCTGTTGCCAGATATAATTATAAATGTCCATATAAGCTTGATATTTATATATATCTTGTGTTTTGTGTTAATTTCTTTCAATAAACTTGTATTAAGAGACTTAAAGTTGGGGTAGGAGAAAGACCCCATCTTTTTGCCCTGGGTAGGATTGCCAGTTAAATACAGGACTCCAAGATAAATTTGAATTTCAATATTCGGGAATATTTTTTTTTAAATATAAATACATACAAAATATTGCATGGGATGAACTTACATTAAAAAATATTCATTTGAAATTCAAATTTAACTGGCCATCCTGTTTTTATTTGCTCAATCCAGCAATCCTACCTGGGACTGAATACGCCCTACTAAGATGTTTGTAAACTGGTGGCTAGGGTACTTGATGGAGATGGATGGCTAATGGCAACCCCAAAGCAACATATTCCCTAGGGGCAGGGGCTATTTCTTTATATTAATTTATACTGCAACAATTTTGGGGGGATGCCTGGGCAGGCTCTGGGAATCGAACCCGGGTCTCTGGCATGGTAGGTGAGAATTCTGCTGCTGAGCTATATTGCAACAATTTCTAAGCAGAAATATGCACCTTTAATTCTGTTTGAAATATATAGTTACAAGGCTGCAATTATTGAGGCAAGTTTGGATTTAGGGATGAAACAATTACAAAAAGAGAGATTATAAGTAACACAATTTTTCTAATCTACAATTCAGGGACAATTGTTATCACTGGGGGAATGAATTTATGTAGCCTCAAACTTGCTTTGTAACAAAGAGTCATTTCTTTCCAAGTGGATTAGAGTTGATATCCATTGGCAAAAAAATAATTGAGCTAACAAGCAAGTATGTATTTTGCATTATAATGAGCATATTTTGGAGACACTGTATTCTAGATGAATGATGTTCTGGAGGGAGTATAGAGTCAAACCTTGGTTCTGTCTTTTACAAAATTTGGCCAAGTTACTTCTTTGTTTCTCAGTTTTCTCACATTTAACCTAGGTTGAAAATGATACCTGATTCAACAGGTTATCAGTGAAGATAAAAGAACATACCTCAGGAAAGTATTTTATGCAAGATCTGGGACAATGTTAGGTCTCTCTAAATATTAGTAGTTAGGTATTAAGAGATAGAGATGGATGGTAGGCTTACAAACAATGGCTTTACTCCCTCTGGGGGAAGGAGATATATTTCTTGCTGGAATTAGATATGATTGAATGTAAGACATTTAACTTAATGTGGATCACATAATAGGTGATTAGCAAACTCTGCTTTTTCCATTCCTTCCAATTTCCCTTAAAGAGCACAAGTTTAGACTCAGAAACTAGAAGGGAATGGCAGCCAACAACATGTAAATTGGAGTGTTAAACCTATTTCAGGTGACGTAGCAAAGCCAGTATGTACATCCGCCCCTTGTGAGGTGGTCAAGTTCTGTATTGGGACCGATTGCCTGTACAGGACTGAAGTAGGCAGAGAGGGAGACAGGGTCACTAAAGAAGAGACAGTGAGGAGAAGCCAGAGCCCAGAACCAGAACCTCACTGACCTTCATTGTGAGATGACTGTTCTACCCTTTTCACCATCATTAAGCAGTTAGTGTTCCTTTATATCCATACAGGGACAAGATGGAGTGCCTGGCTCCATTATTCCAAAAGCTCATTTCAGAAGGAGATCTTTTAGGAATAATCTTTTATTGCGAGATGCCTTGAAGGATTTTGCATTTAGTCGGGTATATTCTCTCACCGACAATTCCTTCCTTCCAATGGTGGCTGCTCATCCACTTACTGATATAATGGTCATTTTTCCTTCACTAGAAATCTCCGCTAAGTGTTTACTTAGGAAGGTCTTTTTTGGATGTGTTGACATGTTAATATGAATAGCTGTGGGTTCTCTGCAGCAGTGAATTCTGAAAGCTGAAGAAAATTCTGGAGAAACTGGCAAGGGAATTCTACATTCCAAGCCCTATTATTGACCACTAAGTGGGAAACAAAAGGATTCAGAGCAATAATTTATAAATTTTGAACACATAGTCTAATACTTGTTAGAAGTGAAGAGACAAGATTAATCAGTTGTTGAAAATGAGTGTGGTAGATAGAAAGTATGGAAGAGCCAGATGGATTGTATTCCAGCCCTTCTAAAACCTTTTGCTCAGAGTCTGTAATTATGATTTGATCATTTCTACAATTGTACTAAACCTGAAACCCATCCATTCATTTGATTAGTGGTGAATCACCAATAATGCATGGGTAAATGGTATAACTTACCATTTATATTTTACACCATTTATACTAAATCACTATTCATCTTTGGGTGATAAGTAAGACGTAGATAGTCCTTAATGCTGGGGAGTTTACAGTCATACAAAAGAGCTGGGGAGTTTACAGAAACACAAAAGAGAACTAATATTGGCACATACATATTGATATTGAAAAGTGATCAGGGTCACTACTGAAGCAAAGAAGTGTACCTTGGGTTCCCATGAGAGCCAAGCTAATTTGGGCTGGGCTGATCCAGAGAAGGTGGTGTCATGGTGATGACAAGATATATAATTCCAGTCCCCATAAAGATTATGTGTGTGCAGGAAGAGAGAAAGAAACACACACACAAGATCAGATTGATTGATTTTTGGATTAGAACACTTCATGAATGAAGGCATATAGATGCATGTTTATCTATGTTTTATAATAACGTTGACCCATTTTTCCCCTTTGTCTCTCTAGCTTAGAAATGAAAGCAGTTCATTTTTGACATCCTCTGGCTCCAAAGAAGGTGTTCTTCATGAGAGATCCTCTTCAGTAGGTGTAGTTGGTTCGAGAAGGCACGAAATTGCAAGCTGTTTTCAAGTAGAGAGTCCGGCATGATGTTTGTGCTTGGGTCACAACATTTGATGCCTCCCAATGTGGTAACAGATAAAAGATGTTTTGAAACACATTTCATAAAAGAGCAATTATAGGGCGGGCCGCGGTGGCTCAGCGGGCAAAGTGCTTGCCTGCTATGCCGGAGGACCTCGGTTCGATTCCCGGCCCCAGCCCATGTAACAAAAACGGAGAAACAGAATACAATAAAAACAAGAAAATGTTTCCCTTTCTTCCTTCTATCCTTCCTTCCTTCTCTCTGTCTTTCCTTTAAAAAAAAAAAAAAAAAAAAAAAAAAAAAAAAGAGCAATTATAACTGGAGAACTTTCTGAGAAGACCAAATATCTCCCATGGTACACATCAACTAAAGACCTGGTACAGATGAACTCATTTCTTATAATTTTATGTTATGGAGTTCATTTAGGTTCAAAGGTCAGGACTACAAACATAGAAAATGGAGAGGAGTAACTTTATTGAAATGTATATCTCTGTGGCTGCCTCCATCTGGATAAACAGGATCAAATAATGGTACCAAGACAGAACTTGCTTCTTGCCTTCATAAATGCTTCAGGACTCAAGCCTCTTCTGTTTTGGAAATTTCCCAGAGATTTCTCATGTATGTTTGCAGATGCCCTTCTCTCAGACATGTGGCCATCATATTTCCCTTCCTCTCTTGCTGTGTAGTCACCTGATGTCTTCCTCACCCCAACCCATGCACTGATCTTGAATGATGGGTATCCTCTGCCATCATTTCATGTCTCAGGCTTCTGGTTCCATGTGGTAAAATACCTTATTTGAAGGATTGTCACTTCCTCTTAGGGTACCATCTTGTTTTATAAGAATATAACCAAGTATTGAGCTTTATAAAGTTTTTCAACTGAAGGGCTTTCTAGTTTCACTGTAGTATTGTGTAATTCCTCACACAGTCTTGTGGGAGAGGTGAGTAGAAGCTGGGACAAAGAACAATCGGAGTGAGAGCATGTTCTACTTTGTTTCCTCACTGATTCAGACTCATAATCGAGTCTGTACGTCTAAATTCTCACTTTCTACTAGTTGAGTTTTTGTCTAAAAGGAGTCTTGCTCTCTCCCTAAAGGCTTGCCCTGATGTCTTTTAGACATTCTACAAAATTGTGGCAAGTACATAGCATAGAGCAGATTCTAGGACTCTCAATGTATTAGGAAGACCTTGCTTTTTTGTAACTTGTTCCAAACAGAATGCCCTTTGCTGTCAGGTATAATGGAAGACACTGTTGATTTACCTAATCTATGGGTTGGAAATAGAAGAAAAAAGTCAATAATCTTGAAATATGGACTACATAATTAGAACCACCAGGGTCTTTGTGGTCCATTTTCTAGGAACTCCAAGGTTCTTATAAGAATTCTTTCATGGAATTTGGGAGCAAAGAAAGGGAAAGCTACCATTTGTAGACATATAATATATTAAATAATTTGGTTATTAGGATGCACCTTTCTTATGGTATTATTCCTATTTTATACATGATGAAACTCAAATTCAGAGCAAATTATGGAGTATTCAATATGCAAGTCTGTAGTCTAGACTTTATTACAAAATCCGTACAGAATTCAGTCTTTTAAAATTTCAGAGCCAAAATCCTAGAATTTTAAGAAAAGCAAAACAAGTTTTCGATACTAAGTAAAAACAAAATCATACAATATGTAAGGGAAAGGAGGAACTAAATATTAAAATATAGCCCTTACCCTACAGTGCTGTCTAATCTAAAACATCCTTTAAGACCATGGTGGATTTAACCCAGGCAGTCGGGCTCCTGAATCTGTGCCATTCAATGTGCTGGCTTTTTACAACAGAGTAGACCTCAACAAAAGTAGATCTATTCATTTATTTATTGGGACTTTCCCTCTTATAAAAGGAGAGCAAAAGGATGGAAAACCCAGAAGAGTTGGTGGAGGCTTTCCAAATGTAAATATAAGAGCCCTCCGTATTTTACACGATTTGGGATACTCAATTTTGCCTATTTCTTGGGTTGACCATTAACATAAAACCATTAGGACAGCTGGGAACTGCCAGTGAGCAACCAAGGCTTCCAGGAATGTTACTCCAAACTCACCTATCTATCATGAAAGGGCTAGGGTAGAAAGGAAAATGAAATTGTCTTTATTGATTAGAAAGGATGTGGACTTTTGAGCCAGAAAGATCTGGTTTCAGATCATAGATTTGCTATTTGCTATTTTATCTTGAGCAAATTGCATAAACGTTGTTTATGCCAGTTTCCCCAAGGGCGCTATGGGATATTAACATCTGTTACATAATGTTGGTCTTAAATTACACAAGCAAAGGGGACTTGTTGACAAAATTTGGCTCTATGAATCACGAAACAGAGGCTGGAACAGTCCATATTTGAAACCAAACAGTTTTCTATTCTTGGAGTGGAGGTTTTAACACTCCTTTTGTTTCTTTGTTGTAGGAGAACCACAAGAAAGGATCTTTAGAAAGAAAAAGAAATGCTATTTTACTTAAAGAAAGCACAAAAGTAGCTACACACCAAAATGCAGATATTCTAACCTAAGATAGAGTTCTATTTGGTAATAATTATAGGATACAACTTAATTATACTACAAATGTACAGAATTTTGCTTTCTTGACATATGTATTCCTTTTCTCTTTTGCTTATGTTATGTGCTGTGTTTATGTGCACAGTTTTTATTGGTTTATCAACAAATTTTGGGTGGTAATGAGGAAATTAGAATAGCACATAAAAATTCAGTGGAGACATTATTATTACTTATTTCCTATTTTAGATATTATTTCATTCAACTACTTTTTATAAAGTTCATTTATAGCTTAAACGCACTAATTGGGAATTTTTGTCAGTTCACTGTGTTATGTTTTCATCTAAATTGGATTTGTCACTTGTTTTTAGCATTCTGTGGTTCTCTTCCTTTTTCAATACTTTTTTCTTCCATTAAATGCACATGTTTTTTGTTTTTTTTTTAAATCTCATTAATGCTTCATTTAAGCAGTTTTACCTTTTAGGAGCTCTGATAATGCAGCCCATTTAGCTTTCATTGTAATCTATAATCTATGTTGCATCTTATACAATTTATCTGGAAATGTGCTGGGTAGCTGTGGTATATAAGTAGGGTATGGAGAACATACCTGTGACTGAATCTAACATTTGCTGGAGAATATTGCCTCCACACTTTCTTTCAGGTTTTGGTAAATGACTTGCACTGTGGTTTATTTGACCTAATTATGTATATGCACGTGTGAGTGTGGGTAGTATAGGTGTAATCCTGGGCATTGCTTGGTTCCCACAGTCCAGAGTGTGGTTCTAGAAAACTAAAAAAAAAAATTTTTTTGACTGCCATTTGTTTCTCCACCATGCATCCCTGCCTTTTGCTGAGATGCTAGACAAGTTAGTAGGACTTTAGGGTATTAAGAAAAACATTTTTAAATATTCTCTGAGATGTTTTCTCATTCCTTCAGTTCAGTTCTTTTAAAATAGGGTATGTTAGTTAGATTTCTCAGACTTTATCAGGTGTTTCTTCTTTCTATAGCACATCTTCTCTACAGGGAAGTGGGGCTAAAAACTATACTATGCCATACACTCTCACCTGCATCTCTCTCTTTGCTCTAAAAATTTCAGAGTTTTATTAAATGATATTGTAAATCCTTTCTTATTTTGTTCCTGGTGACTTTTTATAATTTTTTTTTATATTGGAAAGAGAGTCTGTTTCAGTCTGCAAAGTTTACCAATATGTTGCAGTTTTATATATAAAAGCAAATAAGTAATTCACATATAGATAGATAAGGGAAACAAATAAAATATTCAACAATAAACTAATATTTAAGTAAATTGTAGCATTTTACTATGAAATAGCATACAACCATCAAAAACCACATTTATGGAAATTTTAATAAATGATATAGGGAATGTTTGAGTTAAAATAAGAAATGTTAAAGTAGTACATAGGGAGAATAATTTTAACCATGTAAAAAGCACAAAAGTTTTGGTTCCAGAAGCCCAAGCATATGTGTTTACTTCTCCTTGGTCCAGAAACGACAGAAGGAATATTGTAATAGCAATAAATCACAAGCAATGCAGCAGTGACATATAGCCAAGAAGGGAACTACTAGCATGCCAAACTAGTGCAGTAGTCTTGGGAATTTTGAAAAGCCATGAAATTAGATGACCACAAAACTCAATAATGCTAAATGGCCTTGCCAATCACCACCAGGCTAATTGTGCAAATGTAGATTTTGTCCTATAATTTCTCTTTTCAAGAATTTACAACAGCTTCCTGAATATCCTTTAATTGGATATTAACTCCTCTGCCTTATATTTCAAGTCTCTAGGACATGGTCCAACACCCATTCAATTCACAGCATGGGAAATAAGCTAGTATCCTGTTTTCTTTCCCAACTCTTTCTAACTGTTGTCCTTCAACCTTCTCTTTTCTTGTAAATTTGCTTATGTTACTTATTCAGCCTAAAATGCAGCCTCCCACTATACCCACCATTACATGAACCTTAAGGTTCAAAATATGAAGCTTTTTCTGACTTCAGAGTCCAATTCCTATGGACTGGGCCAGATTTGTTGATCATACACGGGTTTGAGAATTCTTTTCTTGATTCAGGAATTATCTGGCATTCAATTTTGAGGATTTATGAGGTCTTCTATTTCCTTATATATCTCATGACACACAGCTTATGGCCATGGATACAGGGTTCTTCAACTGGTTCTAAACCCAGAAGCTCTGGAGACATCAGGCTATACTCCATCTCTGGGCTTTGGTTCACATCACTTCCTTTGCCTACAAGTACCTTCTCCTGCATTAGTTTTCTCAGTCAATACCATATTTTCCTGTAGAAGAATCTTCTTGACTCTCGAAAAGGTCCTGGTGCTGCTTCTGTACTATGCATTTTCCTCAAATGCAGCATGGATAGCACTATAATTATTTGCATCTATCTCTTCCACTAAAATGTTCAAGGTAGGCAGAGTTCTAAGACGTCCACCAAGATTCCTAGCACCTAGCCTTCTTCCTCTAGTATGGGTGAAATCTAGGGATATCCTCAGCTATGATGAGGTTACAAATAAATAGAATTTGAATTAATTAAATGGGACATTACCTGGGTGGGTTTGACCTAATCAGGCTGTCCCTTAAAAGGTACTAGGTGCTTCCTGAAGTAAGAAATTCAAAGTTTCAGACTATAAGAGAGCTTATGGAGAGAAGACCACAGGTGAGAGGGGCCTGTAGGAGCTGAGATCATTCCTTGGATGATAGCTATGACAAGAAATGGAGGAATTCAGTTCTATACCCAAGTGGAAATGAATTCTGACAACAACATTGGTGAGTTTTTAAACAGCTCATCCCCTAGTCAAGCTAATAGATAAGATGCAACTGGCCAATACCTTGATATCAGCCATGGAAAATGCAGATTGGAAGACACAGCTCAAGCCTGCCAGACTCTTGACCCATGTAAGCTGTGGGATAATAAATTTATTATTTTTTTAAGCTATTAAGTTTGTAGTAATTGGTTGCAAAGCAATGAACAAAATTAAACATAATTTTTATGTTATATTCACAGTTTGGTTTTCTCAGAAAACAAATTCTGAAATACAGATCAACAGGAAGGGCATTTACTGGAGAATGCTCCCGATATTTGTAATTGTGGGGAGTGAGAGAAGGAAGCAGGATTGAGTAGAGGAAGAAGTTGGGCTAAATGGCAATCCAAAATATTGACTTCAATGGATTTCATCAGGAGCTCTGAAAACTGAAATAGTCCTTCAGAGTTGACATGAATTAGATTAAGGAGACCTGGGCTTGATATTTCTTCCATAGCCAGTTATTAGATGCAGGCTGCTCCCCAGGAAGGGAACATGATCTTGTCAAGGCAACACTCTTCAATCAAAAACTGCTATTTGAGATGTGACAACCAAGGACAGCTGAGGGAGTGCCTCCAGTGATTTGGGTGGCACAGCATGGTATCCACCACAAGCCTCTTTAGGGCAGTAAACAGAGTGTCCAATAGAGAGAGATTACTCAACATATACTTTATTCAACTGATCTGGATGAACAAACACTTACTTTCCTAGTAATAGGTCCAGTATGCATGAACAGTACTTTTTTGGGGGGTTAGTTACTAGGCTTTCATTTAATGTACAATTACTGACCACTTACGTGCCTACCACTCTTTGCAGTATGAGACTATAAAACAGGCAAAGATCCTTATCCCCAAAGATGAGTAAACATAATAAATAAGTAACAAATAAAAGCACACACATGTATGTAATTTGTTAAACTTAATAAATAAGTAACCCATACATGTTCACACATGTATGTAATTTGTTATAAGCTGATAAGTGTAATGAGGAAAATAAACTGCAGAGCTTAGTAAATGGTACTGGGATTGTTGGGGTGGAACATGGGATCAGGTGGTAAATTTAAATAGGATGAAAAAACTGAGTCTCATTGAGAAGGTGACATTTGAAGAGACTTGAAAGAGGTGAGGAGGGGAACCATTCCAGCTGAAGGAACCACTGTATAAAAGCATGAGGAAGGACTATGCCAGTCTACTAGAAAATAAGCATGGCAGAACACTCATTGAATTCTCATGTTGTGTCATTGCACTGGGGTGCACATTGTATCTCATTTCTGTATTCTTAATTACCCATCATGACAACCCTTGGTGTAAGATAGCATGATTAATATCCACGCTTCATTATTGAGCACACTATGTCTTTAAAATGTTGGTTAGCTTGGCCAAGGCCACATAGAGGGCAAGTTACGAGAATTGTGCCAGGTTTTTCTGATTCTTACTGATATAATCAGGGCATTATCCTGATCTCCATTTGGTATTAAAGTATCCAACTCCCATGAAAAGTTCTAACTATACAATTCAAACTTCCACTGCTGCTCAAAGGATCAATTGGTAAGATGTCTTAACAGTTTTTGAACACTAGAAAGTCCATTTATATTCAATCTAACAAACCCACTTAATCTTCATTTTCCCCATATTTCTACCATCCATCCAACAAAAATTGGTTTGCTTCCATGTTGCAAGTTGGGTTCCCAAGAAAGACTCTGGGGATCAATTTCTGTGAAAGGAAGTGGAAAGAAGGAGGAATGGGCCATAGGAGAAGCTGAGTTATGAGGCAGGTCCAGAGACAGTCTTGGTTGACTCAGAAAGCTCTGGAGTTTAAACATATCTTCAGAGTTGGATCCAGATGGTCTGGTCTTCCTTCTCCTCTACCAATTCATTATTTATTGTGAGTCACTACAGGAGGATCTGGAGTTCAACACCTTACAGCATCTACCACAATATATGCTGCTCAAAAAACTTGTCCTGAGTATCTGAGCTGTTAGGTGCTATTAGGTGCTACAAGGGAAAAATAGTAGATCCTACTGATGTTTTCAGGATCTCAGCATCTCTAAGTGCAAACTTGCTGATACCAAAGAAAGAGCTTCAGCTTTATGGGAAAACAAGTGGTTGAAATACAAGTCTTTGGCCCTTTCTGCCACATTTGGTGTGCAGAATCAGATTTGGTATGGATCTATAAATTTAAAGCTAGTGAAATTTTACTACCCTGCTGCTGCTATAATTTTTTAATAATTGATAAAAGATTCACATATGGTTCTTTTTCCTGAGAGGGGGATAAATTATACTTGTGAAGTTGCATATATTGGGCTGCTGTTTGATTTTAGAGGGTAGTAGAAGAAAGGAGAGGTGGCAAATAAAAATATAGCACTTTCCAGAATGCTCTTCCTCATTCATGTTCAACTCCTCTTTCCTCTTTCCTGGTTTCTAGGGCTCTGTTTAGTTGTTTGCTTCCAGAAGGACAAGTGTTTGAGTGTCAAAGGGCGTTATCACACTAGAGCTGAGCTACTGCTGTTAGACTGTGATAGTTAGATGCTACTGTTATACCTGTTAGCTTTGATGATCAAAAAAAATGGAGCCAAGCTTAGAGCTGCTTTTCTCCTCATGTTTTTCTTTCTTTCTCTCTTTTTATCCTGAAGAGAGAAGGGTGATGTCTTTTGTATTGCATGAATTTATTGTTTAATGTTTTCAGGTAACCCATTCTCCATCACAAAATGTGAAGTTCTCCTGCTTTCCACAGTTTGTCAGCAGAGGACTTAGAATATGTCTCATTGCCATTTTTACCTAGGAAAATCACTGGCAGAATTCCCACTAGGTTCCTAGTGAAAGACAACAACAATTTCATGTATGAATCAGCCCATTCATATGAATGTGTACAGCTAAAAATAAGGATCCTATTTTGCATAGTCTTATCTCTTAAGACTTGTATTTTCGTATAAGTTCTGCCTGACTTTCATCAGTACTTAGGAAAATTCAGCAGCTTTATTTCCAGAGTACAGAAATCTGATAAGCTCACATGCTCTACTGCTCTGCAAACTTCCTTATTTCATAACTACTCATCTGAAAATCATACTGGATGCTTCATATCAATTATTGAATGTGCAGATATGAACATAAATCTTAGCTCTGCAAGGTTATTGAAATCCATACTCTTCTAGCAATTGTCATCAACATGAAGACTCTCTAAGATATCTGAGAATAAGGACATTCAGGTTAACCTTCTCCACTATTTAATGCCATAAAAGGCAATTTAAACTCTCCAATCTCAGATATTGTCAGGAAATAAGGGCTTCCAGAATGTTACCACCCAATCTTAGAATCAAAGAATGTAGTCAGATAAAAAACATCGATTGACAAATCCTTCGCTCATATACCTGACAATAACAGCTCTCAGGAAGTAGGGAAAACAAAAAGGGGAACAAAATCTCTAGAAACATATCAACTAACAATACTCATTGGGGAATCATCTGGCTATAGAGAGGTAATAGGTACCTTGGGAGAGGTGTATTATTTATTTGTTCATTGATGGAAGCATCTATTTATTTGCGCATGAATCAACATGTATTGAATGTCTATTGGTTCCAGGAATTAGTGGTAATAGACATTAAAAAGTGTGACCCTGCCACAGGCTATAGGAGTTTTCAGAAAAGGAACAGATGTTTATAAAGTAGTAAGGATGAGGACTTCCCTGGAAGTATGCTCAGAGAAATATACAAGTATATGGGCTGGAAACCAAGTCAAGGCTTTTAGATATGGAGAAAGTCTTTTTGCAGGAGTACCACCTGACTTTGGCTTAAAGCATGAGTATGACCAGGAAACAGGCATGTGGTAGTGGAGATGAATTGGGGTCCATGATGGACAGAAGGAGCAAGCCTGTGCAGAACTACCAGTTCGCTAGATTGGGAAATTTCAAGTAATTCAAGATAGTAAAAATAGAGGTAATGAGGCTAGAAATAATGAGACGTAGTTACAGAAGACAAGGGCTTACAAATACACTGCAAAGTTTTGACCTTAACCTGATATGAAGAGAAAGACAGAGAAGGCTAAGCAGGGAGATTTTTGACCAGCATCTTTTTTTAATGAAATAGAATAGAATATTCTATTTGATTGCACTTCTCACTGATGAACCTCCCTAGTTCCTCCCAGCATTCCTTAAGCAAGACTTTTTTTCTAACCCCTTCTGAATCTCAGTGACTCTCTTCCAAATTAGCCCCTGTAGTGTTTCAGTTCATTTCAGTTCGGTTTCACTGAAACTTTGAATCCCCCAAATTTTTCATAGGTACTCTGCATAACTCATCTCATTTAATTCTCTCTGATGCAGAATCTGTCACCCTCTCTTCACTGATGAGAAAATCAAGGCTTGCAGAGGAGCAGGGTCCTGCCCAATATCGCAAATATAGTAAGTGGTATAAAAGGGTTTGATCTCAAATTTGGCCCTAATTTCAGGAATGCAACTCATGTTTGCCCTGTTTGTTTTTGTTTTAGGATATGCTAATTTTTGCTAAAACCTAAAAGTGGGATTGCCAAACAGTAATTCTATGCTTAGCTTTCTGAGGAACTGAAACTGAATTTCACAGTAGCTGTACCAATTTACTATCCCAGTAGAAATGAATGTGTTCCTATTTCTTTACAGCCTCTCCAACACTTGTGGTTTTCTGGTTTTTAAATCATAGTGGGTGCAAAATGGTATCTCATCATGGTTTTGACTTGCATTTCCCTAATGGATAATGAGGTTGCTTTCACATGACTTTTGGCCATTTGTATATTTTCTTTGGAGAAATGTTTATTCAAGTCTTTTGTCCATTTTTAATTTTTTTTTTTTGGTATTTTTGTTGGGTTGTAGGGCTGTACAATATATTTTTAATATATATTTTATATACATTAAACTCTCATCAGACATGGTTTCTAAATATTTTCTCCCATTATATGGGTTGTCATTTTACTTTCATAAAAAAAAGTCTTTTGAGACACAGAAGTTTTAAATTTTGATGTGGTCCCATTTATCTATTTTTTTTTGCTGTTATTGCTTGCACTTTGGGATTTTAAATCTAAGAAACCATTGCTTAACATATGGTCCTGAAGATACTTCCTATGTTTTCTTCTAAGAGCTGTATAATTCTGGTTCGTAAATTTAGTACTTTAATCCACTTTGAATTGATTTTTGTATATGGGTCTAGGTAGGAATCCACCTTCACTTTTTTGGAATGTAGATCCAGTTTTCCCAGCACCATTTGTTGAAAAGACTATTCTTTCCTTCCTGAGAGGTCTTTGACCTCTTGTCAAAAATCAGTTTGTCATAAATGCGAAGGTTGATTTCTGTGCTCTCAAATTGATTCCACTAGTCTATATGTCTGTCTTTGTACCAGTACCATGCTGTTATAATTATTGTGGCTTTGATAAAAGTTTTAAGATTAGGAGGTTCATGTCCTCCAATGTTGTTCTACTTTTTAAGATGGCTTTGGCTTTACCCTTCCATATCAATTTGATGATTGAATTTTCCATTTCTGCAAAGAAGGTTATTGGAATTTTGGCTGGTATTGTGTTGAATCTGTAAATTACTTTGGGAAGAACTGATATCAAAACAATTTTTAGAAATCTAATTGATAAACAAGAAATGTCCTTCTTTTTATTTATTTAGGTCTTTGATTTCATTTAGCAATGCTTTGTAGTTTTCTATGTACAAGTAATTTATATCCTTGATTGGATGTATTCCTAGGTATTTGATTCTTTTAGTTGTTATTGTAAATATTCTTTCTTGATTCTTCTTCCTACTGTTAATTACTAGCATACAGAGAAACTACCTATTTTGGGCATTGATCCTGTAACCCTGCCACTTTGCTAAATTCATTAATTATCTCTAGGAGCTTTATTGTGGGTTTGTCAGGAATTTCTCTATATAGGATCATGTCATTTGCAAATAAGGAAAGCTTTATATCTTCTTTTCCAATTTGGATGCCTTTATTTCTTTTCTTGCCTAATTACTCTGTGAGGTCTTCTAATGCAATGTTGAATAATAGTGGTGACAGTGGGCATCCGTATCTTGTTTCTGATATTACAGGGAAAGTTTTCAATCTTTTGCCATTGAGTATGATGTTAGCTATGGATTTTTCATATACACCCTTTCTCATGTTGAGGAATTTTCTTTATATTCCAATTTCTATATGAATTTTTATCAAGAAGAAGTTCTGGATTTAAAAAAATGCCTTTTCTGCATCAGTTGAGACGATCACATGCTTTTTTATTTTTCCTATGTTGTGTTAATGTGATTAATTAATTTTATTATATTGAACAACACTTGCATACCTGGAATAAATCCCACTTGATAGTTGTACATGATTACCTTTATGTGCTGTTGAATTTGGTTTGCTAGTATTGTTTGAGGATTTTTGTATCTATATCCATAAGAGATATGGTTGTAATTTTCTTTTCTTGTGATATCTTTTTCTGAGTTTGGTATAAGAGTGATTTTGGGCCCCTTGTATGAATTAGGGAGTGCTCTCTCCGTTCAATCTTTTAGAATATTTTCAGCAGAAATGGAATCTTCCCTGGTGAAACCATCTGGTCCTGAGCCTTTTTTGTTGTTGATTACTGATTCAATCCCTTCATTAGTCATTGGTTTGTTGAGATTTTCTATTTCTACTTCATTCTTTCTCTTTCTCTGTCTCTCTCATTTTATTCACTATTTCATTTTTCTGCACTCTAATCTTTACTTTTCTTTCATTCTTCTCACTTTGGGTTTAGTTTTCTCTTTTCAATTCTTCCAGTTTTGAGGTTAAGCCTCTGATTTGAAATAATATTTTTTGAACTAATTTTTTTTAGTAAAAGCATTTAGAGCTATAAATTTTCCTCTTAGGACTGTTTTTGCTGTATCCCATACATTTGGGAAGGTTATATTTTCATTTTCACTCACCTCAAGATATTAACTAATTTCCTTTGTGATTTCTTTTTTAACCCATTGGTTGTTTAATAGTATATTGTTGAATTCCTACCTATTTGTGAATTTTTTATTTGTAGGTACATTCCTTCATGACTGGAGAAGAGGCATTGTATGATTTCAATATTTTTTATTTTATTGAGACCTGTTTTGTGATCTGAATTATAGTCTGTCCTGGAAATTACCCATGAGCACTAAAGAAGAATGTGTATTTTGTTGCTGTTGTTGGTTGAAGTGTCCATATAAGTCTATCAAGTCTTGGTTTAGAATATTGTTCAAACCTTGTATTTCCTTATTGCTCTTTGGTTGAGATGTTCTGTCCATTATTAAAAGTGGTGTATTAATGTCTCCCATTATTAATGTAGAGCTGTTTATTTCTCCCTTCAAATCTGTTTGTATTTTGTTAGTATTATGTCTTCTTGTCAAATGTTTCCTTCATTAGGATACAAGGACTGTCTTTCTCCCTTGTAACACATTTTTACTTAAAATCTATTTTATCTGCTATCAATATAGCTACCCCAGCATTTTTGGTTATCACTTGCATAGTGTATTTTTCCATCCTTTCATTTTCAACCTACCCATGCCTTTGGATTTAAAGTGAGTCACTTGTAGAAAGCATATGGTTGGGCCATGCGTTTTCTTTTATCCATTCTGCCAATCTCTGTCTTTTGACTGGAGAATTTGATCCTTTTACCTTCAAATGCATGCCTACAAATGCAAGATTTTCTTCTGCCATTTTGTTATTTAGTCGTTGTAAATCTTATACAATTTTTGTCCTTCAATTCTTCCATTAATGCCTACTTTTACATTTATTTGATTTTTTTATTGTACCATACTGAGTCCCTTCTCATTTCCTATCTTGACATATTTTTAATATATTTTCCTTATGCTTAACATGTGGTTACAATTTAACATCCTGCATATATAACAATCATATATATTTGATATTAATGACTTCAACAGCATGTACAGAGCGTGCATCTTTTTTGTATTTGTTCCATATTATCTTTTTGTATTTTGTATGTCTCGAACCATAAGTTTGTCATTACTTTTTATGCATTTTCATTTTAGCACCTGTATGGGATAAAAAATACAGTTACATCTCAAGAAAAACAATACAGTAGTGCTGGAATTTTAATTACTCAAATGGTTAATTTTACTGAAGATCTTTATATCTTTAAGCCACTTTGAACCACTGGTTAGTGCCCTTTCCTTGCATTCTGAAGAACTCCATTTAGCACTACTTGTAGGGCAAGTCTAGTGGTAATGAACTCCCTCAGCTTTTGTTTATCAGTGTATGTCCTAATCTCACCAACAGTTTTAAAAGAAAGTCTCACTGAATATAAAATTACTGGTTGGCAGTTATTTTCTTTCAGAACTTTAAGTGTTTCAACCCATTACCTTCTAGTCTCCATGGTTTTTGTTGAGAAATTGGCTTCAATATAATTGGAACTCCTTTTACATTGCTTTTGTCTTTCAGCTTTCAGACTTTCTCCTTGTGCTTTGCATTCATCAGTTTGATGAGTATGTGACAGGTCCTGCTTTCTTTCAAGTTTATCCTGTTTGGTGTTCCCTGGGATTCTTGAATGTGTATATTCATGTCTTTTGCTAAGTTTATGAACTTTTCTGTCATTGTATTTTTCTATTTTCCTTCTGCCCTTTTCTCCTTTTCTTCTCCCTCTGATCCTCCCAGAAGGATAATATTCATATATTGGTATGTTTGATGGTGTTGTACACATCTCTTAGGCTATTTTCATTTTTTATAATTATTTTTTTCTTTCTTTTCCTTCAGTCTGACTCATTTCAATCATTTTGTCTTTGAATTTGCCGATTCTTTCTTCTGACAGATCCAATCAACTGTTGAAACCCTCTTGGTTATTTTTCATTTCAGTTTTGGAAGTTTTCAGCTCCAGCAGTTCTTTGTTTCCTTTTAAATTTTTATATTTTGTAATGGAGATTCTCATTTTGTTCTTTCATTATTTTCCTGACATCATTTACTTCTTTCTCCGTATTTTCCTTCATTTCCTTGAGCACATAGCACTTTTAAAAAGTCTTTGTATGGTACATCTACAGTTTGCTCTTCTTCATTGGTCTTTTCTGTTTTTTTTTTTTTTATCTCTTCCTTTGGAAGATCATCATTTCCCATCTCTTTGTCTTGTAATCTTTTATTGCACGCACTCTGTGATTTATTCACTGAGATGTCTGTTTCTTGAGTTTGTAAATAATTGAGTCAGAGATTGAGTGTCAGGAGCTAAAAAAGAAATCTAAACAAAAAACACCTTTCACCAGTTTTCAAAATTGGCTTTGCATTTAGCTGCTGCTCTCTATTGTATGTAGCCCTGCTCGCAGGAAGATCAGCCTGAGCTGAATGCAATGTACAGTCGCTTCTGGGTCTGTGTCTTGTCCTGGGCTTATGCTTCCTGGTGGCTTCTGGGGTCTCCCTGCTTACAAAAAGTTACATGCCCTTTCTTCTTTCCAGGAAACAGATTCTTTCCCTCTTCAGGATCTTCCACTGCAGGACCTAAAGCAGTTACATCTTTGCCCCATGCTTTCAACTCAAGTTTTTCTTATGCTGCTTTCATTATTTCAAGCTGTTTTTGCCTGGAGGGCAAATTTCAGCAGTGGAGGCAAGATGGAGAGGAACTTCAGACGTCATTTTTTCCAAGCTAGACCAAGGCCAAGGTCTCACAAATGAAGTGCCAGCAGGTTCCAAACTGCCCTGGGAAGGGGAAAAGTAAAGGGCCAGGAAGGAATCTGTAGCACCTTCCATGGCTCTTATAGGTGGATTTTCTTGACTCAGCCCCTGCCAAGCCAATACAGCCCATCAACTTCTCACCATAGCTGTGAGGAAATCTATTGCCTTTAAGTTTCCTCTGCTGCCTCTTTTCAGAGTGGGCTGGGACAATGGCCACCCTCTGAGCCAGACATCCAGTGATTCAAATTGTCTAATCAAAAGCAGTGGTCATGTGATAAGTTGAATGAAATAAGTTAGAAATGAAAAAACAAATATTATCATACCTCATTCATATGGCCCAACTGTAATGTAGAAACTCAGAGAACTGAAATTAAGGGCATGAGCTATCAGGTTGGGGCTTATTGTAAAGTTTCCTAGATTGTAAACTTTTAAATATATTCAGGAGGTATAACTGTTAGTTCTAAATTCTGAGATGCTGAGCTATTTGCATATAACATGGTCTTTCCCAGAAACTTCAGGTTTTTATGTGATACCTGAGACTCAGAGTTAGAGCTCTGAAGCTGTGAAAGTCAGCATTACCCATATAGCAACTGTTTAAAAAATTGAGAGTTATCAGACTTCAAACTAGAGATATGAATGAAGCTGATCTGGATAAGACTAAGGTAAATCAGAATACAGGGTAGAAGATGATATTGTCCATATTTTAAAACTTCAACTTCTGTATGAGATCCAGGGAAGAGATGTCTTTTTGGTGCAAAATTTATATTTTGGATAACACACTAGCTAATTTAACTTGTATGGTCAGTTTATTCAAACACCATGAATGCATGGAATCTTGAATAGGAAGTAAGATTTTGTTGGTTTTTATAGCTTAGTATTATGCCACAAAACATCCCAGAGTAATTTGGGCAAAGAATAAAAAAGCATTTGTAATGTCTCCTTGGGGGACTGGGGAGAAAGGAAGAAGTTTAAACTTCCCCATCTGGGGAATTTCTGATATTCTCACAAGTTTGAAGACAACCAATTTAATGCACCAAGCCCCTGATCTTAGGGCTTGCCTCTGTGAACATTATTCCCGCAAAGGAAAAGCTAAACTTATTTATCGTTATGCCTAAGAATCACCCCCAGAAAACCTCTTTTGTTGCTCAGATGTGGTCTCTCTCTTAAAGCCAAGTCAGCAGGTGAACTCACTGCCTTCGCCCTGCATGAGACATAACTCCCGGTGGTGTAAATTTTCCAGGCAATGTGGGACATGATTTCAGAGGATGAGTCAGAATCTGACATCTTGGGATTGAGAAATCCTTCTTGGCTAAAAGAAGGAAGAGAGATATGAGAAAAAATAAAGTTTAAGTGGCTGAGAGATTTCAAATTGAATCAAGAGGATATTCTAGAGTTTATCCTATGTATTATGTAGACATTTAATTTTAGTTTTTAGTGTACTAGATTATTTAGAAGGAAATATTTGAAACTGCTGAATTGTATTTCAGTAGCGTTGATTCTTGAAGATGATTATAAAACTATATAGCTTTTATAGTGTGACCAAGTGATTGTGAAAACTTTGTGGTTGATGCTTCTTTTATCCAGGGTATGGACAAATGAGTAAAAAAAAGGACAAAAATAAATAAATAATGTGGGGGATAAGGGGTAAACTGGGTAGATTATAATACCAGTGGTCAATGAGAGGGAGAGGCAAAAGGTATGGAATGGATGGAGCTTTTCTTTTTTTTCTTTTTCTGAATTGATGAAAATGTTCTAAAAATGATCATGGTGATGAATATATAACTATGTGAAGATATTGTGAGCCATTGATTATGTATTTTGAATAGACTGCACAGTGCATGAAGATACACCAATAAAAATATTAAAAAAAAAAAAAGTGATGGTCATGGATTGTGCCATGCCACTAACCTCCACCCCATCCTAGAACTAGGGAAGTGGGTTTATATGTTCCTCTCTGGAACCAGCAAGATATACCAAGAGCTGGACTCTGTTGTTGCCTGCCCTGAGAGTGGGGAATAGGTGTCAGTAAACACAACTCAGAGAGTAGCATTTACTGATATTTATCATAATTTACCATACTCTTCATCTTGTTTTTACTGGGTTCTGTAAAGTAGTCAACCAGAATCTGGAGTTTTAAAATAGTTGATTTAGACAGTTTTTGCTTGTTTAATAGTTATTTTGGTCAAGAGACTGATTCTTGAACCTTCCTACTCTGTCATTCATCCACAATTCCTCTCCATTTGACATATAAATTAGAAAGTGTTGTGAGCCTTACAAACAAAAGCACCTGTAGGATGCTTGGCAAAATGGTAATGTATTTACTGATTAGCATAATTAAAAAGAAAACCACAGCATATAATTAATTAGTCTTATATAAACATATTCTTCTGTTGATTTGTTCCTTTAAAATAAAAAAAAGAGAGAAAAATAAGTGGGAGAACTTCACAAAGATCACAGGAACTGGAATAACATAATCATTGCCAACAAGGCCCCAAAACGTACTTTGCTATTTGCCAAAATGTTGGTAGAGTCATATTTGCAAAATTTTATGAAGTCATGAAATAAAAGGCCTAATTTTTGCAAATAAAATGAAGGTGCGATATGTATTATGGATGTAACTGTTCAGCAGAAAGTAAAAATATTATGTCATTCATTTCCAATAAAAATAAATTTAAAAATCATCTACTTAATATTGAATCTTTAATCCTGGTGGGTCATCTGTGTAAAGAAGCAATTTGGTGTAGTGAAAAAATACAAGTCAGAATGAAAATACCAGTGCTCTGATAGTGAAATGAACACTAAAATACTGATACCAATGTATTGTAAGATCAAAGCATGAGGTCACACACTAAATCTGCCTGAAGTTCTTTTATGGTTAGGAAGAATATGCATACAACAGTTGGCTAGTGATAGTTCTATCCTGGCCTTAATTATTACTAATTTACAAAAATGACAAAGTTGGAGTGGATGACATTGTAGTTTGGAAACATGAACCCCAGAAAAACATGCTTTTAATCTTAATCCATTATAAAGTAGAACATTTAGGGGGGTTATTTCAGGTAAGGTGAGATCCATCTCAATAGGAATAGGTCTTAATCCTATTGCAGGAGTCATTTACAAGCAGAATGAAATCAAAACAGAGAGAGAAAGATTTGGGATGTAAGAAACGGAGGTCAATGAAGCTCAGAAGAGAAGAGACATCAAGAGAGGCTGCCATGTGCATTGCCATGTGACAAAGAGTCCAAGGACCAAGGATCATTGGCCACTAGCCCCAGAATGCTGTCTTCAGGAAGAAAGCATTGCCTTGATGAAGGTTTGATTTGGACTTTCTCCTAATCCCCAAACCATGAGATAATAAATTCCCATTGCGTAAGCCAATCCATTATGTGGTATTTGCTTGAGCAGCCAAGGAAAACTAGAACAATGGCTTGACATTTATTTTTGCTTTAACAGTTATCAGAATATAAGAATAAATTGAGAAGTTACTTGTGGATTTTTAAAGTATTGACATATTATAGGAGCAACATACTTTCTGTGATTCTGTGTGAGACAGAATTCATGAAAGTTATACTGAGAAAAAAATGTGTATTTTTTGATTAACATAAAATAAAGACTCTCTAACAACCAGAATTATTTAAGAATAGAAAAGATGTCTTGTAAGGTAATAAGCTCAAAATCACTGGAATTAAGAAGACTGCCTCCTTGCATGGCTATTCTTTCTAGTTAGAATACTTTTTCCACTTTTTCACATAACCAATTCATATTAAGAGCCAGTGTATTGGTTTGATAAATCTGCTGGAATACAACATACCAGAAATGAAACCACTTTTAAAATGGGAATTTATTAAGTTGCAAATTCACAGTTCTAATGTCATGAAAATAGCCAACTTAAGACATCCAGAGAAAGGTATCTTAACTCCAAAGAAAGGCTGATTACTGTCACAAGGGAAGTCACCTGGCTGGTATCTGCTTGTCCTTATTCCTGGTTCTATTCCAGCTCCTGATACCAGTGGTTTCATTTCTAAGCATATGTGCTCCTTTATATAGCTCCTCCATGACACAACTTTGTGTTCTGGCTTTCTTAGCATCTCAGACAAGGCATATAGTAATGTCTGCTGGGCTCTACCCATGTCTAGGCATCTTCTTTCTCTGTCAGCACTCCATGCATCTCTAAACATCCATGTCTTTGTAAGCTGTGAAGCAAGTGTTCTCCAAGGATCTGCACCTGAGGTTTTTCTAAAATGTTTCACTTTTATAGCACTCTAGTAAACTAGACAAGACCCACCTTGAATGGGTTGTGTCACATCTCCATCTAATCAAAAGACCACACCCACAAAATTGGGGGTACCACATCTCCATGCAAGTAATCTAATCAAAAGGCACAACACAACTGGATGTGTCACATCTCCACGGAAACAATTCAATCAAAGTTTCCCACCTTGAACAGTAGTTCTGGCCCCACAAGACTGGATTAGGATTAAAACATGGCTTTTCTGGGGTACATAATAGTTTCAAACAGGTACATTCCACTTTCTGGACCCCAAATGCTGGAGCGAGGGACTGACTTTTTCTTGGCTCCAAGCTCTCTGAATGTTGGTGCAGCACCTGGGATCTTTCATCGCCAGGACACATGCAAACCCCTTCAGAACAATGGGATAATTTCCAGGCTCCTATAAATCCCCAAGGAATGTGCTCCACCCTCTCTGAGGCCTGAGGTGCCAAAACTTTTCCTGAACATTGAGGCAGAAAACCTACACTTTGCTCCAGAGCAAACTCATGCTCTCCACATGTATGGGTGGGTTTGCTTTCTTGGCTCAAGAGTTACTGGATCCAGACCTTAGCTTCCATGGTTCTGCCTCTGAAGTCAATTTTCCTTCAAGTTGTCTCTTTCCTGTCCCTTTTAGTCCAGACTTGTAGTGGTTCCATTTATACAGATACTGCATCATTCTTGCTGGTTTTCTATGCAGTATGCAGGGATCATAACCATCAACAATAGGACTTCCCACAAATCATTTGTGGCTATCTCCATCCACAGTTCTCATTTGTCCTGTAATAGGTGACTCCATCCATGTTTGGTTGAATCCTCAGATGGGACCCTAATCACTAGGGTCTTACTCTCTGTAAGCCCAACATTTTCCAGATCATCAATTTGTTTTTTTTGTACCCAAGAGTTTGATTCTTAACTTATGTTTTTCTTTTCACATTTTACTATAAGCTACAGGGAGTAGCCAGACTGCATTTTCCACATTTACTTTGGAATTTCCTCAGCTAAATATATAAGTTCATCACTCTCAAATTCCGCTTTTCATCCACAAAGATTGCCTCCCTTCTAGTTTGCAATGACAAGTTCATCATTTCTTTCTAAAGTTGTTGGAGGTATTTTAAGGTCCACACTTTACCAACAGTCTCTTCAAAGCATTCTAGGCCTTCTCTATCAAGAGCCTTACAACTCTTTCAGAATCCTCCCTTTATCCATTTAATAAGCTGTTCCAACATGTTTGGTATTTGCAAACCACAACACCCCACTCCTGGTACTAAAATCCTTATTTGTTTGCTAAAGCAGCTGAAATCCAATATACAAGAAATGGAATAGTTTTTAAAAAAGAAATTCATTAAGTTCAAAGTTTAAAGTTCTAAGGCCATGAAAATGGCCAATCTAAGGCATCCAGAGTAAAATACCTTAACTCCAAAGAAAGGTCAATGTTTGTGACATGGGAGGGCACTTGGCTCTCATCTATTCATCCTTGTGCCTGGTTCCATTGTTTATAGTTTTTGATGCCAGTGGTTTCATCTCTAAGCATCTATATGTCTTCACTTAGCTCCTCCATGACACAACTCTGGGTTCTGGCTTGCTTAGTATCTCATGAGAAGGCACATGGCGATGTCTGCTGGGCTCTGTCCATGTCTAGGCATCTGGCCTCTCTGTCAGCACTTCAAACATTTGCAAACATCCAAATCTCTGTCTATCTCTGAAGCAATCATTCTCCAAGCTTCTGCCTCTGAGGTTTCTCCAAAATGTTTCCTCTTTTATAGGACTCTAGTAAACTAATCATGATCCACCTTGAATGGGTGGAGTCACATCTCCATTTAATCAAAAGGCCACACCTACATAATTGACTGTGTCACATCTCCATGGAAGTAATCTAGTCAAGAAGTGACACCCATAACTGGATGTGTCATATCTCAATGGAAACAATCCAATCAAAGTTTTCCACCCTGAACAATATATCTGGCCACAAAAGATTGGATCAGGATTAAAACATGGCTTTTCTGGGGTACATAATATTTCCAAACTTGCACAGCCAGCTTACTTATCACTTTCAGGGAAACTTCATAGGAAAACTTTGTCTGCTAAAGACACCCCCTTCTGTATTTCCTTACACCTTCATTCTTATTGGTTTTGGGGAACCAATCTCAGGAGCAAAGGTATAATGACAACTTGATTTATCATGGAAAATTGGAACATCCTCAAATAGGCAAATACTAAAAAAATAGTGGGATTTTCATGTGATGATATATTTCTAAGACTTTGTCTATGGAGAAGATTTTTGTAAGATGCAAAATAACATGATTTTATGATGTGATCCTGAGAAGAGTAAAGTCCGCAGTTATACTTTATAACTTATAAATGTATATGTATATTTAAACTGTTTTAAATATTCTTATAAACACTTGAAAAGAAGGTTCTACCTTAAATACTGAATTGTTCTTTCTAACTGGGTAAGTCTTTATGTGTAAATATTTATGCTTTTCTTTACATTGGTCTATGTTACATATTTTTTTAGAATGAGTTGTTTCATTTTTATGGCCAAAAATTTTTAAATAGGGAAGTAAAAAATGCTTACTTTGTATAAACCATCAAAACAGTTGATAATCACATTACCAACAGGCATGTAGCATGTTACCAGATCTCTGGGATCCAGGCTATAAGCTGAGATGGACCAGGGTCAGGTACGATATCTGAGATGCTTGGTGAAATGGTAGCTTCTTTTTGCCTTCAACCTCATCCAGTATTTGGGGTCATGGACTGCCTATGGAAGGGATGAGGCCCATGCATAAAAAATCAATATCAAATGATGATAAGTTCTACGAAACAAAATTGCAAGTAATTCTCTACTTCTGTGGGAAGCACGCCAGCAGATGGGATAGCAGATTCAATGAGCCTGAGAATAAGCCATGCTTGGTATGTGTCAAGAACAGCAAAAAGGCAAGTGTGGATGGAATGCAGTGAGCTAGTGAGAGAGTACCACAAGAAGGTGTTGGAGAAGAAGCTGAAGCCTGATTATGTAAAACTTTGGAGACCAGTGTAGGGGATTAAGATTTTACTTGGTGTGAGATAGTACATAGAGGAATGACTTGTTCCTTAGTGGTATTATTTGTTCTTTAGAATTTTCCTGTTACTATATGGTTGATAGACTTTAGGGGCAAAGTGGAAACAGGGGAGTATTTAGGAACATATTGTAGAGAAGCAAATGTCATTTATCTGACAAACCATCAGTTAGCTGAGTTGGGATAGTAATTGTGGCACCGGTGAAAAGTTGTAAGGATTTGGATGTATATTGTGTATGCTAACAAATTAAGAGTAAGGCAAAAAGAGAAAAATTAATGGTGACTCTAAAATTCTTTGACATGAGTAGTTAGATAGATAGTGGTATTATTTATTATGTTTGAGGTTACTTGAGGAGGTGCAGATTTGACAGGTCACCAAGAATTCAGTTTCTGACACATGAAATTTGAAATGCATATTAGGCATTGTTTCAGTTTGCTAAAGTTGCTGGATTGTAATATACCAGAAATGGGTCGGCTTTTTCAACGGGGATGTATTAACTTACAAATGTACAGTTCTAAGGCCATGAAAATGTCCCAATTAGGGCATCACCATCCTTGATATCTGGACTCTAAAGAAAGACTGTCAGCATCCAGCACACTGTCATCAGTTGGAAATGCACGCAGCCAGTGTCTGCTAGTCTTAGCTCCCAGTTCTGTTACTTTCGCTTCTGATTCCAGTGGTTTTTCCTCTTTGTCCTGTGGATACTCTCTTAGCTTTTCTGGGGCAAACTCTGGATTTCATCTCTTAGCTTCCCTTGGCTCTCTCCAGATTCTAGTTCTTTCTGTTTCAGTGGGTCTTTGCTTAGCAAAGGTGTTTCTGACTCCAAGAATCTGTGCTTCCTTAAAAATGTCTCTTCCTCTTAAAAGACCTGAGGAAGTGGATTAAGACCCACCTTGAATGGGCAGGGCCACATCTCTATGGAAGCAACCTGTTCAAGAGGTCCTACCCAACAATAGTTCTTCCCCTACCAGTTTGGATTAAAAGAATATGGCTTTTCTGGAGGTACATAACAGTTTCAAACCAGCACAATAGATAACTTTGGAGTTCAGGGGAAAGATCAGAGTTGAAGAATATACATAGGAGTTATCAGAGTCAAGCTTCCATATGGGTACATGCATTTGAGGTGTGATTATAAGTAAGAGATCTCTGAAAACTGAGCCCCAAGACAAGCTAAAACCTGGAGATCTGAAAGAAGAGAATACAACAAGTGGACTTTACAGGAGTTCAATGAAAAAGCAGAAGTGATTGTGCTCTGTAAGCAAAGTGAGGGAATTTTATTAAAAAAACAACAACTGGGTAAGAATAACTGTGTTAAACACTGTGTTTCTTGCTAGATTATATAGCCTCTTGTTTAGTCAAATACTAGCAAAGAGTTACTATTGAGGTACTTTGTTGATAGGATTAGTATCTGCAATCAGTTGACTTTAAGGAAAGGAGAATATCTTCCCTAATGTAGGTAGGGCTCATCGAATCAGTTGGAGGCATCTGATCACTTAAGAGCCAGGAACTGAGGGTTCCAGAAAGAAGAAGAAATTCAACCTCAATTTGCATCCTCTATTCCTCTTTGAATTTCCAGGCTTCTGGACTCCTTTATAGATTTTGAACTCAAGAATTCAATATCAAGTTTTAATGGAATTTCCATTCTAATTGCTTCTCCAGGAAGCTTGGACTTAAGATTTCAATAACACTCTTACAGGAATTTCCTGGCCTTGGTCTGTCCTATTGATCTTGGACTTGCCAGTCCCAATGGTAACTAAACCAATTCCTTAAAACCAATTTCTTAATAAATCTCTTTCATATATTCCATTGGGTCTGTTTATCTGGAGAACACTGACTGATACAAATGTTATGAAGGCTTAACTAAGATTCAGATCTAGGAATTGGCCATTGAATTAACTCTCTTGACAAGGCAGTTGAAGAAGAGAGTGATGGGGATGAAGACATGATCAGATTGGGTTCAAGAGAGACTGAAGGGTGAGGAAGTAAAAACAGCTAGTGTAAGCAATTCTTTCTGATGATTTTGCTCTAAAAAAGAGGAAATGATATTGTAACCAGTGAAGGGGGTATAATATCAAGGCAATTTGTTTTTGATGGGTATTTATTAAGTATAATTTCCAGTTGATTTGAATGATCCAATAGCTAAAGAATAGTTTATGATACTTGGAAAGGAGGGAAATTTGTAGGAAAAAAGCACTTAAGAAGACACAACTAAAAGGTATCCAAATCACAAGTGAAGGGGTCAGCTTAGAAAAAGTCTGAAATATTCTTTCACTGTGGGAGAATGATGGAGTAAAGAGTGCAGGTGGGATAAGGTTAATGGATTTGGTGGTGTGAGTTTGAAGAAATTCTCTGATTATATCTATTTTCTCAGAAAAATGAGAAGCAAGATCACTAGCTGAAAATGAGAATGGGGAAGGGATTTGGCATTTTGAGGAGTGAAAAAAATATGTGGGAAATAGTTGTTTTAGAGAGAGGGTAAGGGAACTGGATGAGGATATATAATAGATTTTCTGGGAAGGGCTTAGGTCATAAATTTAAAGTGAGTCCAGTCAGCATATACTGTGATTTTCTTGTACCTCAATGAGCTGCATAGGTGAAAGAGAGAATAGCAGACAGTTGGATTTAAACCAGGTTTGGAGTTTTCTAGATGACTATGAGAGTTGAAATGATGGCTAAGGAAGAGAATGGCATGTTCAAAGAGTGCTGATAACAAAAATAGACCACAGACTCTGAATTGGGTAAGGAAGGACATGTCAACCTGAGGGATGATGGAGAATGAAAAGTGGATATGTCAATGGATTGGAAGTCCTAGTTGAAGAGTTAGTGAAGTGATAGACCAGGGGGAGGTAGGATGGGAGGGTAAGTGTTGCCACCCAGAAGACTGGATGCTTGAATCGATCATTTAGCAGTGTTCTAGTTGTTGGTAATAATAGAGTCTAGCAAATGGTATGGGATATAGGAACTTTGGGAAGAAGTAAGGTGAGAAGTAAAGCAAAATGATTGTAGGGGAAGAGGACAAGATATTGAGAAGCTGGAATATTAGATGAATATTAAGTCAACAAGAATGAGAAAAGCCACAGAAATAGAGGAAACAGGAATTAATAACTCAGGATCTAAAATTTTTCCAAAAATGAGAAGGATTGGTTAGAAGGATAGGAAATCGCAATAAAAAGAAATAGTGGGTATTGTAATCTGAGGGTACATGTATTAAAGGAACTGGAAGGTTTAGGGAGGAGGGAGATGCAATTTCTAGAAGTGCCAGAAAATCTCAAGGAGGACTCTTACCCAAGGCTCAGTAAGAAACTCTCACCTCTTGACAAGGCTGCAGGGGATGCATGACCTCAGTTTTGGAGAGGAGAAGATGAAGGGATTATTCAAAGCAGTGGTCGACTGCATAATATGGGCATTTTTATTCATCACAGATTTTAAGTTCCAGAGGAAGTATTTTGAGGGGTTTGGCAGGGATGGGGGCTTTAACCAGATTTGAGGACTTATGGAGTAGCAAATGAAAGAACACGTCTTTAAAGTTAAAAAGGCATTGTGCCAATGATCTCTTAGGGAGAGAAGGACCATTAACTTTAAAGTTAAATACCTTCTTGGAATAGGTCTCTTGGCCACCTGCCAATGGTGTGACAGGTAGAGGTGGGATGGCACTAGGAAATGAGGCTGGAATAGCAAGCTGCAGTCATGAGGAGTTTGTACTTAAATTTTTTGGATTTACAATGCCTAAGTAAGGGACAACCTGGTCACACACATGTGCCTCAGCTTTTTAAACAACTAATCCTTAAAGCATGGTCTAGGATCTCCTCATCCCAGAGATGCTTATTGAGCTGATAGACACAAATAGCAATTGCAGAACTGACTACTATTGTAATACTGTCTTAGAAGTGATTTTATGTTAATGAATCCATGAGCAAATAAATCGGAATGAGTTGAATGAGAAAAAAAAGTGAGTGAAAAAGTCTGCCAAAGAATGTCAGTAGAAGAGCTAATCCAGGGACATTTCTCTGCAGCTGGTAAGACTCCTTTTCCTGTTTTTATGAAATCAGCAAGGACTGACAGACCAGACATGCTTCAGAGTATCACGTGGCAAGGCATTTTGGTCTGATCTGATTTTGTGCCTTTATCTGGGACTGCTTCCAACTATACACCTCAAAGAACAACGAGTGTCTGCAGAAATCCTCTTGGGTCCTTTCTGCTAGTTCTTTTGCCTTCATATCCACTCTGGCAGTTTCTAGTGTTTACTCTTAGGAAATGGAGAAGGTTCTATAACTCTGACTCTAGATATTCTGTATAACATATTGCCATTGATTTCTGGCTCTTTTCATGTCTGTTCCAGCTAGTGTAGCGCTAGTCTTCCAGTGACATCCTGGTCTTGGCCTATCTGCCAGGTATTTCCTCTGACCTTCTCGCAATGGAGTTGGAATGTTGCATCATTCATTTGTACATTTTCTTTTCTTTTTTTTTTTTTTTTTGTAAATATTTGGTTTAATCTCCACCAAGCACTGTTTAATATCTGGTGGATAAATAAATATCCCATAAAACCTATTTTTGTGGAGTAGAAGGATCATTAAATATAGACACATAAACCTAATTTCAGAGAAGAAAGCAAAGTAGGGAAAGAGAGGAAGTGGACTGCTGTGCTGGAGGGAATGATCTAGGACAGGCTCTATGGAGGTGGCATGAAAGCAGGGACGTACATGACATGGAGGACCCAGGTTTGGGGAAGAATTTGCCTGGAATCAGGCAGAAACAAGAGCAAGTGAAAGTCTTTAGACAGCATGAACCTGGCATATGACTGACGACAGAAAGATCAGTGCAGATGCTGCTGCCTATGCCAAGGGCAGTGATGAGGAAAGATGAAGGATTTATTCTAAATGCTTCACTTTTAAGTTTGAATGTGTATAAGTGCATGTGTGAATGCATTTATGTTTATGTGAGCATGTCAGTCTCTTTGAATTAATATAGATGATGGGCTGTGATGGAAAATTGTATTAAAATTGGCCAATCCTTCTTTTTGATATGTCATGCTGAAAACATTGGGGGCCACCGTCTCTTAAAAGAACATTGAGGCCATAGTTCTTGGCATTGGGCAACATCTAACAGTCATTTTGATTTTGGGATAACAGAAAAGCTATTTTAGTGGGAAAATTTAAAAAAAGAAATTTGAAGTGTAGAGTCAACGCTTAAGAGTGGATGCAAATTTAGGTATATTCTACATAGAAATGATTTTCAAAGTCATGAGACTATATACATTTCACAGGAGTGAATGAAGGCGCAGTTGAGAGGAAGAAGAACAAAATTGAAAAGAGCCAAAGAAAAACTAGCCAAATGAAGTTAAGATGATGTTAAAGAAGCCAACAGAATACAAGACTTCAAGAGTATAGTGGTTTACAGTATCAAATGAGAGAGATATTTAGTCAAACATGAGTTAATGTTCATCATTCATTGTTGCTCGTGATAAGAATTATTTCAGTAGCATGTGGCAATGCAGAAGAGTAATAATTCCATGAATGGGGAGGATGAGTCATTAAAGGCTTCATGGAGGAAGGAACATGAGGATAGAGTCTTAAAGGACTTGTAGGAGTTTTCCATGAAAATAAGGAGAGAACTCAAATATTAACTACCATTTTTGAAGCACTTTGTGTTCTGCTCTTCTTCATTTAACCCTGGATGACTTTATGGAATATGGTTCCAGTGAACATTATATTATACTAACTAAAACCAAATTCACATCATTCAACTACCAGTAATGACTACATGAATTTTTGGAGGCTTTGAGTGTGTTCAACTTAGTGTAGAGTGCTATAGTAAATACCAAGATGTGAAAAACACTATCTTTTTCTTAGTGTCTATGATATATTTTCAAGTCAGAAAAAAATGGAGGTCCATTTATGGAGCACAAGATATATGCCTGGTCCTATGCTAGGCATTAAGGGCACAGAGATAAAAGACACAAGGGCTATCTTTTGATAATTTATAGTCTAGTGGAGCTTAGACACACATGAAAACAGACATTTATAGTTTCTTGTACTAAATGATATGACAGGGTGCTGTGGTTATAAGAAGAAGGAACACCTAACCTAAATCTAGTGAGAGGGTCATAGAAAGCTTGGAAGAACAGCTCAGTGTTGAGTTCAGTCTTGCAGGAGACATTATGTAGGGGGTTAGCTAGGTAATGTTACCTAGTTGAAGCAGAATGCCTTAGAAGGGTTAATGAAAAATTCTGAGGGAGCATACCACATTTGACTATGTGGAACAATTACCTGCTAAGTAAGATATGAGGGTGGGAGCATTGAGAAACAAAAGCTGGAGAGAATAAAATTTGGTAGAAAAAGGTGGCTCCAGATTACCCAGAAAAGACTGACTTTATAGCCTTTTTTAAATTCCATATTTCTTAGGAAACTTCCAAATAAAAGCATCTTTATTAAGACCTTTTTCAGACCTCTGATAGGTTGGAGCTTTGCTTCAGCATGTTGGATCCAGAACGGTGGTCATTAGTCATTCCAAAATATTAGCTTATTTTATTTATGACTTGGTCCAATGAACACACTATTTCTACATGAGATTTAATGTGAACTTTTGTCAGTGATTGCTATTCAACATGTGGCCTCTAATCTCCTCAGCACCTCATTGTGCTTAATGAGCACTCATTCAACCAGAATTTATTGAACACTTGCTGCATGTCCGGAACTGTGCCAGGTGCCTTACAGTAGCATTTCCAAATCTTGTACTAAGCTTACAATATCATTCTTTCTTTTAATATTACTTGAAATTTCACCATTAGCTTGAACAAAAGCAATTGACATTTTTATAAAAAATTAATTTTGCCTAGAGAGGTGCAAAGGCATTCCTTGGTTCAAATGATGACAATGGGATAACAAGAGTGAGCCTGTTTATTGCTAAATTTTCCACCCTAAATTTATTTATTAGTTGAACAAAGAGTATCAATCACCAAATGTGTGTTAAACCAATCTAGATACTTTCATCCGTGAATGAAAGAGATAAAATTCATGCTTTTTTGGAGCTAATGTTCTTGAAGGTTCAGACAGACAGTATATATAAACATAATATAAGGGTACATATAGATTATTCTAAGGTGATAAGTACTATGGATAAAGTGGAAAAAATTCTTTGGGGAGAATAGGAGAGTTGATAGGATAGGGTTGCAATTCAAATAAGGAAGTCAGTGTTGGCTTTATTGAGCAGGTAACTTTTCAACAAAGACATGAAGGGATTAAGAGAGAACTACGCAGATATGAAAGGAAGAGCTTTTCAATTTTAGCAAAGTCTGTGTGAAGACCCACAGGTAGGAGTCAGCCAGGTGAATTTGAGGAATAGTAAGATGTCCAGTAAGTGTGAAGTGAAATGAGAATCAGGCAGAGTAGAGGGAGAGGTGGTTACAGAAGCTGTTGGAAAGAGATCCTGTAAGTCCTTATAAAGACCTTTCTAAGGATTTTTTCATCCTGTTGAGATGGGAGGGGTCAGTAAAGAGAAAGACAGAATGAAAGAGAGACAGAGGGTGGGGGAATAGAGAAATAGAGGGAAGTTGAGAGAGAGAGAGAGAGAGAGAGAGAGAGAGAGAGAGAGATTGAGAGAGAATGGGTTTTAGTGAATGAGATAAACAAAAGTCATTTCATTTCATGGTCAAACCTGGGGTGCTGCTTAGGGCCATCATCAAAGTAATTAATTGCCTCAAAAATGCTTGTGGAAGAACCTATGGAGCAGTGGAATCAAATCTTTCAAAAAGCTATCCTTGACACTTGTGGTAGGTTGAATGGTGACCTCACAAAAGATATATCAATCCAGAGCCAGCAGATATGACCCTATTTGGAAAAGGGTCTTTGCAGATGTAATTCAATTAGGGATTTTAGGATGAGATCATTCTGGATTTATGGTGGTTCTAAATCCAATGACTGGTGTCCTTATAAGGAAGAGAAGGGGAGAAGACACATGAAGAAAGTAGGCCAAGTGAAGGCAGAGGCAAAAATTTGAGAGATGCACCTATAAACCAAGGAAGACCAAAGAAGCGGCAACCACCAGAAGCTAGGAGAGAGGCATGGAATGGGTTCTCCCCAGAGCCTCTTCTAGGCCATTTGCTTTTGGAACATGTTACCTAATCTGTCAGGGTCTCCTTTCTTGAAAATGAGTAATACTAGTCCTTCTATTGTCCTCCTGCTGTGAGAATCAAGTGGAACAATACACAAAAGACACAGGAGTTTTGAGGAATGAGATGGTGGATATTAGGTGTTATGTATCTGATACAGAGTCAGCTCTCAATTGACGTCCCCTATTATTATCACTGAGAAGAGTTTGGTTCATGAGCTCACCAAGCATTTTTAACTCCCATGTCAGGAAAATACCTTCTGCAGACAGACTAGATAAGATTTGATCTTTTTCCTGCAAATCCTTTTCAAGAGCTTTGTCCTTGAGGGCTTCATCAATCTGAGAACAAGAAGAGATGTTTTAGTAACAATTCTCAGTGTCCATAGCTGTATTTTGGAGTATATCACAATGAACAATGGGCATTTGTATTTTTTCCCAAGGTCTGTATGTTCAAAGTACACAAATCTCCAAAGATATGTTTTTATATACTGCACACAGCTGTCAAATATAATTTGGGAAAGTTTGGAGCAAATGATTGTTTTAAGGATTTGCTGAAATTAGCTTGTTTCCCTTTGACCAGTAATGACCTTGCAACAGAACAACTTTGTATTGGTCTTAAATCTGCATAGAGAAAGGCAAGCATTCTTATCTTTACTTTCGTGTACTTGTCTTTAATATTAATTGACTGTCATCATAGCAAACAAAGCTGGAGGCTTCTGTTGGGTGAGTAGACAGAGTTTTGGCTATTATGGGCTGATAGAAAATGATATGGGAACTTGTGGAAACTGAAGTGCTTCTATTAGTGTGTGTTTTATTATTATTAATTTTTAAGAAATCCTGATCATCCTGCCAAAGCATGGCTGATGCACAGGCAAAGCATCGTTCATTTCTAACTGAACCCCTTCACTCCAGAACTTTTGACATAGCTTTAATGAAAAAAATATGTACCAGCTTTTGTTTAGTAGTATACTGATCTACAGAAAGCATTAATTCTTTTTCTGGAGATAGTAGAGAATAGTGCCTGTTATCAGTGTAAGCTTCATAACTAAATGCAAAATATAAAAGGTGACAATCATATATTTGAAAATCATTGTTGATATCTGTGGCTATACCACCAATTTGGCACTTAGTTGAAACTTCTTCTAAAATGTATAATTCAAGCAGTTTTTACAAAACAGTTACCCTGTAAGTTCTTGCAAGTTCTTCAGTATTGCAATTTAAATTTTTTAAAAATCCTTTTCTATTTCATAGAAGATGTGTCTACATCTCTGTGGATACCTGATTCTTTTTAATCCAGTATTGCCTAGCTTTGTATGTAGTGAAAATGCTTTGTAGGAAACCAACCAAATGAAAAGCATATTTTTAAATCAGTTTTAAGTCAAGAGAGGTGGGATCAGCCTTTCAATATATAACACATTGAAAATTTTCTGCACCATCCTTTGCAATACATGTAAAATGCAAATCCACGAAAACTAGGGACACGTTGGTTTGACGTTGGCCTTGGCATTTGACCAAAATTTTGTATTTGTCTTCCGCTTCCAGTTTGGAAGTTTGAATGGCTCAATGTTTACTTTGGTGTCATTTATATTCCTCATGAGCTTCTGCATGGGTGGTGATTCTATGGTCAGGTAGATTGTCATCAATCCAATCACAATAAAGACATTAGCACTATAAATCCTTTTTCAGGTGCAGGTAAGAATTCTACCTATAACTGGAAGTGAAAACCTCTCTGCCTATTTTATACATGAAAAGTTTTTACTCTACTATAATACAATTGTATATTTACTCGTGTAAGAATAAAATGCTGCAAAATTTTAATGTTGCTTGTGAAGGCAGTAAATTTTATGTTAAAAGCCAGTGAAGAACCATCAGATAGTTAAATAAGTAGCTTATTAATTGGCTGTTACTATGAGTATTAAGAAAGAGCCCATTAGCTAGATAATTTAATTATGCCTTTTTTGAACCAAAAAGTGTTTAGAAAATTTAAATACTAAAATGAGGCATAATATAGATCAGAGTACATCATAACCCCAACAAAAACATTCAAAGTGTTTAATAATTCATTAAAAACAAAATGATTTTTATTTATTTAATTCTAAATCAACCATGGGTCATTAAAATTTTCTCTGTTGAGAATACTCCATTTTGTGAAGATGAATTAAAAGCAAAATTCTGTGCCTGACATTTCATAAATTCACAAATAGGGAAACATATCTCCAAATCCACAGTAAATCACCAACCACTTCAAAAAAGCCATCTGCAATTCAAATCAAATATAACAAAGAACATTTTACAATATTGAAGAAAATAAGAATATGTTAGAGAGAGAAAAAAAAGAGATACCCAAGTACTATGAATGATAGGAAAGCTCTGGGGAGAAAAAAACAGAAGTATTGGGGGGTGGTGAATCCTGTCCTCTTAGGCATCAATACCCGGTGCTAATGCATGAATAAACAGACAGAAAGTGAAATATTTTTGCACATACACCGTGGTGGTGGTGGGGTTTAAAGGGAGCATGCAGAACAGCTACACACGAATAATCTAGTAAGTCATCTGTTGATGGACTGGGGTTGCTTCCACCTTTGGGCTAATGTGTAGAATGCTGCTGTGCACACTGATGTACAAATATCTGTTCAAGTCCCTTCTTTCAATGTTTTGAGTGTATACTAAGTGGGATTGCCAGGTCATATGGTAATTCTGTGATCAGCTTTTTGAGGTTGCAAAATTTGATTCCTGTAGTGGATGAACCACTTTACAATGTCACCAAGAATGTACAAGGGTTTGAAATTCTCTACATACTCACCAACACTGGTTATAGTTTATTCTTTTATTTTAAATAATAGACATCCTAATAGGAGTGAAGTGGTATCTCTTGCTTTTAATTTGCACTTCCCTGAGAACTGCCACAAATTAAAGATGTCAAAAGGTACATTAAAATGCTTTTGTTTTGATCAAATAATTTTTTTCTAGGCACAGAGATTCCTGTAAGAAAAGTTAAAGAAAATAGGGGAAAGAACAACCTCGGTGGGGTTTGAAAGACGTTATAGCTCCTAAAACCAACCACAAAACACACACACACATGCACAGACACAAAGCACCATTGTATTTTAAATGTAGCAGTATATTTAAGAGCAGAAAGCTTGTTTACATTTTTCATGGATAATAGCATTTTTAAGTAGAACTGTAACGTACAGAGGGTCTCACCCACAGCTAGCAGGTATGTCACCCTCTCAATTAATTATAGAGCTTGCCTCAGAAGACTCCTTACTTTACATGTCCGTCTCTTCACTATTAAGCGCCAATTGACATTTATTCTTCAAACCATAAGTATATATTTTTATTCTCTCCCCACCCCCAAATTCACATTCCAACCAGAGAATAGGCTTTTTAAACCTGAAAATGCCCTCTCCATCAAGGGATTTTGATAGATTTTGTCCAGATGTTGTGTTGGTTGCCTCATTCCTCTCTCCCTCTACCACCCCAGATAAGCCCTAACATCATCGGATGTGACAGTAACATGATGATCTCTCTTTGACATATGTTAAAAGACAAGTTATATACTCGTAGGATCCAAGAATTGTAAACTGTTAGTATTAAAATTCCTCAGGACTCACTGATCATCTACCACACCTCAATTAAGGGCCAAGAAACTGAAGGTTATTGAGGGATATCACTTTTCCAGGGTGACATGTGAGACAAGGACATGAAGTAGTTATAAGGCAATATAACGGGACAAGGAAGGTTAAGTGATGAAATGAATGCTGCACCTAGAAATTGCCAAAAAAATTAGTGAAAATAGGATTTGGATGATTTAAAAGGGCTAGATAAAATTTCATGATACAGAAAAATACAAGAAAGCATTCTAAGTTGGGAAATAGGGATGGGTAGCTTGTTCTGAGCCAAGATATGTTTGGCCCACCTTGCAAATGTGTATTGGCGAAGGTAAAGAAGTTAGCATCCATCAAGAGCTAAACACTATGTCTTATGCAATATTTGTTTCATTATAATTAAAACAACTACTGAAGCATGTATCACTATCTACCTCTTACATCTGAGAAAACTAAGTCTCAAGTAATTCTAAATGATCAGAGTCAGTAGGTGTTATCACTGTGAAATATGTTTGACAACAGAACCCATGTGACTTCCATTCTAGCACTCTGCCTTCCAGGGTGGGGAGCAATGGAGAGATTGAATGTGTCCACATATCTGGAGAACCTTGAAAACAAATGTGTATGGATTTAATGTTGAGACCAGTAATAAGTATTTGAGGACACCATGCCTTTTAATTTCTATGACATTTAAATATACTTTCATTTTTAATTATTTCAGTCACATGAAAAGTAATTTCATCACCCACCCATCTTGATTTGTGAAATGTTAACATTTACTGCATTTGCTTCATGTTATTTTGTATAAGGAAATCAAAGTTTCAGAAATTGTCAAAGCTCCTCTTCTTTCCATTTCCTGTTCTTGTTCCCTAGAAGTACTCATTTTATTGACCTTGGTGAATGGCCTACTGTGACTATTTTATTCTTAGGATTCTTATATTGTGGTTTTTAATATGTACATAACTGAAGTCATATAATACATCCTTATGTAACTTTTCACTTAGCATTATGTTTGTGTTATCACCATGTTGATACATGTAGGTATAAATCACCTCGTTGTGACTTAATTCACTTTTTTTTTAAACTGCTGGATTGAAAAAATACCAACACCTTAATTATTCTTTCTTCCACTGGTTATATCTTATTATGAACAATTCTGAAAATAACATTGCATTCCAAGTCTCTATGTGCAAGTATTTGAGAATTTCTTCAATGTAGCTACTTAGCAGTAGCATTCTGTATTATCAGACATACACACTGTCTTCTGATTTTTAAAATAGTCTTCTGGTTTTTCAGAGTGCTTGTGCCAAATTAAAGACCACAGTAGCAGAGTTTGAAACTTTCATTTCTCTCATCTTCTTCCCAACTTCTTATTATTCTTTCTTACCATTGGTTTCTTTTTTTGGGGGGGAGGGGGGCATGGTCCAGTAACTGAACCCGGGACTCCCGCACGAAAGGTGAGCATTCTACCCCTGAACCACTTGTGCATCAGTCTCTTTTAAAATTGTTGTTTTTAGTTGCATTTTCCTCATTGCTAGTGAAGCTGCATGTATTTTCATGTCTTTAGTGGCTATTCAGGGTTCACCTGCTATGAATTCCCTCATCACAGCTTTCCACTGAAATTTTAAAAGCATATCTAGATTTGAACTTTCAAGAGATGGTCGCAGACCTAAAGATGGCAAAGAAACTCCAAACTACAGATAATGTCGTGAACTTGTCCTTAATGCTAGCTAGCTGGGATCCAGATCATCCTTCAGAGCCTGGTAGCTGACAGGTCAGATTTCCTTGCTGAGAAGACATGCTATGTCCTCTGCCTTCCTGACTTCTTTGTGTCTGATTAGTGCAATTACCCATGTCATAGCACCGTACAAAGTCTATGCAATGTTCGTCTTTGCTTTCATTGGTGACCAAATAAAAAGTACCTCATGCATATTAAGTACCTGTGGATCACATGCACACCTTAGGCTTTCTGCAAAAATGCAGTCAGAATCAGAGGAGGTCTTTGCCTTCAAATTGCCTCTATGCATTGATGAAGGTCCATGAGTCACAGTCCTATGGACCAATTGACAATATGTAGAGAGACTTTTGAGCAGACTAATGGGCAGCATGTCATATGCCTGGAGTCATTTAGGCATTGCGGGACCACCACCCAGAGGCGAAAAGCCAGCCTATGCCCTAAGATGGAGCATGCAGCTTCAGTTCCTGATATCCCTGAAGGCATTTTAGTTTGCCACACTGAGGTGTTTTTTTTCTTTGCTTGTTTTGTTTTGTTTTTTAGATGCATGGTCTGGGAATCAAACCCACATCTCTTGCATAGAAGGCGAACATTCTACCACTGAACCTCCCATGAATCCTGCCACAGTGAGTTTTATAGCATCCTTTTAAATCACTACTATTCTACTTCATCAGAGTTTCTTAGTAGTATCTGACATCTGGTACCAGATAATTCCTTTTTGTCTGGAACTATATTGCACATTGTAGGACATTTAGCATCCCAGGACCCCACCAGTGTAACAGGTAAAAATAACAACTAAAATGATCAGCAATGACCCCATACATTTCCCAATGCCCCCTGAGGCAGATGGTTTTGCCTACGGTGGACAATCACAGCACTAAATAAACATTTCATTATTAAGGAAAAAGCCAACCAAGAATCAAGCAGCTGACCTCTCTCCCTCACACTGCAGACATATAAAAGGTGCAAAACAGATCTGCTGATGTTTATCTGAGACAAGCTGTATCAAGATCATTTAGTTTTGATCGTATACCTGTTCCAACCAATCAAGACCTTGCCTAGCAAAGAAGGAAGCTGAGTTGTATCCTTTAGCTTAAGCTACTCAGTGCAAGGGAAGCAAGCTTTCTCCATCAGTGGTCCCTCTGCTCTCACTAGGCAGCATGGAAAATGAAAACCTACAGCTATGGTCTCTCCAATCAACCTCAGGGGAACCATGATCAGGGCGTGCCATGCACAGCCTCTTAGTGTCAATATGGAAAAGGCTTCCCATCTGCATGTGTATAGCGTTGCTCAGAGTACATGGCTTAGTGGGAATATCCTGGGCTGGATTTTGGTCCATCGATTCCTTATTGGGGCAGCCCCCTGAAGTGGCAAATTCCCTTTCTGGCTGTCCACTGCAGTCTCCCTTTAATGGTTGTGCTACTCCAGAGAGGGATTTGGGAAAGGTGCATTAAGAGAAATGCACTCAGATTTCCACCTTCGTAAAACCTTCTCCAACACCTTTACATTTTTTTTTTCATGTATAGTTTTAATTTACAGAGGACTAATAAGCAGAGAAAGTAATTTTATATTCTGTTTTGCTTGGTTATATTGTATCCTTCACATTTTCTAATGTCATTCAATTTTAATAAATGCAAATCTTTGGATGCATATTTCATTGCATAAGTGGATATGATCATAAATTCTACATAACTAAAGGGCCCCTTTTAAGACACAAGTTATTTTTAATGATTTTTATCTCAGTGCATGATGCCATACTAAATATCTTTGTCCATAAATCTCACAGTGCTTTTCAGACTGCTCCCTTATTTATCCATTTTGCACATATTTATTGTGCTTATTACATACTAAAGACTGTGATATATCAGTGATAAATAATTGAAGAGAAATCTGGGATTAAATAAATATGAACATTTTAATATTCTTAACAAATATTGTCAAATTTGCACATATGGTTTTTAAAAAAATATTTTTATTGACAAATCTTTACACACATACATTCCTTACGTGGTCGTGGTGTGCAATCAGTGGCTCACAATATCATCACATAGTTGTGCATTCATCAGTATGATCATTTTTTAGAACATTTGCATTACTCCAGAAAGAAAGAAAAAGAAAACTCATGCCCCTTAGCCTCCCTCTCATTGATCACTGGTATTTCCATCTACCCAATTTATTTTACCCCTTACCCCCCCATATTATTTATTTATTTACTTATTATCCAAATTTTTACTCATCTCTCCATACCTTGGATAAAAGGGGCATCAGACACAAGGTTTTGACAATCACACAGTCATACTGTAAAAGCTATATTTTTATACAATTGTCTTCAAGATTCAAGGCTACTGGAGCACAGCTCAACAGTTTCAGGTACTTCCCTACAACCACTCCAATACACCATAAACTAAAAAAAGGGTATCTATATAATGCATAAGAAGAACTTCCAGGATAGTCTCTCAACTCTGAAATCTCCCAGCCACTGAAACTTAATTTTGTCTAATTTCTCTCTTCCCCTTTTTGGACAAGAAGGGTTTCTCAATCCCTTGATGCTGCATCCCAGCTCATCTTGGGATTTGTGTCCCACATTGCCAGGGAGATTTACAGCCCTGGGAGTCATGTTCCACGTAGTGGGGAGGGAAGTGAGTTCACCTGCTGAGTTGGCTTAGAGAGAGAGGCCACATCTGACCAACAGAAGAGGTTCTTTGGGGGTGACTGTTAGGAATAATTTTAAATAGACTTAGTCTATTATTTGCAGGAATAAGTTTCATAGGGGCAAACCCCAAGATTGAGTGCTTGGCCTATTGATTTATTGTCCCCACTGGTTGTGAGAATATCAGAAAGTCCCCAAATAAGGAAGTTGAATATTTGCCCCTTTCTCTCCAGTCCCCCAAGGAGGATTTGCAAATACTTCTTTATTCACTACCCAAATTACTCTGGGATATATCAGGGCAGCACACTAACCTGGACAAACCAATAAAATCTAATACGTTATTCAAGATTCCATGTACTCATGGTGTTCAACTAAACTAACCATACAAGTTAAATTAGGTAATACACTATCCAAAATGTAAATTTTGCACCCAATAAACGTCTCTCCTTTAGGTCTCACACAGAAGCTGAAGTTTTAAAATATGGGCGATATCATCCTTTACCCTGTATTCTTCTCTACCTTAGTCCTATCCAGATCAGCTTCCTTCATATCTCTACTCTAAGTCTGATCCTTTTTTCAACTTTTTAAACAGTTCCTGTATGAAGTATTGCTGACTTTCATAGCTTCAGAGCTCTAGCTCTGAATCTCAGTTGTTACATAAATGCCTGGAGTTTCTGGGAACAACCATGTTGTATACAAACAGCTGAGTATATCAGAATTGAGCAACAACTAAATTCAACTCCTGAATATATGTGACTGCTATAAGAGATGACCATCTAGGGCCCTTTACAGTAGGCCCCACCCTGATAACCCATGGTCTCGACTTCAGTTCACCTAATTATTATATTATAGGTAGTCCATATAATTGAGGCATGATAATATTTGTCTTTTTGCTCCTGAAATTTCATTCAACATACAGTCTTTAAGCTTCATATACCTAGTTGCATACCTCACAATTTTATTCCTTCTTGCAGCAGCTCAGTAGTCAGTTGTATGTATACTCCATAGTTTCACCTTCCATTCCTCATGGTTGTACCCTTAGGCCACCTCCGTTCACTGTGAATAGGGAACACTGCCATCATAAAAACCAGTGTAATGTCCTTTCATGTCCCCATACTCAGTTCCCTCAGGCATATAATGAGCAACGGGGTTTCAGGATCATCTGGCAACCCCATCCCTAGCCTCCTGTGGAACCACCACACTGCCCTCAAAGGGACTGCACCTCTCATCCTTTCTGACAGTGAATAGGTACATCTTTTTCTCCATATTTTCTCTAGCACTTGTTTATTTCTGTTCATGTTTAGTTTTATTCACACATTGTACAATCCAACCTAAGTATATAGACATGCTTTTGCCACCAAAATCTATATGAAGATATTTCCTTTCATTCCACAAAGACTCCATATGGATCCCACATGCCCCCTGCCTATTGACTTACAGTTTTGGCATAATGCCTTTGTTACATTCAGTGGAAGGATATTGCAATGTTACTGTTGACTATAGACTGTAGCTTGCATTGATTGTACTTTTTCTCATGTACCATCTATTTTCAGCACCTTGCAATGTTGACATTCATTTGTTCTTTCTCATGCAAAAACATTCTTGTATTTATACATTCAATCACCATCACTATCCACTCTAGGCATTCTCAAATTATACTGTCTCAGTTTCTATCCTCGATCCTTCCTTCTGGTGTCATACGTGCACCCGTCCCTTCCCCTCAATCGTATTCACATTGACCTTCATTCAGTGTATGCATATATTATTGTGCTAAAAATCAGGTAGTTGTGCTATCCATTTCTGAATTTTTACAATCAGTCCTGTTGCACAATCTGCATTCTTTAACAAACAAATGCCCAATCGCTACCGTATTTCTGTGTCCTGATAACCTGTGTTCTTGACTTCACAAAGTTCACTCATTAATGTTAGTTAATATTATAAGACCATACCGTATTTTTTCCTTTTGTTTCTGGTTAGTTTCACTCAGCATAATGTCCTCAAGGTTCATCCACATTGTTACATGCTTCATGACTTTATTCTGCCTTACAGCTATAAAATATTTCACCATATGTATATAACACAGCTTCTTTAACCACTCATCCATTGATGGCCATTTGGACTGTTTCCATCTCTTGGCAATCATAAATGAAGTTGCTATAAACATTGGTGTGCAAAGGTCCATTTATGTCCTAGCCCTACATAGCTAGAAAAAGGATTGCTGGATCATATGACATTTCTATATTTAGTTTCCTGAGGAACCACCAACTGCTTTCCATAGCAGTTGTACCATTTTACATTTCTACCAACAGTGGATAAGTGCACTGCATTCTCCACATCCTATCCAGCACTGGTTGTTTTCTGTTTTTTTCTTTATAATGGCCATTTGAATGGGTGTGAGATGATATCTTATTGTGGTTTTGATTTGAATTTCCCTAATAGCAAGTGAAGTTGAGCACCTTTTCATGTCTTTTAGTCATTTGTATTTCCTCTTCTAAGAAGTAGCTGTTCATGTTTTTTGCCCATTTTTTAATTGGATTGTTTTTTGTTGTTGAGTTGAAGAATCTCTTAATATTTTCTCTTTATGTAAAACCTTATCTGTTATGTGATTTTCAAATGTTGTCTGCATTGTGTAGGCTGTATTTTTACTTTCTTGAAAAAGTTCTTTGATGCACAAAAATGTTTCATTTTGAGAGTTCTCATTTACTGATTTCTTTTTTCAGTGCTTGTGTTTTGGTTGTAAGATCTAGGAAACCATCTCCTATCACAAGACTTATAAGATATTTCCGTACATTTTTTTCTAAAACTTTTATGGTCTTAGCTCTAATGCTTACATCCTCAATTAATTTTGAGTCAATTTTGTATAGGGTATGAGATATCAATCCTCTTTCATTTTTTTGCATATGGATTTCCAGTTCTCCAAACACTATTTATTGAAGAGCCTGCTCTGATCCAGTTGGGTTGGCTTGACCACTGTTCTAGTTTGCTAACTGCTGGAATGCAACACACCAGAGATGGACTGGCTTTCAATAAAAGGGGATTTATTTAGTTGACATATAGTTCTTCAGAGAAAGGCAGCTAACTTTCAACTGAGGTTCTTTCTTATGCGGGAAGGCACAGGATGATCTCTGCAGGCCTTCTCTCCAGGCCTCTGGGTTCCAACCTCTTTCCGTGGGGTGATTCCTTTCTGCATCTCCAAAGGCCTGAGCTGAGCTACAAGTGCTGAGATGAGGTATGCTGAGCTGCTTAGGCTGTGCAAGTTGAACTCTCATTTAAGCACCAGCCAATTAAATCAGACATCATTCACTGCAATAAGCATGCCTCCTAGCCAACTGCAGATGTAATCAACAACAGATGAGGTTCTCATGCCATTGGCTCATATGCACAGCATTAGAATTAGGCACCCTCACCTAGCCAAGTTGACACCTGATTCTAAGTACCACATGTCCACCCCTTGTCAACATGGCAACTGCACACATCACCTTAATATTAAAGTGCAAAAAATTCTCTTCTGGCTGTGGACCTATGAATCTCAAAGCAAGTTATCTGGTGCCAATGTGCAAAGGAGGACATTCAAAGGATATAGGTTTTCATTTCCATATGGAGAAACTGGAAAGACCAAAGATGTAAACCCTGCAGGGCAAACACCATTGGATTTCAAAGTTTGAAAGTCATTTATCCTTCGGCTTTAGAAAGTGGCAATCCTACCCTTTCCAAGGGCCTATGCAGTGGCCTGCCTCTTTCTGAATCAACCTCGGGGGACGTTGAGGAGCCCACCTTTTACTCAGCTCCACCCTCTCCAAGCATCAGGGCCATACCTAGGCTCACTGTCAAATCCAGGGCACATACTCAACCCCTCCATGTGATGGCAGCCAGGCTTCCCCCAGTCACCTAAGGAGCATGCTGTACTTTCTCCAAGGCCTGAGGCTGCATGACTCTTCAACTGCAACGAGGTGGGAGACTCGTCCTCACCCTTCAGGGTAAACTCACCCTCTCCATGCATGTGGGTGGGTCCACTCTCCTGGCCAAGGTTTCTTGGCTTCAGACCCAAGCTTCCATGCTTCTCACTCTGCAACTCCAATTTTTCCTTTTTTTGTCTTTCTTTGTCCAGATTGGCAGTGGTTCCATTTACACCAACAGTCTCTTCAAACACTCCAGGACTTCTCCATCATTCTTTTCACAATTCCTCCCAAATCTTCCCCTCATCCATTTAAAAAGCCATTCCAACATGTTTGGTATTTGCAAACAGAAGAAGCACCCCACTCTCTGGTACCAAATCTGTTCTAGTTTGCTAGGTGCTGGAATGCAAAACATCAGAGACAGATTGGCTTTCAGTAAAAGGGGATTTATTTAGTTGACATATAATTCTTCAGAGGAAAGGCAGTTAACTTTCAGCTGAGGTTCTTTCTTATTCAGGAAGGCACAGGAAAATCTCTGCAGGCCTTCTCTCCAGGCCTCTGGGTTCCAAGATCTTTCCCTGGGGTGATTCCTTTCTGCATCTCCAAAGGCCTTGGCTGAGCTACGAGTGCTGAGATGAAGTATGCTGAGCTGCTTAGGCTGTGCAAGTTGAACTCTCATTTAAGCACCAGCCAATTAAATCAGACATCACTCACTGCGGTAGGCACACCTCCTAGCCAACTGCAAATGTAATCAGCAACAGATGAGGTTCACATGCCATTGGCTCATGTCCACAGCAATAGAACTAGGCACCCTCACCTAGCCAAGTTGACACCTAAATCTAACTACCACAACCACCTTGTTAAAGATCAATTGTCCATTGATGAGAGGTCCATTTGATCCCATTGGTTAGTATATCTATCTTTATGCTAGTACCATGATGTTTCGACCATGGTGATTTCATAATATACTTTAAAGTCAGGTAGTGTCAGACCTTCTTTTTCACTGTTCTTTCTCAAGGTATTTTTAGCTACTCAGGGCACCCTCCCTGAGTAAATAAATTTGGTTATGATTTTTCCATTTCTGCAAATAAGTTTTTGGGATTTTAATTAGTATTACAATGAATCTGCAAATCAATTTGGGTAGAATTGACATCTTCACTATATTTAGTCCTCCAATTCATGAACATGTTATGCCCTTCCATTTATTTACATTTTCCATGATTTCTTTTTGTGTAGTTTTCGATGTATAGTTCTTTTGTATCTTTAGTTAAATTTATCCCTAAATATTTGAAAATATTTGCTGCTATTGGAAATGGAATTTTTTTCTTGATTTCCTCCTATGATTGTTCATTACTAGTGTATAGAAACATTGTTGATTTTTGAATGTTGATCTTGTACACTGCCACTTTGCTGTACTCATTATCAGTTCTAATAGTTGTTGTAGATTTTTTTGAGATTTCCAATGTATCACATTATCTGCAAATGGTGAGAATTTTACTTCTTTCTTTTCAAGTTGGATGCCTTTAATTTCTTTTTCTTGTCTGATTGCTCTGACTAGAATTTCCAGCACAATGCTGAATAACAATGGTGACAGTGGGTATTCTTGACTTGTTCCTGATCTCAGAGGATAATGTGAGCTGTGAGTTTTTCATGTGTTCCCTTTATCATTTTGAGGAAGTTTCCTTCTATGACTATCCTTTGAAGTGTTTTCATCAATAAAGGATGTTGAATTTTGTCAAATGCCTTTTCTCCATCAATTGAGATGATCACTGGTTTTTCTGCTTTGATTTGTTGATATGGTGTATTACATTAATTGATTTTCATATGTTGAACCATCCTTGCATATCTGGAATAAATCCCACCTAGTCATGGTGAATAATTTTTTTAGTAAAGTGCTGGACTCAATTTTCAGGTATTTTGTTGAGGATTTTTTGCATCTATATTCATTAGAGAGATTGGTCTATAATTTTCTTTTCTTGTAGTACCTTTATCTGGCTTTAGTATGAGAGTGATGTTGACTTCATAGAATGAGTTAGGTAGCTTTCTCTCATCTTCAACTTTTTTGAGGAGTTTGAGCAGGATTGGTACAAATTCTTTTTTTGAATGCTTAGTAGAATTCACATGTGAAGCCATCGTGTCCTGCACTTTTCTTTTTTGGGAACTTTTTGATGACTGATTCAATCTCTTTACTTGTATTTGGTTTGTTGAAGTCATCTATTTCTTCTGCAGTCAATGTTTGTTATTTATGTCTTTCTAGAAAGTTGTCCACTTCATCTACATTGTATAGTTTATTAGCATATAGTTGCTCATAGCATCTTCTTATTACGTCCTTGATTTCTGTGGGATCAGTGGTTATGTCTCCTTTTTCATTTCTGATTTTATTTATTTGCATCTTCTATTTTGTTTTGCCAACCTAGCTAAGGGACTATAGATTTTATTGATTTTCTTAAAGAAAATGTGTTTTCTTAAAGAAATTGTGGTTTTGTTGATTTTCTCCATTGTTTTCATTTTGTCAATTTCATTTATTTCTCCTCTAATCTTCATCATTTCTTTTGTTTGTTTGTTTGCTTTGGGCTTAGTTTGCTGTTCTTTCTGTAGTTCTTCCATGTAAACAATTACTTACTCAATTTTTGCTTTTTCTTCTTTTTTTAATATAGGCATTTAAGGCAATGCATTTCCTTCTTAGCACTGTATTTGTTGCCTCCCATAAACTTTCACATGTTGTGTTTTCATTTTCATTTACCTTGAGATATTTACTGATTACTCTTGTAATTTTTTCTTTGATGCACTGGTTGTTTAAGAGTGTGTTGTTTAACCTCTCTGTATGTGTTAGTTTGAAAGCTGCTTGAATGTGATGTACAATAACTAAAATGGCTTTTAAAAAGTGGAATTTAATAAGTTACATATTTATAGTTCTAAGGAAGTGCAAGTGTCCAAATAAAGGCACTAACAAGAGTTTACCTTCACTCAAGAAAGGCCAATTGGTCTGGAACACCTCTGTCAGCCTGGAAGTCTCGTAACTGCCATCTCCACATCCCTTGTTCCTGAGAGCCATTACTTTCAGTCTCTGTCCATATCATGGTTCTTCACTTTACTTCTCCAGTGCTGGCTTTCTTTGCTTCACTTTTCTTGGCTCTCTCCAGGTCCTGGCTTGCTTAACATCACATGGCAATGCCTGCTAGGCTCCAATCATCTCCAAACATCTGTATCTTTATTCTACATGTTTCCACATGTGTGTCAGCTCTGCTGTGATGCTTTTGTCAGTTCTGAGGTTTCTGTCATTTCTGAAGTTTCTCTCCAAAATGTTTCCTCTTTTAAAGGATTCCAGTTAGCTAATCAAGACCCACCAGGAGTAGGTAGAGTCACATCTCCATCAAATCAAAGGTCACACCCACAATTGGGCGAGTCACATCTCTGTGGAGATAATCCAATCAAAAACTTCTACATACAGTATTAAATCAGAATTAAAGGAAAAGGTTACTTCGAAAATATTGGATCAAGATTAAAACCTGACTTTTCTAGGTACATAATACTTTCAAAAAAGCACAATATATTTGTGGATTTTCTGGCCCTCTGCCTGTTATTGATTTCCAACTTCATTCCATTATGATCTGAGAATGGGTTTTGCATGATTTCAACCTTTTTTAATTTATTGGTACTTGCTTTGTGACCCAGCATGTGTTCTATTCTTGAGAATGATCCTTGAACACTTGTGAAAAATGTGTATCATGCCATTGTGGGTTGTATTGTTCTGTAAATGTCTGTTAAGTCTAGTTCATTTATCATATTGTTCACATTCTCTGTTTCTTATTGATCTTCTGCCTCGATGTTCAATCCATTGATGACAGTGAGGAATTGAATTTCCCACTATTATGGTAGAGGTGTCTATTTCTCCCTTCACCATTGTCAGTGCTTGCCTCATGTACTTTGGAGCACTCTGGCTCAGTGCATGATATTTACGATTGTTATGTCTTCTTGTTGAATTGTTCCTTTTATTAATACATAGATTCCTTCTTTGTCTCTTAATTGTTTTACATTTGAAGTCTAATTTGTTGGATACTAGTATAGCTACTCCTGGTCTTTTCTATTATTGTCTGCATGAAATATCTTTTCCCAACCTTTCACTTTCAATCTATTTTTGTCCTTGGTCTAAAGTGAATCTCCTGTAGACACATATATATGGGTCCTGCTTTTTAATCCATTCTGCCAATCTCTGTCTTTTGATTGGGAGTTTAATCTATTAGTATTTAATGCTATTACTGTAAAGGCAGTAATTTCTTCTACCATTTTGTCTTTTGCATTTTATATGTCATATCTATTTTTTTTCTCCTTTTACATTTACTAAAAGTCTTCGTTTCTATACTCGTCTCTTGACATCTCTCTCCTGCCTTTTCTTATCTGCCTGCAGTGGTCCCTTCAGTATTTCCTGCAGAGCCAGTCTCTCAGTCATAAATTCTCTCAGTGATGGTTTGCCTGAAAATATTTTAATCTCCCCATCATTTGAAGGACAAATTTTTCTGGATATAAAATTGTTGGTTGTAAGTTTTTCTCTTTTAGAATCTTTAATATGTCATACTACTGCCTTCTTGTCTACATGGTTTCTACTGGGAAATCCACACATAGTCTTATTGGGCTTCCCTTGTATGTGATGGATGTGATTTTCTCTTGCTGCTTTTAAAATTCTCTCTTTGTCTTTGACATTTGACAATCTCATTAGTAAATTTCTTGGAGTATGTCTATTTGGATCTATTCTGTTTGGGGCATGCTGCATGTCTTGGATCTGTAATTTTATGACTTTTATAAGAGGTGGGAAATTTTCAGTGACTATTTCCTCCATTAGTATTTCTCCTCTTTTTCCTTTCTCTTCTCCTTCTTAGACACTCACAACATGTATAGTCATGTGTTTCATGTTGTCATTCAATCCCCTGAGAACTTGCTCATATTTTTCCATTATTTTCCCTGTATTTTCTTTTGTGTCAGATTTCAGATGTCCACTCCTCTAGTTCACTAATCTTTTCTTCTGCCTCTTCAAATCTATTGCAGGTTTTCATTTTTTATCAACCTCTTCTATTATGACTTTCATTCTTTTAAGTTCTGTGATGTGTACTTTCAAACTTTTGAGTTATTTTTGTTTGCCCAATGTCTTCTTTATATCTTCCTTCAAACTCATTGATTTGATTTTTTTTCATTGATTTGTTTTTTGATGACATTTTCCTTGTCTGTTTGGAGATACTGAGTTAGTTGTTTCAATTCCTGTATCTCATATTAAGTGTTGGTTTGTTCCTTTGACTGGGCCATATCTTCAATTTTCCTTGTACTACTCATTATTTTATTTTATTTTATTTTTTGCTGGCATCTAGGCATTTAATTTCCTTTATTTGTTTATTCTGGAGGTTGTTTTCACTCTCTTATCCAGGATTTTCTTGCTGAATGGCTTTGTTCTCTTTCTGTTCTTTAATATTCAGTTCAAATTATTCTAGCCCTCTAGCATAAATTCCATTTAACTGATCAGAATTTTTTAGTTCTTATTTTTCTGTTTCTTGCCCTGCCTATATGGAGCCTTTATCATTATTTTTTTTTGAAGAAGGTCTCCTCAGATATTATAGACTCAAGTCAGATTTTTCAGACCAGACAGGCCCACATCTCAGGAGGAAATTATCAGTTTTCCTTAAGGGTAAGACCCAGCAGGTTGTCAGATTTTCCTATGAAGCCTCTAGACTCTATGCTTTTCCTATCCAGCCCAGTATGTGGTGCTTGTCTGTGGATGGCTTCCTACCAGCTTAAAATGATGTGGTACCTATAACTTCCACAAACTTTTCCTGCAAGGGTATGATTGAGATAGAGGTGAGGTAGTAGAATGGCTTTAATTGCTTAAGTTTTCAAGTTCCTGTGCCTGAATTCCTTGAAGGATGGATTCCACTTGAGCTGGGCCTTACATTCCACTTGAGCTCAGCCTCACCTTTCTCTTATAGATGACTACACCCTTTAGGGAATTAAATCGTTTTACCTGACTAGTAATTTTGTCTCTCAGATAAGATTAATTCTGCTCTTGTCTGGGGCAGTGCTCCAGAAAGCCTGCCTGAAAGTGCTTCCAAATCTATCTAATGAGCTGTTAAAAAGTAGAAAAAAAGCAAGGAAAAAAAAAGCCTTTCAGAGATGGACCCCTGTTCCTTGGGTTTGTCAATCAAGAGCTTAAATTGGTCAGTGTCTCTATGCATCTCCAGGCACTGTGTGCCCACTTTTCTTGGGACCCAGCCTTTTTCCAGTATTTTGTTCTGTACAACTCAAAAATCCTGTTTTTTTTCCCCATCAGCCTCACCCCCTCTCTGCTGGAACAAAATCTCCAGTGCTTTTAATGATTATTTTAGGTTTATCTATGCTGGGGGCTTTTTTTCAATAATTAAAATTCATTAATTAATTCCACAATTGGATCTTTGTTGAGCTAAACCCTTGCTGTTAGTAAATTCTGTTTCCCCTTGCGGCATCAGCCTGTTGAGCACATGGCAGGAGGTGGTGCACTGGCCTCTGCTGCTTGGGGCACTTATAGTTCTGTGTGGAATCTTAGCCATTCCACTCCATCCAGGCTGGTGTATGCTGTGTGTCCAGTAACTGATATTCCCTAGCGGTTGCTCAGTACCATTCCTGGCTACTTACTACCTGCTCTGGAAGATGAACTATATTCCACACTTCACTATGCCACCACCTTGCCCCGCCTCCTTGCACATATGGTTTTAAAGTTAGAAATGGTCTTCACAAATCCAAAATTTCAAGCTTTGGAATTACTCTCTGCTACGTTGGAGTCTGAGATCTCAAGGTTCATCTTTCTTTTACTACATATTTTTAAATATTAAAAAATATATTCAAAGAACTGATGGATAAAGTAATATAGAAATATCTATTTTATATTCCTCCCATTGATCTCATCTCTGTAATATCATTTTGAACATTAATTCCCATCCAGGGGCTTAACAAGGGGAGGATGTTTCCTTGCTAAAGTCTGTGTCATTTCTCATTGCATCAGGGCTGTATGGTCCTGCATGCTCACTATATGCCCCTTTCGTTAAACTTGGATTGATAATTCAGCAAGTTAAAACATGAGTTGAGAAATTTAAGAGGTTAGATGTTCAACCTAATATGCAGTGCCTCTATGGAGTTGATCTCATGTTCTAATCCACTTTTAAGATTCTTGGGAAAACAGCTTAACTATTCATCTCACTCTTTCAAAGAATCAAAGAGCTCTCTAGGACGTGGCCTCAAGAAGATAGAAGATGCTTTGACTATTGGTCTCCTCGCTATGGAAGCTGCCACAGCTCTTCCTGACATTTCACTGAACTATTAACTATAATGGCTTAATAGAGTTGGAAATGAGAAGGAAACATAGGGAAAGGTTAGCACTTTAAACCCTACTGACACTGCAGCAAGGTTGTGCCTTTCTCGGCCTCACCTCCATCATCTTCCCACGAGCTAAGGAGTTGCTCTCAAGAACTAAGCCTCTCTGTGCCTTAAACATCAGAAATAATGTACTTTTACCTTGTATTTCTTGTGTACCTCCCACTTTCTGCCTCTTCTGTGAAGTTTGATGAGTCAGGCTGCCAAAGTTCATTAAATTTCAAGGTCTGAGAGTTACCTGTGGAGCTGTGGTTTTTCCTCTGAGCCTGATGGAGCAGAAGTCCCACTCTTTCCAAGTGCTTTTACAGTGGCCACTCTCTCTGTGAATGCTGGGGTGAACACTGACATGGTGGCTAGATTATAGATTTCACCTTCACCAAATATTGGGGTGATGGTCAGACTCTGTGCAGTCCCACAGGCATCTGAGAAAACTGGGGTTTTAGCATTATTCCTGAACAATGTGGCAGAAGGCCTGCCATCTACAAGCTCTGGGACACTCACCCCTTCCACACATGAGTGGGATCAGCTTTCTTGGCCTGAGATGTCTTTGGTCCTGCCTTTGAAGCAATTTTCTTTTCATTTTCCTTTTCCTGTCCCTTTTAGTCAAAGCTGTCAGTGATTCTCTTCATACAGATCTCACACATGCTTTTGCATGTGGTACACAGGGGTCCAAACCATAAGTCAGAAGAACTTTCTTCAGATCCTTCCTGAATTACTGTGTTTCCAATCCTGAGTTGCACTGAAATGGTTGACCAGCTTCATGTTTCAATGAACCCTGACATGGAGCCCTATTCTCTGGGAACTTGTATTTCAGAAGCTCAGAATGTTCCAAAGTATCAATTTCTGGTTTCTTTGTAACTAGTTCAATTTTCAGCTTAACCCTTTCTTCTCTTTGCTATGAGCTTCAAGGAGAAAACAGGCTACACTTTCCATATTTACTTTGTAAATCTTGTCAGCTAATTATCCAAGGTTATCACTTTCAAATTCTGCCTTCTATCCAACACCAGTAGTCAATTTTGCCTCATTCTTTGGCACTTTAAAAGAAGGTTCTCCTTTCTTCCAGTTTGCAATATCTTATTCATCATTTCTGTGTAACACCTCAGTAGAAGTACTTTTAGCATCCATATTTCTACCAACAGTCTCATCAAAGCAATCTAGGTCTTTTCTATCAAGCACCTCACAATTATTCCAGCTTTCTATGCATTACTCAACGCAAAGCAGTTTTCATGTTCTTGGTATTTACAATAGCATCACTCCACTCTCCTAGTATTAAATTCTGTTATAGTTTCCTAGGCTGCTGAGGCAAATACTACAAAATAGATCAGATTAAACAATGGAAATATACTTGCTCATGGTTGTGAGACTGGGGAAATGTTCAAATCAAGACATCATCAAGGTGATAGTTTCTTCCCAAAGACCAACTTCCAGCAATCCTTGATTCCTCTGCCACATGACAAAGCACATGGCAGTGTCTGATGGTATCTCCATTCACTTTTAGATTTTGTTGCTTTCAGCTTCTTGCTTCCATGGTGCATACATGCTGTCTTTGTCTCTCTCTGTTTTCATTCCATTTATAAAGGAATCTGAAAAGAGGATTAAGACCCATCTGTAATGAAGTGTGTCATAGAAACCTCATCAAATGATTCTACTTACAATGAGTCTACACCCACAGGAATGGATTAAATTTAGGAACCTGCTTTTTTGGGTATGTACAATTTCAATGCAGAAATTAGCATAAACGGATTAAAATGTAATGCAATTATATGCCATCTACAAGAGTCTTTAAATCCTAAGACACTAAAAAGTTAAAGATGAAAAGATTCCATGCAAATATTAACCAAAAGAGAACTGGAGTTGTCTTACTAATAACAAACAAAATAGACTGTTGAAAAATAGTTTTGGAAAAGAAAAAGATGAGCATTATTTAATGACAATGGGTTCAATACACCAAGAAGATATGATAATCTTAAACATATATTCATTGTCTTAGTTTGTCAGGATGCTATGAAAAATAACACACGATGGGTTAACTTAAACAAGAATTTTATGTCTCATGGTTTTAGAAGTACAAAATCTAGGGGTCAACACAGCTATATTTTGGCCCTGGATTCTGTAGTATTCTGATGCTGGGCTGCCACAACCCTGGGGGTTGGGTGGGTTCCTTGCCTTGCAACTCTGTCTCCTGTCACATGGTGATATTTCTTTCCCTATGTCTGTTCTTCCAGTCTCTGCTGGGATCTGGCTTCTAGGTCCTCTTGTGGCTTCTTCCGACTCACCATGTTCAAATTTTTTGTGCTTATAAAGGACTCCAGTAATACGGATTAAGGCCCACCCTGATTCTCTAGGACCACACCTTAGCTAATTATGGCATCTTCAAAAAGTCCTATTTATAAATGCATTATGGTACACTGGAATGCATATTAAAATTAAGCAAATGTCTTTTTTGGAAAGCATGATTCAATCTACCACAGGAATTCAGTAAGAGAGGAGTAAAATATAGGAAACAAACATTGATAGAATTGAAAGGAGAAAATGACAGTTCTATAATAATGGTTGGACACTTCAATACTACACTTCCTATAAAGGACAAAACAACTAGACAGAAGATCAATAAGGAAATTGAGTACCCCAATTACATTATCAACTGATTAGACCTAAAAGACATAAACATAACACTCCACCAAAGAACAGCAGAAAACACATTATTCTTAAGTGCATTTGAAAAATTCTGTGTTTTATACCATATGTTAGGCCACATTAAAGTATCAATAAAATTTTAAAAGATTAAAATCATGAAGGTATTTTCTCTGACAACTAAGTTTCAATGAATTTAAAAATAAATATTGAAATCATACAAGATATATTTTCTAACACATTGAAATGAAGCTAGAACTCAATAACAGAGGGAAAATGTACAAATATGTGGAAATTAAACAGCTAATGGTTCAAAGAATAAACTACAATAGAAATTAGGAAATATCTTGTGGTAAATGAAAACAAAACCATTATGTATCAGAACTTATTGGATACAGCAAAGGCAGAGCTGTCAGGGAAATTTATAACTCTAAGTGCTTACATTAAAACAGACAGAGAGATCTGAAATCAGAGCTTTAAGTTTACACCTGGAAGAGCTACAAAAATAGGAGTGACCTAACCCAGGCTGAGCAGAAAGAAGGAAATAGAAAAGATTAAGGTGGAGATAAATGGAACAGAGATTAAAAAATAGAATCAACAAATCAAAAGCTGTTTCTTTGAAAAGATCAATAACATTGAAAATCATTCCTTAGAGTTAAGAGAAAATAAAAAATAGAGAGGACACAAGCAACTACAATCATAAATAAAAGAGGAGACATTACTACTGACCCCACAAAATTAAAAAAAGGACACCAACACATTAGATAACCTAATTAGAAAGGTATAAATTCCTGGAAACACAAAAGATGCCTATACTGCCTCAAAGAAGAAATAGACGTACTCAACTGAGTTGTGAAAGATTGAATCAATAATCAAAAACTTCCACAAAGAATAAAGCCCAAGACCAGATGGCTTCCCAGGGGAATTTTATCAAACATTTCAAGAAGAACTAACAACAATCCTGCTGAAACTCTTCCAAAATTTTAGAGTTTCTCCCTAACTCATTCTATGAGCTGACATCACCCTAACACCAAAGCCAGATAAAGATACTATGACAAAAGAAGTTAAATACTAATATCCTTAAAAATATAGATACAAAATCCTGAACAAAATGTGTAACAAACCAAATTTAACAGCATAGTAAAAGAATTTTACACCATGATCAAATGGGATTTATTCCAGTTATGCAAAAGTAATTCAACATAATAAAGTCAATTAATGTAATACACTACATCAATAGAACAAAAGAAACAACCCATACAATTATCTCAATTGATGCGGAAAAGCATTTGCCAAAATTCAGTGGCCCTTCCTGATGAAAGCACTCAGAATACTAGGAATAAAAGGAAACTTCCTTAACATTTTAAAAGGTATATATGAAAAACCCATAGCTAACATACTCAACAGTGAAAATTGAAAACATTTTTCCTAAGGTCAGGAAAAAGACAAGGATGCACACTGTCATCAGTTATTCAACATTGTATTGGAAGGTCTAGCCAGAATAATTCAGCAAGAAAAAGAAATAAAAGGTTTACAAATTGGAAAAGAAGAAATAAAACTTTCCCTATTTGTACATGATGATCATATATATATATATATATAAAACCCTGAAAAATCCACAATGTAACTAATGAAACTAATAGAAAATTCATTAAAGTTGAAGGGAACAACATCAACCTACAAAAATGAGAAATGCTTCCAAAATTAGTAATGAAGAATCTGAGGAGGAAATCAAGAAAAAATTCCAAATACATAACAATTTAAGAGAATAAAATACTAAGAAATAAATTTAAGCAAGGATATAAAGGATTTATACATGGCAATCTACAGAACACTGATGTAGGAAATCAAAGAAGCCCTGTATGTTAAATTAAATAATATTCCACATTCATAGATTTCAATACTAAATATTTTTAAGATAGCAAATTTCCCCAAAGTAATTTACAGATTCACTACAAGCTCAATCAAAATTCCAATAGCTACTTTGCTGAAATGGAAACGTCAACCATCAAATTTGCATTGAAATGTAAGTGGCCCTGAATAGTCAAAACCATATTGTAAAAGAAAGGCCATCTTGAAAAAGAACCATGATTTTAACACTCATTACGAATTTACTCTGATCAAAATGGAGTGGTACTGGTACAAACACAAACATATAGACCATTGGAGAGTTCAGCAATAAACCCTCACATCTATGGCCAATTGATTTTTGACAAGGGTGACAATTCCATTCAATAAGGAAAGAATAGTCCCTACAACAAGCAGTTCTGGAAAACTGGGTATCCATATGCAAATGAAATGAATGTGGACCCCTACCACATACCATATGCAAAATTCAACTCAAAATGGAGTAAAGACTAAAATATAAGAAACAGGAGTGTAAAATTTCCCAAAGAAAATATAGAAAGCATTTTCAGGACCTTGTGTTAGGCAACAATTTCTTAGACTTTACAGCCAAAGCATGAGCAACAAAAGAAAAAAAAGAATAATTGGACTTTGTCAAAGTTAAAAACTTTTGGTCATCAAAGGACTTTATCTGAAAGTAAAAACACAATCTAAAGAATTGGAGAAAATATTGGAAATCACATATTCAATAGTGGTATACAAATACATAAAGAAATCTTAGAACTCAACCACCAACAGTCAAATAACCTAATTAAAATATGGGCTGAGACCTGGCTAGTCAAAGAAAATATATAAATGGTCAAAAGCACATGAAGAGTTGTTCATCTTTAACCATTAGGGAAATGCAAATGAAAACCACAGTGAGATACTATTTAATATCCACTAGATTAGCTGCCATTAAAAAAATGGAAAATATCAAGTGCTGCAGAGGATGTGGGGAAATAGGGACACTCATTCATTGCTGGTGGGAATATAAAATTGTGCATCCACTGTGGAAAGCAGTGTGGCAGTTCCTCAGAAAGTTATTATGGAATGAGCATTTGACTTGACATTCCTATGCCTAATAATCCAAAGTATTGAAATACTCCAAAGTATTGAAAACACAGTGTTCATAAGTGTTCATAGCAACTTTGTTCACATTTGTCTAAAAAATTGATGCAGCTCTTTGTCTTGTGACAGATGAAGGGACTAGCAAAATGTGGTATATGCTTATGAAATATTGTTCCGTCATAAAAGGACTGATTCTGACACATGCTACAGCATGAGAGAAACAATTTTGAGTGAAATAAAGAAGATAATAAAAGGACAAATATTGTGTGATCTCACTGATATGAAATGATTAATATAAGCACAATTTATAGTGTCAGAAACTATAATACAGGTTATCAGGTAGGGTTAAGAAGCTAATGCTTGAAGGTACAGAGTGTCTGGGGTGATGGGAAAATTTTGAAATGCATAGTGGTGATGGTAGCACAACACTGTGAATGTAATTAACAAATTGCATGTTTGAAAGTGGTTAAAAGGGGGAATTTAATGTTGTATATATATATATGATTAAGATTTAAAAAGCAATGACATAGAACTATACAACACAAACAATGCATTAGAATTAATAGTATAATTATAATAATATTGTTTCATCAATTAAAACAAAAATATCACACTAACGAAATTGTGAATAGTGAGGAAAACTGTGTGTGTGTGTGCAAAGGGGTATATGGAAACTGTGTACTTTCTGCATGAGTTTTCTGTAAACATGCATCTTCTCTAATATAAAGAAAAATGCCCCTCCCCCCAAAAAACACTCATTACAAAAAATAAAACAAAAACAACAAACAAAAAAGCGAAATAAAACAAAGAAACCTCCCAATAAAGAAAGGTCAGAATCAGATGCATTCACTGATAAATTCTACAAAATAATTTAATAAGAATTAATACCAATCATTATTAAATTTCTGCCAAAAAAATAAGAGAAGTACCATTTCCCAACTCATTCTTTGAGGTCACATTAACCTTGGTATCACAGCCTTGCAAAAATATCAAAAGAGATGATAACTACGGACTCATTTCTCTTATGAATATAGATGCCAGAACCCCCCACCCCTAAAAATGCTAGCACACTGAATCCAGCAGCATATATAGGGTTATAATATGACTAAGTTTGGTCTGCCCCAAGATGGTAAGTTGGCTTGACTTAGTAAAAATCAATCAATGTAATATACCACATAAATAGAATGAAGGAAAAAATAAAACACATGATCATCTCAATTGACGCAGAAAAAAACATTTGACAAAATTCAATACCCTTTCAAATCTAAATCCACATTGCTTTTCTCAACCAAAGGGAGTAACAGATCCTTATAGGGTTACATAAATAAACTAGAATTGTAAGAAAAATGGAGTAAGAAAGGATAATACTTTCTATCTGTTATCGCTAATGTGAATGGTCCCAGACATTGAGAAGATATAATTAGCACTAGCAAGGAATCTAGGTTCCCTGACTTTTACATGGCAGAATAATATATTCAGTAGGCACTTGGAATTGTCATGTCACTTTCTTTTTTCTTTGTAGTCCCATGTGGGGTGGTTGTAAGTGGACTCAGCATCGTTCACGGCCATTGCTGGCTCTCTTTTTGTAGACATACAGGTAGTGACCACCTTAGGCTGTGAATATGAGCTACATTACTTCAACATTTCATCAGATTTCTGTATAGATATTAACCTTTTGCTATTTCTTTCAAGAACTTTGGAAGAATACATGGATGATTGGTAGGTTAAATATAAATAATTCTTGGTTTTCTGGCTATAATACTGTTACAATATCTCTCAACTTGAGGGGTTTTTGATTTGTTATTGAAATATTCTACAAGCCACTGCTATCAATCATGCATAGACAATTTTGAAAAAAATAGACTTGATTAACTATGAGAATAGTAATGAAGAGCTCTGTGTACATATGTGTGTGCATGCTTGCGAATTTTTAATTAAATTTGACTTAAGAAACCAACACTCTAATTAAAAATCCCTCCATATTAATAAGAGATTTAATAGCAATTTGGCAAAAAGCAATGGCCACTGAGGACAATTTTATCAGATGCCCAGAATGGCCTTGAAGCTTATCTAAAACCTGCTCAAAGAAATCTGATGAACAAGGAATATAAAGAGCTTTCAATTAGGAAGATAAGAGTTGAAGATCATCACCTGTGACTCAAGAAATCAAAGTCAGCTACTATAGAAGGACCAAGGAAAGTGACACTCACTAAAGAAATGACAATTTGAATTTGAAAACAGTGGCGATGTCATCATCTCAATGGGAAGTTAGATGACTAGTGGCAATGATCTGGGAAAAGGAAACTAAGCTAGATTCTACAAATGTGTAAAAACAATGTTGTGTTGGTAACCATTTGCATCTATTTTCTCTCTTCAGTTTCCAAGGGTTTTAGCTTCAAAGCTTGGTGATTTCTGATAAAATGGTAAAGGGTGGGGGTGGGTGGGGTGGGGGAAAAATATGGCAGTACCAGGAAGACTAGAACTGAGGCTTCAGATTTCACTGATGGACCAGCTTCCAAGGAGAGCAGTCAGCAGATTTGAACACATATTTTCAGAAGTGAGTGGTAAGTTTTGTTGCAATTCACAATACTTTGAGATATAAAGAGACTCAATGTTATAGAGGACTTGGGCATGAAGATCATGGACTATGAGTAATGCTCCACAAAAATGGACTGGGAACAGGGGTCAGTATTTTCTGGAAATAAATACATTCCAAGCCTACCAAGAGGCACATTCCAGTCATGTGAAAGGGTACTTTGTTACATCTAGGTACAGTGATGGATTGTAGCCATAGGGGTATGGTTGACCAAATATTCAGTCCTAGTAAAAATCTGAAACCAGAGGAAGTGATAAGTATAAATCTGAAGTTCAAACCAATATGCAGATTTGGTCAACATAGCAAAGCCCTATGTTTCATGGGCATATGTGTGTCCAGTTTCATCCTAACCACAGCAGATACTCAAGCTGCTCCACAGCCACCTGACAAATTCCACTCATGACCCAGTAGGGCAAAATCTGTGACTGATCTTATGTAATGCCTTTAGTCCAGTGTTGCTGAACCTGAATTCCTAAGTTGCTTCTCAGAGTCAACTAAGTTTAAAAATCAGTTCAGGCAGTATTTCCACACTAGCACATGAGGTTTCGAGAAAGAAAAACAATCCATAGTAAATTAGAAAAAACAATTTTTATTTATCCCAGCATTTTCTAAATTTACTGAATAAAGGAATCCATAGAATGTACTTTGAAATGTCCTGCTTTCATCCACTAAGTTTTTTTCAGCTGCAGAGCCAGCCTTCCGAACCAAAGTGTTTCCAATTGCTCATAGTCCTCAACAAAGCATTGTTTAGAGGAGTCTCTACCTCCCTGTCCTATCTCTGTCTTTGACCTCTTTAATCTATACACCAAGAATGTGGAGGTATTTTAGTTCCCAGGAAAAGAGAGAAGCCCTGACTTTCATTCCTCTTCTCTGTCTTCACACAAACTATTATTTTGGTAGCCTCTCAGATTGACTCCTGCTTCTCTTTCTGTTTTTTCCTAACATGCCATTCCTTCATTGCCCCACTTCACAATCTGGATGATGAGGTATTCTTTCTAGGTATTACCTAGCACTCTTGTTCAATTCATCCTTATCACGTACCTATTTTGTACCAGATGCTAGGTGCTTGGGTTGTATTAGTGAACAAAACAATTCTTGGTCTTAGCATCTATCTCACTTGGTCCTGACTTTACATGCATCTCATTGGACTGTAAAATTTCTACTTTCCTCATCTGTTTTGGTTTGCTAAAGCTACCAGAATGCAATATATCAGAAATGAGTTGGCTTTTACAAGGGAGATTTATTAGGTTACAAATTTACAGTTCTAAGGCTATGAACAAATTAAGGCATCAACAAGAAAAACCATTTGTGTCTGGGGTCCCTCTGTCATAAGGGAAGGCAAATGGCAATACCTGCTGGCCCTTCTCTCCTGAATTGGTTTCAAAATGGCTCTCTCAGCTCCTGTGGATCCTTCTGGCTTCTCCTGGGATGGTTTCTTTCTCCAACTGCTTGTGGGTCCTCCCTTAGCTTTTCTGGGGCAAATGCTGGATTTCATTTCTTAGCATCTGCTGAGGTATTTTCTGTCTCCAAACGTCTGTGCTTTTCTCCAAAATATCTCCCTCTGAAAGGATTCCAGTAAGTGGATTAAGACCCACTTTGAATGGGTGGAGTCACTCTCCATAGAATCAACCTAATCAAAGGGTCCCACCCAACAACAATAAGTCTGCCTGCACAAACTTGGATTAAAAGCTTTTCTGGGGTACCTAACAGTTTCAAACCATCTGGGATGGGGGTCAGTATTCTCTGGTAATAGTTATCTATCTCTCTATCAAACTCTAGCTCTATAAGAGCAGGGCTCATGCAAGTATTTCAAAGCTTTATTTCTAGTGCCTGGCATAGTTTTTGGCAGATAGGAGATATTCAGTAAATGCTTGTGGATGTATGCATGTTAAAAAGTAATCACATAATTTCTTTTTCTTTTTTTCTGTAATTTTTATATATCAGAATCCCATCTTGGAAGTTTTGTCTTCAGGGTCAAAGTAATTTTCAATGCTGATCTTATTGTGGGAACTTAACAACAATGGGATGTCTCTCCTGGGATTCTGTGGAGTCCTCTCAGCCCCACCCCTCTATTTCCTGACAGCACTTAGACCAATATTTTCTACAGTTAGTGTATTCCAGCTTTGTTAGCTTTTCTATCACCCTTCTGCAGCATTTTGGATTTTGGTAAATTAAGTAAAAGTAAATTAACTTCATTGAGATTTTTTGAGCATGTTTAAACAGCTCCTGACACCTGACATTGCCAGGTTTCTTGGGCTGGGACAGATTGAAGCAACAGACAGAATTCAGGCATTGACCAATTTGAATTAAGTCCCATTTTTGACCTCGAGGGAGCAAATGGCTTTGGGAAGCTTATTCAACATACTTGAGCATACTTTCCTCATTTGTAAAATAGGAATGATGACGTTGACCTCATAGAATTGTTGTGAACACTTAAAGAACAAGGAATACAAAATACCTGGATAAATGGTGTTCTTTCCTTCTCCCAGGAAGTGACTTTCCTCTTCTGGAGGAAGTGGGGGAAAGAGATACAAGAATGCCAAATTTGAGTGGGAATTCTAAACAGAGATATCCTCACATTCAGAATTTAGGCCTCCCTTAGCTCAATCTTAATTATTTGAAGAACAGAGTAGTAATAACTCAGAGTAAATGCATCATTTAAAAAAATTACCTACTTAATCTACAGAGATTTCCTCAATTGTTCCATGCCTGTAGTTAAGACTTGACTGAATAAACAGAAATATTTTAACCAAGGTACAAGAAGAGGAAAACGTAATGCAGGGAAGATGGAGATTCTAACTTTCTTCTGAATGAAATATTGTTCACTTTAGAGAACCAAGTAAGCCTTCAAAAAGTGCTTACAATGGAAAAAATTTAACATTTCCTTTTAACTACACAAGTAACATCAATGTGCTAATTATTCTAAAATGAGCTCAGAATTTGCTGTATAGTTACGCTTTATGAAATACTTGAGCTCCATTACACCAAGAAATAAAATGCTGCAAATTCATTTCTGTTAATTCATGCATAATTGAAGCAAGGGCTGGTGTGAAGTCTCCAGAATATGCACATTTTGGTTCCTTTGTTCTCACTGCTTTTGTAGTTAGAGGTTTACAACAACAAGAAGGGGGTAAATGCATTGGACTCATAACTTTTATGAACTGCTTAAATGTATAATGAACATGATTCATAAAAGTCTAATTGTGTAAGCACATCACTAAATATGGATTGTAAAATATCTTGTTTACTCTTTATATAAACCCATCATAGATAAAAAAATATTGCAAACATAGCATGTATTTTGTGTAGAATGGAGGTTGGTTCCAATTTTCACTTAATAAAAGTATCCCTTCATCAACAGGGGCCAATTGTTTTTCGACTGTCTTTTAACTGAAACCAGAAAATCTCTTTAATATTGTGGAATATGAGAAAGAGACTTGGCTAGCTGAATTTCTTAGTTAAACTTTTAAGCTAAGCAGCATTGAAAAAATACTGCTCTGTGAAAATACTGAAAAAACATTTGCTTCAAGCCCCACCTACTCTTGTTTCCCATAGAAAAATGAACAGCCATGATTAGGTCTTTATTTGTTTCACAAAGGATTTTGTGTGATATGAAGGCTATTATAATAATAACTATTATCTGTTGAACAGGTACTATATGGCCACATATGCAGTTGCTGGTTACCCTAAATGTTCCCCCTTAACCTTCCAGGAGTAATGTGCCATATACATAAACAAGAGACCCTCAGAACTCTTTGTGGAGTCAATGATTTAGACTTTGTAAGTGTTTGGCTGCCAAATTCTCCAATCTTCCACAACTCTCTGTGGCAGTCCTTTCGTCCTCATTTTACAGGTGAGCAACTGAGAATGAGGAGATGGCATCATTTAGCCACTGCAACACCTAGAGAAAATATCAGGATTGAGTTTCAAGCCAGGTTTTCTAGTTCTGAAGCTTGAGTGTTTTCCTGTGTCCCACGCTGTGCTGTGGGCTTCAATATTTCCATTGGATTGGATGGGAGGGAAACTCGAGAAGTTATAGGAGATTCGTGGGCTTGGGCCATCCTCTGAAACATGTGTGTCTGCATTCAGATTAGATAATAACCTGTCTGTTTCTAAATGATTTTTTTACAAACAGTTTTTCTCAGCTGGGATTGTGATTAGCTGCATTCTCATTAATATGTGTTTTTCCCACAACAATATTTGGAACTGTATACACCAAGGGTGGGAAATGCTAATGCTCATAGGGTAACATCACTATAGGAATCAGTCCAGGTTAATAAAATTGAGAGAGGTGGAATCCCTGCTGTTTATAACCACAGATGACTGAAATTAAACTTGGTAGCTCTAAAATAAATCCCTTTAACATGAAGAAGCTTTTCCATTAAATTCTAACATGTTAGAGGGCAACATGTGCCAATGGAAAGAGTACAAGCCTTGGAACCAGACACTTAGGTTCCAATCCTGGTACACCTTTTCATAAACTGTGTGACTTTAAGAGATTTATTTAATCTCAAGATAATCTGTGTGACTTTGGGAGAGTTATTTAATCTCAATATTATCTAACGTCTTTATTTATGAAATAGGAGCACAAAGCTAACGTCTGCATTTGGAATAACAAAAGAAAATAATTTATATGAGGTACCTGGGCCGTGGATTTTCATCTGCCTTTCTATACGCACAGTCTGTTTGAATTTACAGAATTATTTTCAATTGAGACTATAGCTTTTGATTTGTTTGGAGGAACCAGGCACATTCTAAAATGTTTAGCTTGCCTCCTCAGTCATATTTGCTAAAGCTAGAGGAAACAAAAAGATGCGTATTCTCTCCATCCCCTGGTACCAGGAGCCCTTGGGGGTGGCAACTGAATGGGTTTGATTTCCTTGTGCCCCTAGAGTTATAGCTGAGCTCAATCACAACTGAAGAAACAGGAAAACCAGGAACAGAAGTTAGCAGCCCAGGATGGCTGTTCCCAGGGGTCTCTCTTCTGGAAGACTGGAGGCCCTACAATATTGCCTTAAAACTGCATTTTTAATGAAAAGAATAGATATAATTTGCCAATTTGTATATCATTATCTGATAGCTTTTTTATACTAAAGAACTCCTAATTTTCAACTAACTAGTGGATTACTTTACTTTACCACTCAGAAAGCAATATAGACATGCAGAACAAGAAATCCCCAGAAACTTTCCCACCACTTTTGCATTAGCCTTGCGCATATTAAGAAATGCATGAAAGTGCCCAGTTGCCTGCCTCTACTTCAAATCTATGCTACAATACTAATACCCACTGTCACAGTCAGGTTTATGTGTCAACTTGGCCAAGTGGTGATACCTGTTTGTCTGGTTGGGCATGTGCTGGCCTGTCTGTTACTATAAAGACATTGCACAGAATTAAATCATGATCATGTTGCTACATCCACAGCTGATTCCATTTGTAGTCAGCCAAGGGAAGTGTCTTCTTTAATGAGTGATGCTTAATCTAATAATAGAAGCCGTTTTAAGGAGGATTCAAAAGAGACAGGTTCTTTTCCTGCTTTGGCTGGTGAGCCTCTCCTGTGGAGTTTGTCCAAACCCTCCATTAGAATCATCAGCTTCACAGCCTGCCCTACAGATTCTGGACTCTACATTCCCATGGTTACATGAGACACTTTTATAAATTTTGCATTCATGAATATTTCCTGTTGATTCTCTTTCTCTAGAGAACCCTAACTGATACATACAACTTGGTACCAGGAGAGGTTCTTAAGAAACAAAATCTTAAAAATGGATTTTTATGAATGGTTTTCTATTCTGACTGAACTCATAGGCACTAAGGACTCTGAATCCCATAATCAGAATGACATTGCCAATCCATGGAGTGAGTTGGCAAAAGAGATAGTCAAAATATCACCATTCGATTCTTCTAATGCTTTGCTTGTACGAAACCAGGCTCTGGGAAACACTGTTTTTGACACCTTTATGGAGTTTTGTGGAAATAAGAAGTACAGAGATGTTGGCTAGTTGTTGTTAGATACACTGTATACATTAATGAGTGAAAGGGATGAGCTTAAGTTTTCAAACAAGAAGCTTAAGCACTGTCTGACAGATGTAGGTGTTTCTGTGAGTGTCCTGAAGGGAAATCTTATTTCCTGTAGCCATAGACTTGAGATTCCCCAAAATCAGAGTCAGGAACTTATTGTAAGAGTAGCAACTCTACAATGTAAATTGAAATCTCAGTCTTGGATGGTGTCTGCCATTAAAGTGAGGGAATTGATTTGAAAGGAGTGTGACCCTGAAAAATGGGATGCCTTGAGGAGTTGGCCACCCAAACTCCACCTGAAGGGATTAGCTCTAGAGTGATTAATCCTGTTTCACCAGATGAAACTGCAAATGAATGCCCTGGAGCAAATGACTTGGGAGAGACTTTTAGTTCTTTTCAAGACCCACCCTCACTAACCCTCATTTCTTCAAGTCCTATAACTAGACTAAAGTCCCAACAAGCCCCTAAAGATGAAAGGCAAAGTATCACACATGAGGAGGTACATTATACTCCAAAAGAACTATGTGAATTTTCCAATTTATATAGACAGAAATCAAGGGAATATGCGTGGCAATGGATTTTAAGGGTGTGGGATAATGGTGGGAGGAATATAAGGCTTGATCAGGCTGAATTTATTGATATGGGCCCACTAAGCAGAGATCCTGCATTCAATGTTATAGCTCAAAAGGTCAGAAAAAGCATGAACAGTTTGTTTGGATGGTTGGCTGAAACACGGATCAAAAAGTGACTGACATTACCTGAGGTTGAAATGCCAGAACTACTCTGGTATAATGTAGATGAGGGGTTCCAGAGGCTTAGAGAGATTAGAATGTTAGAGTGTATTTATCATGCAAAGCCTGCTATTACACCTCAGGAATGTCCAGAGGATGCACCATTTACCAGAACAGAGAGAAATAAATTTGTGAGACTAATGCCATCATGCTGAAGACCTCTGTAGTTGCACTTTTCTGTAGGTCAGATATTACAGTAGGAACTGCTGTCACTGAGCTGGAATCCTTAAACACAATGGAAATGACTGGATCCTGAATTGGCAGAAGTTAGGTGGCAGCACTTAATCACCAAAGACAGGGTGGATGTGGCTATTATAATAGGTAGCAAGCACAAAGCAGGAATCAAAATAATGTGACTCACAGAGATTTGTGGCATTGGCTAGTGAATCATGGGATACCTAGAAATACAACAGATGGGAAGCCTACTAAATTCTTGTTTGAGCTGTATAAACAAAACAGTTCTAGGTAAGAGAAGTCTAACTTGAATTACAAAAACATGGAGTCATGGCCCCTTAATCAATATCCAGACTTGAGAGAGTTTACAGACCCAGAGCCCCTTGAATGAAGGGGAGGCCAGGTCCCTTTGGGGGAGAACCCTGTTACACTGCCACAAGTCTAAACTGTTAATCTTCCTCTAAGCCTTCCCCAAGGAGACCAATGGCCTTTTACCAGGTGTTCTAGTTTGCTAGCTGCTGGAATGCAATATACCAGAAACAGAATGGCTTTTAAAAGGGGTGATTTAATGAGTTGCTAGTTTACAGATCTAAGGCCGAGAAAATGTCCCCATTACAACAAGTCTATAGAAATGTCCAATCAAAGGCATCCGGGGAAAGATACCTTGGTTCAAGAAGGCCGATGAAGTTCAGGGTTTCTCTCTCATCTGGAAAGGCACATGGCGAACGCAGTCAGGGCTTCTCTCTCGGCTGGAAGGGCACATGGCAGACACAGCGTCATCTGCTAGCTTTCTCTCCTGGCTTCTGGTTTCATGAAGCTCCCCGGGAGGCATTTCCCTTCTTCATCTCCAAAGGTCGCTGGCTGGTGGACTCTGCTTCATGGTGCTGCAGCATTCTCTGCTCTCTCTGAGTCTCTCATTCTCCAAAATGTTTCTTCTTTTATAGGACTTCAAAACTAATCAAGACCCACTCAGATGGGTGGAGACATGTCATCCCCTAATCCAGTTTAACAATCGTTCTTAACTAAATCTCATCAACCAGGGAGATGATCCCATCACAGTCCCAAATACACAGCATTGAATAGAGACTATTTTACCTTAAAGAAATGGGATCCATATTAAAACATGGCTTTTCTTAGGGGGCATACTTCCTTTCAAACCAACACACCAGGTAACTCTGCATTAGAAAAAAGGAAACGATAAGATATTTTGGGGATTATTAAGCATTGGTTCAGAAGTGACATTAATTCCAGGGGACCCAAAACATTACTCTGACCCACCAGTCAGAGTGGGGGTGTTATGGAGGTTAGGTGGTTGATGGAGTTTTAGCTAAGGTCTGTCTCACAGTGGGTCCAGTGGGGCCCTGGACCCATTCTGCAGTTATTTTCCAAGTTCTAGAATGCAAAATTGAAATAGACATACTGAGCAATTGGAAGAATCCCCACATTGTCTCTTTAACTTGTGCAGTGAGGGCTGTTATAGTGGGAAAAGCCAAAAACTGTCCCTACCTAGCAAACTAGTAAATCAGAAGCAATACTGAATTTCTGGAGGGACTGCAGAGTTAATTGTCACTCTTAAGGACTTAAAGGATGCAGGGGTGGTGATTCCCGCTGCATCCACATTCAACTCTCCTATTTGGCCTGCGCAGTAAACAGATGAGTCTTTGAGGATGATAGTGGATTATCATAAATTCAATCAAGTGGTAATTCCAATTGCAGCTGCTGTTCCAGATGTGGTATCATTGCTTGAGCAAATCAGTAGTTCCCTTGATACCTGGTATGCAGCTAATGATCTGGCAAATACTTTTTTCTCAGTAGCTGTTAGTAATGACCACCAGAAATGGTTTGCTTTTAGCTGGCAAGGTCAGCAATATACTTTCACTGTCCTACCTCAGAGGTATGTAAACTCTCCAGGCCTATATCATAATCTTGTCTGCAGGGAACTTGATTATTTCTCCCTCCCAGAAGACATCACACTGGTCCATTATATTGATGATATCATGTTGATTGGACCTAGTGAGCATGAAGCAGCAACTACTTTAGATTTACTGGTAAGGCATTTGCTTGTCAGAGGATGGGAGATTAATCCAGCAAAAATACAGGGGCCTTCCACCTCAGTGAAATTTCTAGGTGTCCAGTGGTATAGAGCATGTTGAAATATCCCTTCTAAGATGAAGGATAAGTTGCTGCATCTGACCCCTCCTATGACCAAAAAAGAGTCACAATGCCTAGCTGGTCTCTTTGGATTTTGGCGACAACATATTCCTCATTTAGGTGTGGGGCATGTTGAGATACCCCTTCTAAGGTGAAGGATAAGTTGCTGCATCTGGCTTCTCTTACAACCAGAAAAGACTCACAATACCTAGTTGGTGTCTTTGGTTTTTAGTGGCAACATATTCCTCATTTGGGTGTGCTATTCCAGCCCAGTTATTGAGTGACCAGAAAAACTGCTAATTTTGAGTGGGGACCTGGACAAGAGGAGGCTCTGAGACAGGTCCTGGCTGCTGTACAAGATGCTCTGTCACTTGGATCATATGATCCAACAGATCCAATGGTACTGGAAGTGTCAGTGGCAAACAGAGATACCATTTGGAGCTTTTGGCAGGCTCTTATAGGAGAATCACACTGCACACCCTTAGGATTTTGAAGCAAGGCCTTACCATCTGCTGCAGATAACTACTCTCCTTTTGAGAAACAGCTTTTGGCCTGTGTGCTGATTTGAAATGATGTATGCACCTAGAAAAGCCATGTTTTAATCCTAATTCAATTTTGTAAAGGCAGCTGTTTCTCCTAATCCTTATTCATATTGTATGTTTGAAACTTTTATTAGATCATCTCCCTGCAGATGTGATTTAATCAAGAGTGGTTGTTAAACTGGATTAAGTGGAGACATGTCTCCACCCATTTGGGTGGGTCTTAATTACTTTACTGAAATCCTATAAGAGAAGAAACATTTTGGAAAATGAGGGAGATTCAGAGAGAGCAGAGAATGTTGCAGCACCAAGAAGCAGAGTCCATCAGCCAGAGCTTTGGAGATGAAGAAGGAAAGTGTCTCCCAGGGAGCTTCATCAAACAGGAAGCCAGGAGAGAAACCTAGCAGATTTCACTGTTTTTATCATGTGTCTTTCCAGGTGAGAGAGAAACCCTAACCGTGCTTGCCATGTGCCTTCCCACTTGAGAGAGAAACCCTGAACTTCATTGGCCTTCTTGAACCAAGGTATCTTTTCCTGGATGCCTTTGATTAGACATTTCTATAGACTTGTTTTAATTGGGACATTTTCTCAGTCTTAGATCTGTAAACTAGAAACTTCTTAAACCTTTTAAAAGTCATTCTATTTCTGGTATATTGAATTCTGGCAGCTAGCAAACTATAACAGCCTGCTATTGGGCCTTAGTAGAGACTGAACGCTTAACCATGGGCCACCAAGTTACCATGAGACTGATTTGCCTATCATGAGCTGGGTGTTGTCTAACCCACCAAGCCATAAAGTTGGGTATTTGCAGCAGCACTCCATCATAAAATGGAAATGGTATATATGAGATAGGGCCAGAGCAGGTCCTGAAGGCACAAGTAAGTTACATGAGGAAGTGGCCCAAATGCCCATGGTCTCCACTCCTGCCACATTACCTTCTCTTTCCCTGACCAGAGCTATGGCCTCTTGGGGAGTTCCTTACAGTGAATTATCTGAGGAAGAGAAAACTCACTTCACAAATGAGTTCCTGCAATCAGCAGAAAAATGAAGGTTGTTGCAAAAGAGCCCACAGAGATGAAGGCACAGGAAACATCGTGAAGAAGTTGTTAGGAGAAGAGCAAGAAAGCAGAAGATAAGGCAGAATGAATCTTCAAAGCCGATAATATTTGAAGGTCTTGCTTTCAATTCCAATGATTCTCAGCATGATTGAAAATAGTTGACATATTTTACCTCTGTTGTGTTTGTGTTTTCTTGCTGCCTTTGCTCTTTCAGGCACAGGTAGTAGAGCTGCAAATATAAAAAGAAGCAAAGCCATTTTTTTTGCAGCATTTTGCAAAGCTGAGAAAGGAATAGTTCTGAAGATTTTGCAAAAACTTGGCCTCGACCAGTTTTGCAATCCCAAAGATTCAACATAATTTAAGGTAAACAAAGAGAATCCTTCTCACTGCCATTGTTGGTTTCTCTCTTAATTGTTCTATTCACATCCTGGCCCTTGCTTTCCTGAAAATCTTCCCTGGATTCCACTTTTCCTTCTTATTACTGATCTATCACTGCACTTTAAAAACCTCTTAAAGGAGCTCTGTATTTTCTAAAAGATGGGAAATACATCTCAGGGGAAAAGTGTACACTAAATTGACTGCTGCAGATGGTTTCTGCAGAAAAGTAATGTTTGGAGAAGTAGATTGGGGTCTCAGCATGGCGGTTTGGAGTATTTGGCTGTGGCGTTTGGAGCTTATTGAACAGGCCCTGGGGCTCTATGTGACAAAGGTGATGCTTCAGTGAGATTAATCAGATGTGTACCCAGTGGGTAGGAATAGGAGGAGATGCTGAAAGCAGAGAGAAAATTACAGGATTATAATTGCACAATTCAAGTTCATACTTGAATTAATATTGTAGAAATGGAAAATTGAGAGCATGTGTAGATTCATCTTTCATTCACTCATCTAATTTTTGTTGAATATTTGCATTGGAGGCTTTGAAAAGATTCAAAGGAGTATCAGGCACATTTTACCCTTCCAGCTTTCTTTGACTAATTATTGCTAGATTCAAAATTTGCTCAGGCATGAGGAGCTTGAGAAAGTCTTCTCAGACATCATCCTTTCTTGGGACTGGTGACTCTGTCCCATGCTCCAATCGTCCTATAAAGTATTCTAGTAGTCTTCACACTAACTGTGTCATTCACGTTATACCATGAGACCCTCAAAGGCAGGAGATGCATTTCATTTGTCTTGGTATTCTGAGAAAGTAGTGCTTGTGTAAGAGGAGGCATCAAATGGCCAAAGAAACGATGGTCTCAATTTTAGAAGGAAACATGATTTTGGTATGCAGTGTTGCTTTGGTTTAAAAAGTATCACTGCTTACAAAAGAAGAGACAAAATGTGGAAAGTCAGAAGAGTGGTTGGTTTTCTGGGAAAAATTTGGATTCATCTTTTTACGTGATTAGGAGGAGATATTAGGTGTCTGGCAGAGATATAAAGAGGGCAAAGGCACAATGAGCTCAAGGAAAGAAGGGTCTGTTTAGCTATGGAGAAGGAAGATTATTAAGAGTTAGGTCTGAAGAGAGAGGAAAGGCTATAAATGGGGGAATGAAGCAAGAGTGTTAAAAGTTAGAGAAACCTAAGTTGAGCGCAAGCTAAGTTGGGCTGTATAGTCTGGAGATCGAGAGCATCTCAGGGTTCCAGAGTTTTGTTTTAATGTTGCATTGATGCTGTAGCATGGGCAACTGTGCTGCCTAAAACACTGCAGGAACCAGGGCATGCAACATCAAATAGGGCAGTCCAGAAAGAAGCTAAAGATGTAGGGTTTACTCCCAGTGAATGGCCCTTGGTGGATGTATAGATGCCATTCATTTATTCAACACATACACAATTGAATGTTTATTAAGTGACTTAACTGACTTTCACAGTGTGAGCAACTGTGTTGGTACCCAATAAATACTAGATGATTTGACAGTTACGAAACTCAGACAGATACTCTATAATCATGTCAGTAAGTAGAATATGAACTTTCAGAAAGACAGAGGGTACTAGAAAGAACCTCGTGGAAAAGCAGCGACTGGTTTTAGTTTTGCAGGATGAATGGGATGCTGGCAGATAGAACTTAGGAAGAGGAAGGATGAGGGAGAAATCCAGACATTGGTAAAAGCAGAGACAGACATTTATATTAAAAAATTAAGACACTGTTCCAGGCAAATGTTAGTAGCCCTCTTTGGTGGAAGAGTAGGGCATTTGTGCAGCCTCCATTAAAAGGAATGTTCCATTGGTGAGAAGCTCCTAGTGCATACCAAGTGAAAAGTAGATGATGCTCTATCTTGACTAAATTAATGAAAGTAAGTTGTAGCAGTTTCTTTTGATGACTTTGAAACCTTGCAGTTTCTGAGAACACCCTCAGAGAATGCATTCCTCTTCCAAAGCTCCTTATGTCTGTTTTCACACTGGACACCCATTTTATTCAAAAAGTTTATGGTAGAGAGCAACCAATGGAGCTGAAAGTCAGTAACTCTGAAGGAGCCCTGGGCCAGGTAGAGAAGCCAAGAGACAGCCAGACTCCCCTGCGACTTAACTCTGACTTCAGGCAATTCACTTTCTTTTTGAGTCTGTTTCCTCCATCTGTTAAAATCAAAATTGAGTTGAATGATATTGAAAGCCCCTTCTGGCCTGAGAAGTTAGTTCTCTGTTTTGTTCACATTTGGTTCAAACACACTGAAAGAGAGTCACTGACCTGGTCAGGGCAATATCTTCCACATGATATAGAAAAATACTTAGAGGGTGTATTAGACACTGAAACAAACTATGGCAAAACCAGGTAATCCCAGCATCCCACAATACTATAGAATGAGCAATAAAACTGTAACAAACTCTATCACAGAACTGGAGTGGGAATTGCTCTCCCTGAGCAAATTAAATCAACCCAATTCATCAGACTTTCCATTTACATTTTAAAGTTGGAAAATATGCAAACAGTCATCTAGAAATATAATTACAGTGTGAAAATATATGACATTGACTGTGTGTATTTAGGTTTAAATTTGTAGGTTAAGGAAAAAAATAATTCATAAAATATAAAGTTCCTATATACTACCCTCTTATTAACGCAATGCATTAGTGTGGTCCATTTGTTGCAACTGATGAAAGAACATTTTTATAATTGTACTGTTGACTATAGTCCATGGTTTCCTCTAGAATGTGTATTTTTAATTACCCCTTTCAGAATAAATGACTTTTGGAAGTTATTTCTGCAGAGTGAGTTTCTTCTCTACTGAAGATCCTTCCCTCAAATATATTTAAATGTAGGTGCAAATAAATAAATCACATTTTCAATGCCACAGTAATTGTCAATCTGAGAGAAAGACAGCACTATGTCATTATGTCCTATATAATGGGTTGGGTTGGCAGAGAAGGGAGACATCGCCTGTTGTGCTGCTAGTAAATGTTAACGTTTACTGAAACAATAAGCCAGCTTTATTTTTTTTTTCTTTTGAAAGTTATGTTTTTTTCTCGGAAGTGCACACTTGCCAGCTTGCTCTACTGTTACTATTTAAAAATGGCATAAAATCCTCCTTAACTAATGCCTACTGACTGTGAAGCAAGTGGTTAGGTGCATTCCAGGCTAGGGGGAAATGTGCAGAGCTCACAGATAGGTGCTGCTTGGCTGAAGGGATGGTTGCTAAGCAAGTGACAGCCTGCAATGGGTGCTACCATGCTGTAAGTGAGCAGGCTGCCGAGCCACAGCTTCTGCCTAGCTCTCTCTCAGAACAAAACATGTACATAACCCTGTGTCCTTGCAACAACCTGTTTATGTAAGTAAGGAACGCAGAACAAAATGGCAATGTCAAGGGCATGACAGATTATTTAACAGAAGCCTCTTCCTCTTTCCTTTGAAAATTGACAGTCAAACCCACAGCATCCTACCTCAGAAATGCAGAGGGCTTCTGTAAGTTTCTGCCTTGAGGTTTGCATTTGCCCCACAGAGAGGAAAAGCATTCTTTAGAGGATGGGGAGTAGGAGGGTTGGGGGACATTAGCATTTCCTTTAGGCATTATAAGCTATCAGCATGATTCTGTAAGTGAGACTTAGTAATGCCAAATGCTTGCATATTTCTGGGAGATTTAACAGCAGACAGCCATGAAGTTATTTAAATTGTTAAGAGTATACCATTTATGTGAACATTATCCCTGGGATTCCAAAAACCAAATCCTGAAAAGGTTAGCACGAGGTATATGCATCTAGTAATTGGAACAACAAAGCATCATTCGTACACTTATTCTACAGATACTTTTTGAGCATCTGGTACAACAGAGAAAATAACCCACAAAGTCCTGCTTGTGTGTAGTTTATATTCCAGTGGTTCCTTATCATTTTAGCATTTTTGGAATTTTAATATTGCACATGGACATATGTGTATATACCTACATACACACAGACACACACAGAGTTTTCATCGGCTAGGAGTTTTTTTTTTTATTAATTAAAAAAATTAACAAAACATTTAGAAATCATTCCATTCTACATGTACAATCAGTAATTCTTAATATCATCACATAGTTGCATATTCATTTCTTAGTACATTTGCATCGATTTAGAAAAAGAAATAAAAAGACAACAGAATAAGAATTAAAACGATAATAGAGAGAGAAAAAAAACCTATACCTCACATGCAGCTTCATTCAATGTTTTAACATAATTGCATTACAATTAGGTAGTATTTTGCTGTCCATTTCTGAGTTTTTATATCCAGTCCTGTTGCACAGTCTGTATCCCTTCAGCTCCAATTACCCCTTCTCTTTTTTTTTTAATTAACAGAAAAAAAGAAATTAACCCAACATTTAGAAATCATACCATTCTACATATGCAATCAGTAATTCTTAACATCATCACATAGATGCATGATCATCGTTTCTTAGTACATTTGCATCGGTTTAGAAGAAGTAGCAACACAACAGAAAAAGATATAGAATGTTAATATAGAGAAAAAAATAAAAGTAATAATAGTAAAAACAAAACAAAACAAAACAAAAACCTATAGCTCAGATGCAGCTTCATTCAGTGTTTTAACATGATTACTTTACAATTAGGTATTATTGTGCTGTCCATTTTTGAGTTTTTGTATCTAGTCCTGTTGCACAGTCTGTATCCCTTCAGCTCCAATTGCCCATTATCTTACCCTGTTTCTACCTCCTGCTGGACTCTGTTACCAATGACATATTCCAAATTTATTCTCGACTGTCCGCTCACATCAGTGGGACCATACAGTATTTGTCCTTTAGTTTTTGGCTAGACTCACTCAGCATAATGTTCTCTAGGTCCATCCATGTTATTACATGCTTCATAAGTTTATCCTGTCTTAAAGCTGCATAGTATTCCATCGTATGTATATACCACAGTTTGTTTAGCCACTCTTCTGTTGATGGAGATTTTGGCTGTTTCCATCTCTTTGCAATTGTAAATAACGCTGCTATAAACATTGGTGTGCAAATGTCCGTTTGTGTCTTTGCCCTTAAGTCCTTTGAGTAGATTCCCAGCAATGGTATTGCTGGGTCGTATGGCAATTCTATATTCAGCTTTCTGAGGAACCACCAAACTGCCTTCCACAGTGGTTGCACCATTTGACATTCCCACCAACAGTGGATAAGTGTGCCTCTTTCTCCGCATCCTTTCCAGCACTTGTCATTTTCTGTTTTGTTGATAATGGCCATTCTGGTGGGTGTGAGATGATATCTCATTGTGGTTTTGATTTGAATTTCTCTAATGGCCAGGGACATTGAGCATCTCTTCATGTGCCTTTTGGCCATTTGTATTTCCTCTTCTGATAGGTGTCTGTTCAAGTCTTTTTCCCATTTTGTAATTGGGTTGGCTGTCTTTTTGTTGTTGAGTTGAACAATCTCTTTATAAATTCTGGATACTAGACCTTTATCTGATATGTCATTTCCAAATATTGTCTCCCATTGTGTAGGCTGTCTTTCTACTTTCTTGATGAAGTTCTTTGATGCACAAAAGTGTTTAATTTTGAGGAGCTCCCATTTATATATTTCCTTCTTCAGTGTTCTTGCTTTAGATTTAAGGTCCATAAAACCGCCTCCAGTTGTAAGATTCATAAGATATCTCCCAACATTTTCCTCTAACTGTTTTATGGTCTTAGACCTAATGTTTAGATCTTTGATCCATTTTGAGTTAACTTTTGTATAGGGTGTGAGACATGGGTCTTCTTTCATTCTTTCGCATATGGATATCCAGTTCTCTAGGCACCATTTATTGAAGAGACTGTTCTGTCCCAGGTGAATTGGCTTGACTGCCTTATCAAAGATCAAATGTCCATAGATGAGAGGGTCTATATCTGAGCACTCTATTTGATTCCATTGGTCGATATATCTATCTTTATGCCAGTACCATGCTGTTTTGACCACTGTGGCTTCATAATATGCCTTAAAGTCAGGCAGCGCGAGACCTCCAGCTTCGTTTTTTTTCCTCAAGATGTTTTTAGCAATTCGGGGCACCCTGCCCTTCCAGATAAATTTGCTTATTGGTTTTTCTATTTCTGAAAAATAAGTTGTTGGGATTTTGATTGGTATTGCATTGAATCTGTAAATCAATTTAGGTAGGATTGACATCTTAACTATATTTAGTCTTCCAATCCATGAACACAGTATGCCCTTCCATCTATTTAGGTCTTCTGTGATTTCTTTTAACAGTTTTTTGTAGTTTTCTTTATGTAGGTTTTTTGTCTCTTTAGTTAAATTTATTCCTAGGTATTTTATTCTTTTAGTTGCAATTGTAAATGGGATTCGTTTCTTGATTTCCCCCTCAGCTTGTTCATTACCAGTGTATAGAAATGCTACAGATTTTGAATGTTGATATTGTAACCTGTTACTTTGCTGTACTCATTTATTAGCTCTAGTAGTTTTGTTGTGGATTTTTCCGGGTTTTCGACGTATAGTATCATATCATCTGCAAACAGTGATAGTTTTACTTCTTCCTTTCCAATTTTGATGCCTTGTGTTTCTTTTTCTTGTCTAATTGCTCTGGCTAGAACCTCCAATACAATGTTGAATAATAGTGGTGATAGTGGACATCCTTGTCTTGTTCCTGATCTTAAGGGGAAAGTTTTCAATTTTTCCCCATTGAGGATGATATTAGCTGTGGGTTTTTCATATATTCCCTCTATCATTTTAAGGAAGTTCCCTTGTATTCCTATCTTTTGAAGTGTTTTCAACAGGAAAGGATGTTGAATCTTGTCAAATGCCTTCTCTGCATCAATTGAGATGATCATGTGATTTTTCTGCTTTGATTTGTTGATATGGTGTATTACATTAATTGATTTTCTTATGTTGAACCATCCTTGCATACCTGGGATGAATCCTACTTGGTCATGATGTATAATTCTTTTAATGTGTTGTTGGATATGATTTGCTAGAATTTTATTGAGAATTTTTGCATCTATATTCATTATAGAGATTGGCCTGTAGTTTTCTTTTTTTGTAATATCTTTGCCTGGTTTTGGTATGAGGGTGATGTTGGCTTCATAGAATGAATTAGGTAGTTTTCCCTCCACTTCGATTTTTTTGAAGAGTTTGAGGAGAGTTGGTACTAATTCTTTCTGGAATGTTTGGTAGAATTCAGATGTGAAGCCATCTGGTCCTGGACTTTTCTTTTTAGGAAGCTTTTGAATGACTAATTCAATTTCTTTACTTGTGATTGGTTTGTTGAGGTCATCTATTTCTTCTTGAGTCAAAGTTGGTTGTTCATGTCTTTCCAGGAACCCGTCCATTTCCTCTAAATTGTTGCATTTATTAGCATAAAGTTGTTCATAGTATCCTGTTATTACCTCCTTTATTTCTGTGAGGTCAGTAGTTATGTCTCCTCTTCCATTTCTGATCTTATTTATTTGCATCCTCTCTCTTCTTCTTTTTGTCAATCTTGCTAAGGGCCCATCAATCTTATTGATTTTCTCATAGAACCAACTTCTGGCCTTATTGATTTTCTCTATTGTTTTCATGTTTTCTATTTCATTTATTTCTGCTCTAATCTTTTTTATTTCTTTCCTTTTGCTTGCTTTGGGATTAGTTTGCTGTTCTTTCTCCAGTTCTTCCAAGTGGACAGTTAATTCCTGCATTTTTGCCTTTTCTTCTTTTCTGATATAGGCATTTAGGGCAATAAATTTCCCTCTTAGCACTGCCTTTGCTGCGTCCCATAAGTTTTGATATGTTGTGTTTTCATTTTCATTCGCCTCGAGGTATTTGCTAATTTCTCTAGCAATTTCTTCTTTGACCCACTCGTTGTTTAGGAGTGTGTTGTTGAGCCTCCACGTATTTGTGAATTTTCTGGCACTCTGCCTATTATTGATTTCCAACTTCATTCCTTTATGATCCGAGAAAGTGTTGTGTATGATTTCAATCTTTTTAAATTTGTTAAAACTTGCTTTGTGACCCAGCATATGGTCTATCTTTGAGAATGATCCATGAGCACTTGAGAAAAAGGTGTATCCTGCTGTTGTGGGATGTAATGTCTTATAAATGTCTGTTAAGTCTAGCTCATTTATAGTAATATTCAGATTCTGTATTTCTTTATTGATCCTCTGTCTAGATGTTCTGTCCATTGATGAGAGTGGGGAATTGAAGTCTCCAAATATTATGGTATTTGTGTCTATTTCCCTTTCCAGTGTTTGCAGTGTGTTCCTCACGTATTTTGGGGCATTCTGGTTTGGTGCGTAAATATTTATGATTGTTATGTCTTCTTGTTTAATTGTTCCTTTTATTAGTATATAGTGTCCTTCTTTGTCTCTTTTAACTGTTTTACATTTGAAGTCTAACTTGTTGGATATTAGTATAGCCACTCCTGCTATTTTCTGGTTGTTATTTGCATGAAATATCTTTTCCCAACCTTTCACTTTCAACCTATGTTTATCTTTGGGTCTAAGATGTGTTTCCTGTAGACAGCATATAGAAGGATCCTGTTTTTTAATCCATTCTGCCAATCTATGTCTTTTGATTGGGGAATTCAGTCCATTAACATTTAGTGTTATTACTGTTTGGATAATATTTTCCTCTACCATTTTGCCTTTTGTATTATATATATCATATCTGACTTTCCTTCTTTGTACACTCTTCTTCATACCTCTCTCTTCTGTCTTTTTGTATCTGACTCTAGTGCTCCCTTTAGTATTTCTTGCAGAGCTGGTCTCTTGGTCACAAATTCTCTCAGTGACTTTTTGTCTGAGAATGTTTTAATTTCTCCCTCATTTTTGAAGGATAATTTTGCTGGATATAGGGGTCTTGGTTGGCAGTTTTTCTCTTTTAGTAATTTAAATATATCATCCCACTGTCTTCTAGCTTCCATGGTTTCTGCTGAGAAATCTACACATAGTTTTATTGGGTTTCCCTTGTATGTGATGGATTGTTTTTCTCTTGCTGCTTTCAAGATCCTCTCTTTCTCTTTGACCTCTGACATTCTAACTAGTAAGTGTCTTGCAGAACGCCTATTTAGTTCTAATCTCTTTGGGGTGCGCTGCACTTCTTGGATCTGTAAATTTAGGTCTTTCATAAGAGTTGGGAAATTTTCAGTGATAATTTCTTCCATTAGTTTTTCTCCTCCTTTTCCCTTCTCTTCTCCTTCTGGGACACCCATAACATGTATATTTGTGCGGTTCATATTGTCCTTGAGTTCCCTGATACCCTGTTCAAAATTTTCCATTCTTTTCCTGATAGTTTCTGTTTCTTTTTGGAATTCAGATGTTCCATCCTCCAAATCACTAATTCTATCTTCTGTCTCTTTGAATCTATCATTGTAGGTATCCACTGTTTTTTCCATCTTTTCTACTTTGTCCTTCACTTCCATAAGTTCTGTGATTTGTTTTTTCAGTTTTTCTATTTCTTCTTTATGTTCAGCCCATGTCTTCTTCATGTCCTCCCTCAATTTATCGATTTCGTTTTTGAAGAGGTTTTCCATTTCTGTTCGTATATTCAGCATTAGTTGTCTCAGGTCCTGTATCTCATTTGAACTATTGGTTTGTTCTTTCACTGGGCCATATTTTCAATTTTTTGAGCGTGATCTGTTATCTTCTGCTGGCGTCTGTGCATTTAGACAGATTTCCCTGGGTGTTGGATCCAAAAGTTTGGAAGATTTTTCTGTGAAATCTCTGGGTTCTGTTTTTCTTATCCTGCCCAGTAGGTGGCGCTCGTGGCACACGTTTTTCTGCGGGTCCCACCAGTAAAAGGTGCTGTGGGTCTTTTAACTTTGGAAAACTCTCGCCGTCCGGGAGGTTTGCTAGCCGACACGGCTTGGAAGAGTGCCAGCCGGCCCGGTGTCTGAACGCGGGGAGGGTCGCTGGCTGCCGCAGCCCGGGAAAGTGCCCGTCCGAATTTCCTAGTCGGCCCGGGGCGCCAAGCGTGGCGGGAGGGCGACAGCCGCAACGGCCCGCCCGGGAGAGTGCACGTACCCGGGGAGTCACGGGTTTGGAAGCGGCCCCCCTCCCTCCGTCACTGTTCTCCACGGCCTGGGGATTTCCGATGCAATTCTCTCAGTTGGTCCAGGGGCTGTGCGTGGTGTGGGCGCCAGCCGCTGCGGTTTGAGGGGACCGCCTGTCCAATTCTCCTAGCCGGCCCTGGAAGGGGGAAGGGAGGGACTCCGGCCGCTTGCCGCCCCGCCCGGTGAAGCCCGCACCCCTCGGCGATCTCACCAGAACGGGTTCTCTCAGCCAGCCAGCCGTTCCAGGATGGGGTACGCTGTCTTTTTTATCCCTGTAATGGCTTTGGGAGCTGTTCTGTATCGTTTCTACACCCCTAGTAGCTGTCCTGGAGGAGAAACTAAGATCTGCGCGTCTTACTAAGCCGCCATCTTCTCCGGAAGTCCCTCTTTTTATTTTCTTAATGTACTTGTAGCAGAATAGAGAAATGATCATCCCCACTTCTCAAACGCAGAAACTCGGCTAGGAGTTTTAATAGCAAGCAAAAGAAATTGCTTACAGTTTCTATGAGTCCCCCCAAACACTTTTGAAAGGGCATTATGTAGCTTGTGAATTTAATAACACTACAGAACTAGCATGGGAAGACATTAACACCATACAGTTGAGAAAAGATGTAGCTCCCAGCCCCAAAGACTGTCTGTTGCCACTGGAAAACATGGCCCACTGCACCTGAGCTCCCAAAGCTATTGCCTCTGCTGTCGTTGTTTCTTAGGGTCACAGTCAATGATTCACATCCTAGGGAGGTGCGTTTGATTAGCTAAGCTTGGGGACAGAGAACTAGAAACTCAGTCCTGGTGAAATACACATTCCATTTAATCAAATGTTAACAGCTGTACAAGAGAGCTGTACAACAGCTGGTCCATCAATTAGAGCATTTCTTCGTGAGAACAGGAAGTGTTTGATTTCACCTTTGTCTTCTCAGTTGGTTGTACAGGGCTGGCTCCATAGCAGGTGCTCATTAAATAAATGGAATCGTTTATTAGATGTGGTGGTTATGACAGCTTGCTACTTACTTTGAACATTTACATGCTTTTAAATTTTCTCAGGTTTGAGTTAGCGCTTGAAGAAAGGCACATGTTTTATTTATGTTTATGAAATCCAATAAAAGGGTGAGACTCTGATTTCTTCAAAATTATCATGGAATTCAGGGATCACTGAGCTCTTTGGAGAGGCACCAAACGTCTCGAATATATCTGGAAAGGTGTTTCCTATGCAGAGCAGGGAGGACACAGAACAACTTAGGGTGAGAAAGCATGAGCTGGCCGAGCTCTAAAAACAATCAAATCTTCTCTGTTCTACTCTGAAAGCAGTCTAATGTGTTGTATCCATACCCTTCTGGAAACTGCTTAATAAAATGTGAACTGCTGTCCTGAAAAGTCACCTTGAGATTCAGGGCGGGCCAAATGGGAGGAAACTAAGAGAGTGACATTAGTGTCCCATCCTTCAGGAGACTCGGTTCCTGGAAGGCTCATTATTCAGAGCAGACATTTAATCATGAGAGTTAAGTGTCAAGGTCAACCTCCTTGAGAAGAGCCAGTGTGAGTAGACCCTTCCACTTTTTAAGCTAATTTCATGGTACCATAAATCTTAGAGACTTAAAAAGAGGGTGGGACTTGCTAGGCATGGAAGTTGATAACATTTTCATATGTCTGCTTAGACATTTTTCCTTCTTTGGCAGTAGAAAATTGTTCAGAACACTTGGGAGTATAATTAAACTGCCTGGAAGAGATTAACATGTGTACAAAAATCAGTAAGCTTAAAATTTGAAGGATAAAACTAGTGCAGTTTACATTTCTAATAACAAAATACACAATCCTCCCTCCCAACATCCCACATACCAGGAAAACACCCTCAGATACCTACAACACACATGGATGTACATGGACAGATATTACATTCAGAAGAAAAGGAATAAAGATAATTCATATTTATGAGGACTCTAGATTTCAGATAAAGCAGGAGGTGCTTTTACTTGTTTTCTCACTTTGTTATCAAAACAAGGTTACCATTTATATATTAAGGAAACTATTTTTATTTCATTTTGCAGATACTACATCAAAGACTCAAAAAAAGGTTACATAGGCTTCCTAAAGTAATGCAGTTTATAATTGGCAGAATCAAGATATGATATGAACAAGGGTCTTTTGGTTACAAAGCACTGCCTTTTCCTTTAAATCATCTGCATGCCCAGTTATGGTCTTTATCATTATACTTCTATGGCCTTCAGTAATATTATCCTCCTATAACGATGGCCACACCCAAGAGAGAGAAGTAATGCTGTATCTTTTCTCCAGGATTTATTTTCAATGTACTCTAACTGGTGTCCTTGATGTATGCTTTTTTAATGTCGTTTATCATCTGTCAGCTTTTATTGGGCCTCTACTGGATGCATTCCTCAATCCTGTGCTTGAAGAACTCTGACACACTTAAAAAGCCATAGACTTTGAGTATGTTTGGGATCTAGACGTGGCAAACCATGCAATTTCAGCCAAATTCCCTAAGGAATAGCTAAAACTTCTCATTCTCATCTTTCATCTGGCTACAATTTCAGACTGAACTTCATCAATTGCAGATCACTTTAGTACCCTCCTGGGAAATTTCCCCCACCCTTTCATTATTTCAAAGCAGCATGCCACATCTTTCTGTCAAAGTGCAGAAACTCATCTGCCACTGTTGGGTTCCAAGATGTCTGGATGAATAACCAGCAAGCAACATGTCAAATCTCAGAACCCATTCTTCAGACATAAGTTCATGGATTCCCTGAACACCCAGCCAAGAAGTCTAGTTCTGAGCTTTTGTGGTCAGGTGTTGCTGTTTCAAATTCCCCTAGAAGTCAAGAATTGGGACACCAAAGTTATTCAGGTCTCACAACAAATGGAGGAGGGCAAGAGAATTGGTATCCATAAGGAACTTGGAAGTTACCTTCACTATTCCATTTGGCCATATTCCTCATGGTTAAAAGTTTCTCAGAGCTGATGATTCTACTTGCTAAAATTCACTCCTTAATATCTATCCTTATATTGCTCTTTTTAAAATCTTTATGATCTATCTCCTGGAATTTTGCAACAACCTTATAACCCTTCTCACTGGCTTCATCCTTTTCTCCCAACTATCTGTCATGCAAGACTCAAGAGAGATCTTTACAAAGATGTAAAGCTGAATTTGCATTGGGAAGACAGAGTGGTTCTCAATATAGGGTTTAGAATACAGGGGTAGGGAAACTAACCCAAGAGATTTTATATCAGTAGCACTGAGGTTGTGCTTGGAATTCGTATCAATATAAACAAGCATGAATATAAAATTCACTATTGATTCCCATCCACCCTATGTTTTTTTTCATATTTATAAAGGGTTGGAAAACATCAAAAGAAAAATCATACTTTATGATAGTTTTACTGGGACACTGCCAAGATCATTCATTCACTTATGTTACTGTCAGGGTTGAGTGGTTGCATTGGAGACCAAAAGACCTGCAAACCTTCAAATATTTATTATCTGGCCATTTCCAGAAAACATTTGCCAACTCCTGGTTTAAGTAATAAAGTCCAAGTTTACCATGCTGATATACAGCTAGAATTGCTGCCTGCCTAAAAGTGTTCTTTCCCATGCTTCCCTTTTCACAACTTATGGGTCAGCAATTGAACTACTTGGTGCTCCCTGAAGCACCCAGATTCATGAACCCCATCTCTATACACACCATGCTCCTGCCATGTGAAGTACTCTCTTCTGCCCTTCAGCTTTCTGGTCTCCTATTTGTTGCTATGAAGCCTAATCAGCTATCTTTCCCATGTGATTCCTGCCTTCACAGTCATGGACAGTATTAATTACTTCTTCCTCTGTAGAATTTATTCACTTTGTTTATAAATTAATTCATCCAGTGAGTCATTTATTCAACAATAATTGATTGAATGGCTACTAAGCACTGGACAGTAATCCCTGCAGCAGGAATGAGCCAAACCTCCCAGAATAAAAGGGACTGCAGAAAAATATAAAAGTAAATTAATAAACGAAAAACCTAAGTTCAGATAGTGAAGAGTAAAATGGACAAAATCAAACAGAATTATGGTATAGAGTGGCTGGTGGAGAAGGCTACTTTACATTGGATGACCAAGAGAAGATTTCTAAGTAAGAAACATTTACACCACCCCTTGAATCCCAAGAAGGAACGAGTAATGTGACATCTAGTCCCAAAACATTCTGGGCAGAAGGAAAAGTACCAAATGCAAAGAGTGTGAATGTTCCAGGAGTAGAAAGAAGGCCACTGTAGCTGGAATATAATGATTGAAATTGAGAGTGGTACCAGATATGGTCGTTGAGAAGGGCATTGTGGCAGGACCTGGTCATATTTGACCCAGCTCTCAAAGCAAAGCAAGTCCACTGGTGTTCTGAAGCAGAACAGCGAGGTGATGAGATATGATTTATGTGTTTAAAAGGTCACCATGGTTTTCATGTGGGGAATGGATTGTATATGGGTAGGAATTTGTGAGCCAAAAATAATTCAGTTATAAGCTATTGCTTTGGTCCAGCTGAGAGATATTTGTGGCTAAGTATTATTCTTAGAAATGCGAAGTCATTGAACAATTGATATGCTTTAGAGATAGAGTTAAAAGGATTTGTTCAGGGAATTAATGCTTAAACCTATAAATGAAGACAGAAAGAGCTACAGGAAAGGACAAAGCCACACGTTTCTACTGGTGCAGTTAAGTAAATACTTTTGCCATTAAATGAGATGTCAAAGAATAGGTGATGTATGTGAAGTGGGCAAATCTAAAGTTCTCATTTGAAGATGTTAAGATTGAGATGCTTATTAGACACCCATCCAAAAATGTTGATTAGGCCATTGAGTGTATCACCGGTGATGACAAGCTGGAAACATACATTTGAGTTGCTGTTGGTGCCGCTAATATTTTGTATACATTGTCTCTCTATTAGTAATAGCAGCATCCAAAATGAATATGCACATTTGAATGCATATATTTGAATACTGCTGCCCATGATGTGCATTTGGTATAAATGCCTCTTTGTGATTGCAGTCTATATTCACAGCAGCTTTTTAAAAAAATTTTCTTTTTATTTTTTGGAATTGCAGTTGCCAGGAATTGAACCCTGGTCTCGGCATGGTAGGACATAATTCTGCCATTGAGCCACCATTGCACCACCCCACAGCAACTTTTTAAATTAAAATATTAAAAATAATTTCCATGTCCATTGATTTGCCCCTACATACATTAATGAGCTCTCCTGTTAAAACAACAGTATCCTTGATTAAACATACTTTTAAAAGCATATCACTCAGCCTTGAGAAGAGATATTGTTGATTATTATAAATTAAAAACATCCTTGAACTGGAACCTAACTGGGGAGCTATGAGAAGTAAGTTAATGTGAAAGCTGAGGCTGTCCTGAAGGCAAATAATGATATCATTACAGACATTGAGAATTAAATGCTGGCCTCTGTGTGGGTTTGAAACTGCTATGTCCCCAGAAAAGCCTCAGTCTTTTACCTAATCCAATTTTGTGGAGGTAGAGTTATTGTTTAGGATGGGACACATTGATTAGGTAGTTTTCATGGAGATATGACCCACCCAACTGTGGGTGGGATCTTTTTGGTTAAGTTGTTTCTAAGGAGATGTGACCCACAATCATGGACAGGAACTTTTGATTAGGTAGTGTCTATGGAGATGTGTCTCCACCCATTCAAGGTTGGTATTCAACTACTTACTGGAGTCCTTTAAGAGGGAGCCACTTCAGAAAGAGCTCAGGGCTCACACAGACAGAGATGTTGGAAATGCAGAAAGAAAACACGTCTTGGGAAGCTGTTTGAAACCAGTAGCCAAAGGACCAGCAGACACCAGCCATGTGCTTTCCCAGCTGACAGAGGTATTCCAGACACCATCAGCCTTTCTTGAGTCAAGATATCTTTCTCTGGATGACTTAGTTTGGACATTTTTATGGCCTTAGAACTGTAGATTTATAACTTAATATACCCTTTGATAAAAGCCAACCCATTTCTGTTATATTACTTTCTGGAAGCATTAGCAAACTAAAATAACCTCTCCTCAATATATAATACTAATTAATAATAATAGGAATAATTAATAATAATTAGCCTAAAATATAATAATAGCCCTGTAATAATATACATTATATAGTACTTGTGATTAGTCAGGGAGAACTCTCACCAGCCAAACATAAATGAAAAGAAAGGGGATCAGGTTTGGTTGGATTTTGTTAACCTGTCTGGGGTGTAGCATATGGGATAGTCACTCACTTTCCATTTGCCAGAATTCAGTCACATTCTAACCTAACTGAAAGTAATAAAGGAAGTGCCAGCTGGTTTGCCCAGTAGGAAAAGAAAATGATTTTGACGATCAACTAGCCAGATTGTACTATACCAAATATGTAAGATTTTATCATTTTGCTCTCAGATTTCTCTAGGTCTCATAAATTACATATAGGTGACATTTAAAAAAATGTTTCTAGCAGGTTCTTTTAACTATTTTAATTTACTTTGATATATTATAATTATTGATCTATGCCATTTTATTTTATGGGCTTTAAGTATGTTTTTCCTAATTTGTCTGTGCTTGCTTTCTTTTTTGCTTTCCATATAGCATAGGGGTTAAGAGTTCAAGCTTGGAGGCAGAAATTGTTCTGCTTGCAATCTCGGCTTCTATTTATTTACCAGCAGTATTGCTTTGGGCAAATTCTCTCTCTCTACAAATCTTCATCTCTAAAATGGGACTAAAATTGGAAACAACTGCACAGTGTTTTTTGTGTGTGAGGATTATATTAGTAAACATTGTAGAAAGTGCTTAGGAACATTAACTAATAATTTTGTTTGATTATATATGTTTTCTATATTCTATTTTGTCTATTTATATGAAGTTTTATACTCTACTACTCAGTGATTATTGTTGAAATTTTCATGCACACACATAGAAACCCCTAAAATTAGTGTTTTCACTTCCCTACCTAAAAGTCAACTGTCTTTCATTGTATGTGATCATACAGAGTGCTTAATTCTTGATCTTTTCTTAAAACTCCACAAATTAGGCATTGTCTCATACCACTAATATTTGTTTCAATTTACTCATATTTTCAGAATTTTCTTTGTTGACTCCCCTTTTGATCATACCCATTCCTTCATGAATAATCTCTTTCCTTAGTTATCTATTGGTCATAAACCCTGACTGTTTGCTTTTATTTGTATGTTTTTGCTTTTGGGGGTTGATTTTGTTTTTTTCCTGAATATGTCATTATTTTGGCCTCATTTTGGATAGAAGGGGCTAAAGAAGTTGTTTCACTGGGCATACCATTGTTAATTAAAGGTGATTTTCTCCTCCTGCTTTTGTGATATTTTCTTTCACACTCTCCACTTTCTTTCTTGCTATGCCTTGGTCTGAGTTCTCTCTGTTGTTCCATATTGCTTCAGTTTGCTAAAGCTGCCAGAACATAATACACCAAAAAATGAGCTGGCTTTTAAAAAGGGGATTTATTAAGTTCTAAGCTTACAGTTCTAAATGTCCAAATTAAGGCATCAACAAGAGGTTACCTTCACCCAAGAAAGGCCAATCAGGTCCGAGATCTTTCTGTAGGCTGGAAAGGCATGTGGCCGGCATCTACTGGTCCTCTACTCCTGGGTTGGATTGCTTTTAGCCTCTGATTCTCATGGCTTTCGGTGTTGGCTATCAAAGCATATTGAAATGTCAGTTTCTAGTCCTTTGCTTTCTGTGTCGGCTTTTTAAGGACTCCAATAAGCTAATTAAGGCCCACCTTGAATGAGCAGGGTCACATCTCCATGGAAGCAATCTAAAGTTCCCACCCACGAGACAATAAGTCTGCACCCATGAGATTGAATTAAAAGAGCAAGACTTTTCTGAATTAGGTAATGTTTTCAAACCAGAGCACATATCTTTCTGGCTTTTTAAAAGATCAACGTGTCTTTGGTTTTCTGAGTTTTGTTAAACCGTGTCTGGGTAGGAATTTTTCCTGTTTAATATGATTTAAGTTATGTTAGATTTTCTGTGAATTTTTGGAAAATTCACAGCTGTCATATTATTACTGTGATTCCTTTTTTTCTTTGTCCCTATATTCTTTTTTTCTCCATGTTCTTCTGCAAATCTGGGTAAATACATATGGATTTTCTCACTCCATTTTCCACTTCTCTCAATCTTACTTTCCCTCTTTGGTATCATTTTTCTCTCAGTTCTGCATTTTGGGCAACTTATTCAAATATTTTTTTCACTTCACTATTTTTTTGTTTAACTATATAAAATTGCTGTTTAACATAGTCAAGGAGGTTTTGATATCACAGGTATACTAATTTCTTTAAACTCTTTTTGGTTTTAAAAATACATATACGTGGCCATTTATACAATCATTTCCCTTGCTTATGCATTTGATTCCTACTTTGTTTCCTTAAAAAGATGACATACCCTGTTCTATGCCCACTATTTTCAATATCTGAAATCTCTGCTAGCTTAATTCTGCTTCATGCTGTTTCTGCCAATTCTTGCTCATAGTGACTTCTTGTGAATTTTGCAAGATTTAAAAATTGTAAACTTATCTTTTGGAATTCTTGATGCCGTGGAGGTATTCACTTCCATTGAGGATCAATGGCAGATGTATGTTATAAGCCTTGGGAAGCTACCAAACATGGCAATTTCCCAGCATGGGGTTTTCTAGAAAACTTAAGTTGTAGGACTCTAATTCCCCTAACAATGTGAAGGACAATTTGAGTTTGCTAATTTTCTGAGGGGACGATTTTTACTTTCTATACTTTTGGGGCTATGATTCATTTTAACATTCTAACACTTTCCCCTGCCTTGGAGAAGTCAATGCCTCTTATCCTGCCCTGTAAAGACCCCGGATTCTGGATTTCCCTGAAACAGCACATGTCCTCAGTGCCTCTGCCAGATCCAGAGCCTGCCTGGGGTTTTGGCTGCTATATCACATTCTGCAGATTTCCTGTAATCGCTAGTGGACTGGATTACTTATTTTAAAAATATGAACTTTTATTTTATATTGTGTTCTTCAGTTTTAACTGTATTTTATTTTTTGTCTTGGTTTTAGTGGAATGTTTTTCAAGCCACCTGCTTCTTTATAATAATAGAAATAGTAAAGACACACTTTATTTTCAACCATTTTTTGTAACTGTGGGGGGTGAGTATTATGTGTGATAGAGATGGTATATTTCTATTAAGGAGTATAAAGCTTCATTTAAAAAATAAACAATTCAATAGTCTTTATCATTTAGTAGATGAGTTTAAGCCTTCTATGAAGTTTAATTAAACCATTTCATTTGCTTTTTTTTTTTTTCTGTTTATCATGCTGCCTCTTTGTCTTTCTGTCTTTTCTGTTTGATTAAAAGAATTTTATCTCCCTTCTTTCCTTCTTTTCTTTTGCCCCTCTACTGGGTTGGAGGCCTTACCTTGATTCACTTGTTTTAATGTCTAATATTTTAAACGTGAATTTTGATCCTTTATTTTATAGTGTCTGAAGCTGAATATTTTTCTTCTGCTAATCTTAGCATATATTAACTGCCATTGAAATTTAGTTTTCTTGCAATCATTCATGATATTTTATGTAGAATTTTGGGGAATATTAATTTAGCTCAGAAAAACCTACTTTTAATAGAGATTTTCTTTCCCTTTCTCTCAGCAACACATCTCAAATTTGTTTCTCTAAAATATATATTGCTATTCTTTTAGTAAAAATCTGTAGGTGGAAATTTGCCTAGTGTTTTATGTCTGAAATTGGTTTTATTTCAGCCTTACAACTAAGGTTTTATTTTGGCCTTACAATTGAATGATTGCTTGCTTTGATGGAGAATTCCAGGTTGACAGTCACTTTCCTTGAGCTTTTTGATGTCATTATTCCATTATCTTCTGACATTTGTTGTTGTTGATAAGATATCTGCTATTATTCCAATTGTGATTTCCTGGAATGCAACAGGCCTTTTCTCTATGGTAACTATAAAGAGTTTTCTGTCTTTTTATTTATTTATTTTGTAGTGTGTCTTTATATTCTGCAGTCTCATTAGTGCATATTTATGCATAAGTTTATTTGGATTCATCCTTTTTACTTAATATGTTCCTTCAGTCTGAGACTCATGCTTCATGTCAATTTGAGAAAACCCTCAAGGCATATTTGAACATATATTTTCTTCCATTCCCTTCATTGTCTAATTCTGGAATTTTTGTTAGACACATGTTAAAACCTCTTCATCTATTCTTCATGTTTTCTATCCTCATCTTTTTAGTTCTCTTTAAGGTACTGTATTCCCAATCTCCACTTACCTGCTTCAATCTGGACACTCTACTTCACCCTTTAGTGTTTTGGCTTCAATGAGCCAGACTTCTTTTTGGATGGCTTTTGACCTTCTTTTGTTTCTTAGCATCATGATTAATGAATTATCCACCCCATCTCTCTTATTTCCTTTGTTTGCCATATTTCTCTTTATAGTTCTTGTTACTACCTAAAGTATTTATTCTTAATTTCCTTCTCTCTTTTTTTTCCCTCTCTTTTCTTGCCCCACTCCCACCCCTTCCTCTCTCTCTTCTTCTCTTTCCTCTTATCACTTCTCCTTCCTTCTCTTCATTTTTCTCCCTCACTACAAGTCAGGTTCATCTCTGTTTCTTTCGTGGTTATATTTCCAGCACTCACAACAATGCATGATGCTTAGTACATGCTCAGTAAATATTTGATGAATGGATGGTTCTCTTTTATTTTCCCTCGATTCAAATGCCACTGTTGTTGTATAATTAATTGTTTTTTAAAAATACATATTATTGACTTCCCTAAAATTTTGAGGATTTAAAAACTTATATTACTTCAACATTTTTTCATAGTTAATTTCCTGCCTGAATTAGATGGCTGCCTATCTTTTATTCTCACATCATCTAGGTGACTTGGAACTTTTGTTGGTGTGTTTTCCATGAAAAGCAGTTATTCTTTCCCCTCTTGCTCCCTTTGTGCTCCCTTCTCTGTGTGTGGTGGTTGGATGGTAGCATATCCAGGGATATATGCTCAAATCAGGCCTTTGAGGGTCACGTGTACTTTGGATTTCTGTCCTCAAGGCTATAATAGTTAATTCACTGGGTGAGGTCCTGAGTTTTAGGATTTCTCTGTTACTTTTTTTTTCTATTACTTCTCGCCATCCTTTGTATGCAGATTGACCTGAAGCAAAGTCTTGACAGTGGGCACTGCTTTTTGTCAATCACTATTCTATGGGTAAGAGCTCTACTTTAGCCCCACTTCAGTCACTGAGGTCAGGTCTATTGTCCTTCTCAGCACAGGAAAAATTTTCCCTCTATTAGCTTAAGAAGGCAAACTCCCAGCTACCTCTGCCTCTTTGGGGACCAGGAACTCTGAATTTCAGTTTATGACATCAATATATTTACTTATGTGCATTTCTGATCTATATCTCACTCTTAAAAGTAGTGAAGGCCATTAATAAAGGAAGAAAAACCCTGCCCATTAATGTTATGTGCTCAGAGCAGAGGAGGAAATTTAAAGCAAGAACTTAATGCAAATTTTTAAAATGTTAAATATAATACAAATATAGACAATTGCATAGACACATATACGTTAACAAGTAATTATAGTATAAACTCTGGAATAAAAATCACACAAGTGAAGAGATAGAATACAATCAACTCCCAAAGCTCACTTTTCTGCACCTTCGGGTTTTATGTTAACTATAGTTTGCTTTCATCACTATAAATTATTCTATTAAAGCAGGGATCTGCGTCTCTTCCTGATCCTCGACGTGACAACTCACCTTCTGTTTCTCTGTCTCTCTCAATTTCCTACTTTTAAAAAACGACATCCTTACTTCCCTCTTTCTTCTCTGTCAACAGTTTCCTTCACAGCCTCCCCCCGGCCCCTTTTCCTGTTGCCTTCGGCCCTTTGTTCTTTTCTCTCTGGTGTCCGTGGGGGACACCGGCATCCAGGGGGTGCTCCCCAAGAAGCGACAAGGACCCACTGCCCCGTGGGCGTGAGATGCAGCCCCTGGTGCTCTGCTTTGCGGCTTTGACTCCTAGCCCCTTTCCGCCCCTTCCTTTCGGCTTTAGCACCTACCCATAGCTACCGAAGCGAAGGTCAAAGGAGGGCTCAAGGGGTACTTACCTCAACAGAGCAGGGAAAGGGCCTCCTCCCCATCCCAACACCCCACCCCCAGGAAAAAAAAAAAAATATATATATATATATATATATATGTATAAAAGCAGGGATCTGCAAAATTAACAAACAAACAAACAAAAACCAGAGATCTGCAAACTATGTCCAGAGGTCAAATATAGCACCCCACCCATTTTTGTAAATAAAGTTTTATTGGAATACAGCCATGTTTTTTGATTTACTTGTCATCTGTGCCTGCTTTTGTGCGAAAATGGAAGTGACCACACAGATCATATGGCTTGGAAAGCTGGAAATATTTAAGATTTAGCCCTTTGTAGAAAAAAATTGGACAGTCCCTGAATTATATGAATATATGACACTATTTTATCAATTTTAACGTCAATAGGTATATGGATTGTTTCTAATTTCTAGTACTATAAATAACACTGCTACAAATATTCATTTATTTTTCTCCTGGACCACTTGTCCATATAGCTCCATAGGGGTATATTTGTGAGTGGAATGGCTAGGTTTTTGGTACACATATCTTCAATTTTCTGAGATGATATATAAGTTTTCTGAAGCGATTGCACCAGCTTGCATTTCCACTATCAGTGTGTTGGAGTTCTTTTTATTCTACATTTTTTCAATACTTGATATCATTAGATGTTGTAATTTTAGCCATTTTGATGGAAGCATAGCTTTAATTTGCATTTCCCTAATGGCTAATGAGATTGTTCACCATTTGCTTTGCTTATTGGGCATTTGGGCATTCTCTTTTGAAATGTCCATACCTGAATTTCTTGCCCACTTCTCTTGGGTTGTCCTTTTACTTAAAGTGTTTGTAACTGTTTGCTATTCTGTGTACAGATTATTTGGTTGTTATACCTTTGGCAAGTATATAGCATTTCACTTTTTGCCCTGGATTTTCACTCTTTTAATAGTGTCTTTTGATGAACAGAAGTTTCTAATTTTAATGTGGTCCAATTGATCAATCTTTTTATTTAAGAAATAATGCCTTCTACTTTCTGTTTAAAAAATATTTCACTAGCTTGAGATTCTGAAAATAGTCTGCTATATTATTCTCCATTTCTAGAGGCTTTATTATTTTACTTCAGTTCACAGTTTAGTGAAAGCCTGTTCTTTCCTCACTGCTCTATAATGCCACATTTGTCATGTGCCACATGAGCATACATTTACGGGTCTACTTCTGGAGCAGTGCATTTTTCCAACAGTGCAGCATCCTAAGTATAGTAGCGTTGTGGTAAGTTCTGGTATCCAGCAAGTAAATCCTCCTGACTTGTTCTTCAAGAGTGTCTTCGATGTTCCTTAGACATTACATTGCAATATTAATTTTAGAATTAAGTTTTCTGTTTGGGTACCCATGTGCACGTGCACACACCTACATATAAGCTGCTATGATTTTAATGGAGATTTTATTTAGAGATCGCTTTGGTGATGTCATTTATTATATGAACTTGTTTGCTTTTAGCTTCCAGGAAGCAATGAAAAAAATTTGATTTAACATTTATCTGCATATTTGTTTGAATTGTCTCCTTGTCCTTGACATTCTGTTCCATTTTTGTATGTTTCATTAAAATTGCCTCAAATTATGTCTGGATCAATCAAGTTCTATAGACATTTTTTAATTGGAGCAAGAGGGTGTCTTGTAACTCAATGCACCCATGTCTATCTAATTAAGACAACATTATTAAAACTGGTGACTTTTTAAAAAAAATTAGATATAAATTTTGGATCCTAGCCATAGAGATTCTAATCCAGGAAGGTCTGGGATTTGACCTGGATTTTTTTTTTTTTTTTTTTTTAATATCGGCAGGTACTTTTGATAGGCTTAGGATGCATTATGGAAACCAGGGCCTCTTTAAATGCTAATCATAGTGTCCTCTTCTAGTCTCAAACAACATATTGAGAATCAGGTTTGGAGTCACAGTTAATTAATTTCCAAATAAATGAATCATGAGCATACCTGCCGAAATCTCTGTGTATCATCATAAAATTCTGCCATCCTATAGAAATGACTTGGTGTGATCATGGAAGTTTAGGTTTGTTCTTCTGTGCATGAATACAGTCCTTACAGATAAGCCCAGCCTTCGAATTTTTCCTAGGTATTTACCTATTCTCATTGAACAAACACAGAAGAAATATGCCAACCTAAATTAATGAAGTGAAAGGTGATATATTCGATAAGCCCATACATTTCCAAATATAGATTTAAAACCTCACTTCCTTTGATTGTTATCTTCAACCATAGCCATTTGAGGAAAAACTCCAAAAAGGAACTTTTGAGGGCACTTTTTAAGTTGTTACTGTGTACAGTTTAACTCCTTTAAGCAGTCTGCCAATTAAGCAGCTATTTCTATTTGCAAAATGATGACATGGAAATTGGCAAACTTAGATAAAATCCTAAATTCACTGAGCAAGTAGAATCAGAATCTGGATTTGAATCTTGGTTTTGGCTAGACTGTGTGACTCTCACACCAAGTTCTTTCCATCAACCACACCACTAAAAGTGCCCGAGGCTGAAGGTGTGAGAGGCCTTAGAGAATCCCTTAACTGCAGTATGAAACAGAAAATTATTTCCATTCCATTCACTGGACTGCTCACAGTTTAATTGCCATTTGTAAGGAGGTAATGGATGAAATCACTATCATCCTTAATAGGCATCTATACACCACAACCTCTTTGGGCTTTTTGCTTTTTATCTTCCAACTTGCCGAAGCAATGATGCTGGTTGCATTAATGGACAGTGTGCCTTCTTTTCTTTTTTTTCTGTTCAGCACGCGCAGATGGGAAGTGGACTTCACGCTGAACAAGGTTTGATTCTATATGGGTAGGAAGGATGTGAATAAAACTGAGTCAGAGACACCTGGTGTCCAGGAGAAGAAAGGCACTGGCCGCTCTGTAAGACTGCATGAACAGAGGCATATTGTACCTTTAACAATACGTCTAATGACACATTTGATACCCCCAGAAAATTATTTGTCGCAGGGTTCGTCCTCTATCCCAAAACATTGTTTTCAGTAACTATCATTAAGTTACTAATCAGTACCAATCATTTTTTGATTCATCACTTCACTTTCAAATAATCTCAACTATAAAAAGAATACATTTAATGGTTATTCATGGTGAACATCGGGTATAGAATTAAAGTTTCCACTTACAAAACAAAAATGATAAACTTGGCAGTTTGCATTCAGTTTTACTGTTATCAAGACTAAATTCCTAAGAGGTCACATGCCACGTGAACCACATAGAATCATTCATCCTGTTTCTATCTCTTTGCAGAGCCCATGCTAGCTTTTTAAATTGTGAATCTACCATTTAGACACAAGAATGTGCAGAAACCAGGGATTGGAGACATGAACTGCACCCTACGTAAACCACACAGTAAGTGACCTCAAATGATTCCAAATCCTTAACAAACATACTCTCAAAATGAACACCTGTGGCTAATGTCTGAGTATGTCCAGGTCTAACTAGGTAGCTGGGAGTTCTCACATTAGCTTCCACATAGGACACAATGTTATTAAAGGATAAGACATAAAAACGTGCTTATTTGAAGCTTGCATGTGTAATATGGAACAGCAACTGCAACGATTGCTTAGAAGTTAGATTTTGAAGGGGAAGAATATTTTATCTTTGATATTGTTGATGCATGGGGATATGAAAAGCAGACTAACTGTAGGTCAGTGTAACTTTTGTGTTTTTAATTCTCTGCAGACAATGCACACTCCTTTTGTCTGTACTTGGGCTGGGCTGCTCCCAATCCTTGGTCTATCTCTGTCAAAATACTTTTCTGTAGCTCTAATGATACTCAGATCTGAAAAGTCTTGGAGGAAAACACTTGCCTACATAAAACACCTCCCCCCAAGAAACTAGGAAAAAACAATGTCTTGGGCACTAAGTGTGCATGCCATTTGACAAGGTTAAGCAAAAATGATCCAGATACCATTGGGGAATCTGGAAGATACAGAGACTCCCAGGAAAACAATTTGTGACAGAATATATGGCTAAAAGTATCTGGTAGGACACATGTGCATCACAGGAGTATTCTCTGAAAGAGGTTTAAAGCAACAAATTTGTGCTCAGAAGATCCAGATAAATTGGTGATAACATAAACTCACCTGAAATACAGTAGCTCTGGGGATAATCTAGCTGGATATTGGCTGAGAAACAGAGTTGGAGTTTGGAGTTTCCACATCAGTACAGGACTTGGACCTCCAAAGCATTTTCAGAAAAGTGAGGCAAATGCTGAAGGCAGCACATTCTGATAGATGCCAACAGAGTGCCAACGTGAATTAGTAGAAACATTGTAAAATGTGTTTAGCAGAGCTGGGCTTGAATTCAATCTCTGCTATTTACTGGCTATAAATTGGCCAATTTACTTAACCTCTCTGACCCTCAGTATCTTCATCTGTAAAACAGAGGTAATGATATCTAATGTTGCTAGTTACTATGAATATAAGAGAATAATGTATGCAAACTACCTGTCATGTTAAGTACAAACAGAGGGTAATCTAACTGGGGCAGGAAATAAAATTAGTGTTGGAGAATCAGAGCCCGCAAAAGGACTGTAAAGTCATGATTGCCAAGCTGTGAGATATGTAATCCAATGGACAGGAACCCCTGAATAATCATTTTTTTATGCTGAAAGCCTAGAATAGTAGTTTGGAAAATAGATTCCAGCCCCATCTCTGTCGCTGTCTGGTAGTTGGACCAAGGGTTAGCCACTTCTTTCTGGGCTTTAATTTCCTCAATACAAAAGTCATTCTCACTGGGTCATCTTGAGCCAGCCATTTTATCACAAGGAACATTATGATCCATGTAATAGAAGTGACTCGTGTCCTCATGCGTTAATTGTGACCTTAACAACATACAAACATTTTGTTATTGTTGCAGTTGTTCATTTGCGTATTGACTTCATATCTCTAACCTTTGTCATATCCCTGACCCCTCACTCACCTTACCTCCACTCCATCCTGGAGCCGTATAGAGCTCTCACAGCTCCATTGAGGTGAGTTTCAAAGAGTGCATGGAAGTGTCTTTTTTTTGCATGGGCAGGCACCGGGAATAGAACTTGGTTCTCTGGCATGGCAGATGAGAATTCTATCACTGAGCCAGTGTCGTACCGCCCATAGAAGTGTCTTTTTGAAGTGTAGTTGGTAATAGCAGTGTCCTCAAAGCAGGGGAACCAGATTTCAGTTCAGGATCCAGTGGCCAGGAAGCATGGAGAAATTTCAGAGACAGGGGTAGAATGCCTGCTATGCAAGATCATTTGGTCATAAGCTGAGAAAGCCCACAGGTGGAACAGTTGTTGGGGTGGTGGAAGTTTTCCTGGCATCATTCAAAATAGATGCCCATCCATTCATTTGACTACTCAGAAAATACCCAAAATGCTTTCTTTGTCATATGTGCTGTTCCAGGTGTTGGGGATAAAGCAAGAAAACAATAGTGGAGACATAAAATAACAAGAAAAGAGGCATCTGTATATAGCTTGCCACAAGGTTGTAATGTATTTTGGGGGAAAAAAAAATGAAGCTGGTTAAATAGTCAGCTGTAGTTGCTATGATAACACTGCATAGCATCCCCAAATACTGATTTTTCCTTTTCAGGCCTGTGGTTGGATGGATCCACCTCAGACTATTTTGGGGTTCAGATCTGCTCCATGTGCCACTCATCCTCCCTGTAGTAGCAGCCTCTCAGGGCATGTTCTCCATGTGGAGAGAAAAAGGAGTACAAGAGGGCGATCGGAAACTCACACTGCTTTCTAAACCTCAGCAAGGGGTTTCCCTTGGTCCTGTAGTTTGTTGACCAGCTGCCAAGCCCAAGCTCAGTGGTGGCTATGGTAGGGATAGGCTTGGTCCATTGCAGGTGTTCTCACAATGTCACATGACAAAGGGCATACTCATGAGGGTAGGAGGAAAGAATGGTGGACAATGATATAACCCACCAAATAGTGTTAGGCTGATAAGAAGTGGCAGGGAAGGGAAGATGCCGTTTTCTGTACAATGGACAATAGTCAAGGAAAGCCTCAACTAATTGATAACCTCTAAACAGAGACGTTGAGCAGTGAGCTGTGTAGATGCGTGGGGAGCATATTGCCGAGGAAGGACAAGCTGGTGTGCAGTTCCTGAAGCAGGAATTTGCTTGAGAAGCCAGTGCAGATAGAGCGATGTCTTAGTTTGACAGATGTGAGAGGCGAAGTCCAAGAGAAATTGTGTCAAGAGAGGTGGGTCATGGCATAAGACTGTGTAAGGGTCTCAGTCTTCACTCTGAGGAAGTTGAGAAGCCATTTGAGGGCACTGGGCAGAAGAGAGATGTGATTTAATTTAAGAGGTAACCATGTAACCCTTGTGGCTGTGTTGGGGACAAATGCAAGGCAACAAGAGCAGAAGCAAGGAGACTATTTAGAGTCTTACTGCAATAACCCCTACATGGAGTGATGGAAGCTTGGTCCATGCTGACTAGACCTAATGAGATCCTGGATATGTTTTGAAGGTAGAGCTGACAGGATTTGCAGATAGATCATATGTGGTGTATGATAAACAGAGATGAGTCAGTGTTCATTCCACACTTTTTGACTGGGGACTAGAAAGATGAATTGCCACTAATTGAGCTGGGGACTGTCAAGCATCATGTTTAGGAAATTTGCTTCTCACCTGTCTCCAATAGTGTCCTCTCTTCTTCTGTTCTGCAATGTTAGGTAGCCTTTATCAAAACATAACTACTAGAATAACATATAGTTTAGATTTTAATATGTTGTATTTAAAACAATTCACTGTGTCATAACAGCTAGAATTATATTCACGTTGCCTTTGATTTTAAATATCAGGGGGAAATAAATCATTCATTCCAATGCAGTATCAAGTTAGTTCTAACCAATAGCATGTCATTAAAATGCAAATATGCAAGGAGTTGTATTTTATCTTTTAATTATATTTTTCAGAGGCAAGAGCTGACAATTGTCCTTGATCAGATCAAACGCTATACTTAAATGCCTATCAGACTTTAAGTCTTTTAATGGAAATCAATGGAAATAACTTACTGAAATGTATGTGTTACTTTTATCTTTCTAATCAGTTTTTCATAAGGGCCAGGACTTAAAAATAGCTCCCAAAGAAACTTCTGACTAGAGTTGCCTATTTTTTCCCAATAAATTCACATCAGAATTTGCTCTTCTCAGATATTCCCCCCATGATGTAACCCCACCATTAATTCCCTTTCCTTTTCTCTCACTGTTCTGTGCCATCCCTTCTTCCAAGAGGCAATGCAAACACCTGCTACTCTCAACCCACACTGATCTCATATACTTCCAAGTGATTTTGAATATATTAAATTGCTTTACATTATATAATATTGCAAAACTCTTAAAAATGATTTGTGAGCAACCACTCCAGGAAAGCAGGTAGATAACTTTTCTATATTTTCCTCTTTTGAGTCCCTTCTTTCCAATGAAATTATGAATTATTGGCAAGTTTCTGAGTCCAGTGGGCCCTGGTTTATCTCTTATTGAACTGGGCATCAGAGTAGCTTATCTTGGAAAGTAGAACCGAGGTGGGCCTGGCAGATAGGGTGCAGAAGGGGGAATCAGCCTGTGTTCCCATCACACATCACCATAGAGGGCAGACTATGGGATGTCTTTGGGCTTGAGGCTTGTTTGTTTAGCTGGTGCCCACAGTGTCACTGTGTGATTCCAGCAATAGAAGATTGAGGTGGAGGCAGGTTAAGCCAAAACTGATCATCCTTGTTCAAGGACCATGCAGATTGAGGAGGAATGACTGTGAACAGTGGTCCAAGAGACTCCAAGGGATTCTGAGAGGGAGAGAAGTTCAGCATGCCACAGTCCATTGAAGGAGGGATTAATCTGTCCTCTCTTCATACCTGTACCCACACCAGGTTGATAGGGTGTTAGAAGAGGGGGAGGAAGCATGGAAAAGTAGATCCTGCTTCTCTTCTATGCCAAGCTGCTAGAAGCACAAGTCTCATTTCATTTGAGAATTTAGAATGGAGATAAGATTGATGATTTTCAGTGAACAACCATGAGTCTTATGAAGCAATAACTCTTTTAATAATGGAAAAAGTCTTTACTTCATGAATTCAAGATGAGATTTTGTTAGGGGAACCCATTACTCATGGATGAGAGAAGGGTTTGACAGATAATAGTTAGTGGTACATAGTAGAACAAACATAAAACATTACATGTTTGCAGCCTAATAACTCAGAATTTCTTATTAAATAATGTACTGAACCCAGTTTCCTTCTCCTGAAAAGAGAATCTTAATATCTACATTGTAGGGCTGTTGAAAATTCCCAAGAACCAGTGGTCAGTAATAGTTGTTTGGAAATCCTGACTTCTCACACTTGAGCTCAAGGACATGCATGAGCAATGAGGTGGGCTTTTATTTATCTTCCAATATTGTATTTATCATACAATAAACATACTACGCTTATGTCTAGTGAAGGATGTCGACTTCTGACGATTAGTGATTTCTGTAACCCACCCAATGTAGACCACTCCTTCTATCCTTTTACAGTCTTCCTTTTGAACTATTTGCTTTAACATCTCATATCTCCCTGTTAGACTGCCAGGGTGCCGAATTTCGCACATCATATTCATTTTAAAATTTCAGAACATAGCCTCCTTTCTCCCTTGTCTCTGCTTTCCAGACGAAAAATATGACTTTTATTCCATCATCAGACAGGTATTCTGGTAGTCTCAGGCTGCCTTGGGTTCAGTGTCACTCAGTTTTATCCAGCAAGGCATACCTTCCAGGCAGATCAGGCTTGGCAGAAGTGAACTGGTCACAAATGGCTTTTCTATATACTTATTTGTACCAAGTCCTCTTTGAAACATTGTTGAGAAAAGGTTACATCAACACTCACAATGAAAAGGCTGCTTGCTACTTGCAGTATGCTGGTGATTATGCTGGAAATCACTCCATAAAGATCTTAAAACATGTAAGCATAAGGAATGAGCACAGCTTTCTATCATTAATGGAATGAAGGTGACATTTAGTCTTGTCATAGTGATGGAAAAGCTTTGGTAATGGGAGGTGGTTGTGGTGGCACAACATTGTGAATATAATTAACACCACAAAATTGTATACCTGGATGTGAATAAAATGAGAAATTTAGGTTGTATCTATGTTACCAGAATTAAAACTAAAAGAAAATCCCCACTGTACAGCACAAATCATGTAACCTAATGTAAACTATGGACTATGGTTAGTAGTATAAGTATAATAATGTTGTTTCATCAATTGTAACAAAGGTATACACTGATGTTAAATGTCAGTAATAGGGAAAACTGTGTGTGTGTGAGAGAGAAATCTATTTTCTGCATGATTTTTCTGTACATGTACAATTTCTCCAATAAAAAATAAAATGAAGTGAAATAAAACCATAAGAAAGGTTATTCCCTTCAGCTTTCAAGGTTCTTTTTCCTCAACTGCTTGGCAATGCTATTTATTTCTCAGATTCAGAAATGACTACTCTGATCATTTTAATGTAAGTCTCTCTCTCCCTCTCCCTCTCTCTCTCTCTCTCTCTCTCTCTCTCTCTCTCTCTCTCTCTCTCTCTCTGTAGTTATTTTAATGGAATGAGCATCAGGATGCACAGAACAACTCAATACCTAATCAGTCATTTATGGCTGAAACTCCAAATCAAAATGATTAGTCTTAGTAACTCTGTGTGTATACCTTGATTATTGCCTTTTCAATTTGGTCTGCTAAAGAGAACACTATGTCATGCCTGAATTTATTTTGCTCCACTCTTGTGGTTTAAATCTTATATATATTCTAAAAAGCATTTAGTGGAGATAAAATGTTGTTCCTTTGGTATAAAAGAGATTTGTCATATGAATCAATGGAAAGAAATTTGAGCATTTACTAAACAACATTGTTTTGGTTGTTTCTCTGGGATTATATTCACCCACAGTACTAGGCAGTAGATGGTGTCATGGCTCATACCTGACATCGAACTAATTCTCAGTGCAGAATAAAGTAGGAAACTTTCTTAAGATGTTTTGAGAAGAAGTATTCCAAGTGAAAAATTATGGTAATTGAAATCCACACTTGAATTCATGATCTACCACTTCATAGTTGAGTGTTTTTCTTGGACATGTTACTGCACCTCACTTTGCGCCTCAGTTTCTTTTTGTGTAAATTGGACTAATAAACAGGTACTCTTCAGTACATATTGTCTACGAAGTGAAAGCCCAGGGAGTTTATATGGTGTGAAATCATTTTGAACACATCTCTGAGTATACTAATGAACAAATGGACCCATCACATTTGGTTATAACCATTTTGAAGGAGCTGTTTTGGTAGGAGTAACTTCATTGCAGACTAAATAAACATGCTGTGTGTTAGTTAGATTCAGTTGTCAACTTGGCCAGGTGAGCATACCTAGTCTTGTTGCTGCAGACATAAGCCAATGGTACGTGAACCTCATCTGTTGCTAATTACATCTGCAGTCAGCTAGGAGGCGTGTCTGCTGCAATGTGTAACATTTGACTTAATTGGCTGGTGCTTAAATGAGAGATCGCAAGGTAGCACTGCTAAGCAGCTCGGCATTCCTCATCTCAGCACTCGCAGCTCAGCCCAGGCCTTTGGAGATGCAGAAAGAAGTCACCCAGGGGAAAGTTGTTGGAACCCAGGGGCCTGGAGAGAAGACCAGCAGAGACCATCCTGTGCCTTCCACCTAAGAAAGAACCTCAGTGGAAAGTTAGCTGCCTTTCCTCTGAAGAACCAACAAAATAAATCCCCTTTTATTAAAAGCCAATCCATCTCTGGTATGTTGCATTCCGGCAGCTAGCAAACTAGAGTACGCTGCAAAACATTAACCTTTATGCATGGGACAACTAAAACTTAGTTATTGACTTGATGAGGTCATGCACTACTCGGAGATAGAAGAGAGGCTAGATGCTTGATGTTATGGGTTAATGCTTTCTTTTCCCTAAGGCAGGTTTGGTGTAGGTTTTGTCTAACAATATTAGAGAATTGTTAGTCTTGGAGAACATTAAGTCTTGGACACAGTTGGGTGCTTGATTAATCGTGTGGACTAGCTCTTCCCATTGGTCAAAATTAATGACTATCTTACCAAAATGAAATGCATAATACCAGAGGAAGAAAACTAAATTATATGAGTAGACTGATGTCTATCATTATATACACCAAACACATATTATCTTTAATAAACTATATTGAATATTTGACATTTAGCTTAATTTTTAAGCAATGCACATTAAGCAAAAGCATTAATAAAGTCAATTTATAAATATTACTGTCCTCTTATATAAGGTAAGATATAGTAACATAAACCTTGGCTCTAAATTAAGAAGCTGGTGTTTTAGTATGAAATACATTACGAACATTGTGAACTTGTATTAGTTTTTTTTCTTGCAAGTTCTCTTTCTTATTTGTAAAAGAGGAATTTGGACTATTTGGTCTCTAAAGTTACTTTTAAATTTGTTACTCTTAATCAAAATATTTTGGAAATCTACCTCTAGAAAAAAAATAAAAAAACAAAAACCACATATCATTGACTATACAACCACACCTTTCTTAGAAATATCTCCTACCCTATGTATTTCCTGCAGGCCTGCTATGTTTGTACCAAGTAACTTCAATCCTGTGATCATGACCCATCTCAGGATGGAAACCTAGATTGAGTTTTTCAGATGACTTTTCTTGAGACTTCCTAAATTTGACCTGTTCATTAGATTATAATAGCAAATAGAAATAAATGAAATATAGTTAACAGAAATGTGAGTGAAAGCTACCCAGATAGGCAGGTTTAGGAGATGAAGCAGATGTGCTAAGAGATGTGAAATTCAATAGGAATCCTGGGTTTCCACAGAGACTGAAGAGGGAGAAAGGGAAGTTTTCAGTTCTCACTAGAATTAGCTAAGTTTTCTGCTCTTGGTTTCCTCGATATCTCTATGCAGCCTTCCAATAAACTCTTATATTTGGATCAGTCTGAATTAGTTTTGGTCTTTGCAACCAAAAGGGCCTGACCCCTAAAACAATCATTTGTTTTTCTGTTAAACATGTGCCAAATAATTTTAGTAGATCCTTTATCTTTTTTCACAGAACCCTGAACGGGGGAAAATTCCAATAAATACTTGAATCCTCAATGTTGATAGGATATAGGTTCTAAAATGATGTGGGTTAAAACTTTTAGGTAGCTGTCCTCTTTCCAAGGCACTTTCTTTGTAACACACAACAGAGGGGATTTTCCTTAGTTGGTAGGAATCATCATGACTGAAAAACAAAAGCTACAGCTAGAAGAAGATACAATCTTTTCTTCAAGCCCAGTTCAAGGAAAGTGAGTTTTTCATTGAGTACAGAATAGAGCAAGTGGGACCTATAAGGCTGGGAAAATATTGCTTTATTAAGAAAAGGAAAAAACACTTTTTTTCATTTGAAAGATGTCTAGTAGGATGCTAAAACATCTGGTTGAAAAGTCAAATCATTAGTGACACATCTGGCTGTTTTCTCCGTGTATTAATTAGGGTTCTCTAGAGAAACAGAATCAACAGGGAACACTTGCAAATATAAAATTTATGGAAGTGTCTCACGTGACCGTAGGAATGCAGAGTCCAAAATCCACAGGGCAGGCTGCGAAGCCGATGACTCCAATGGATGGCCTGGATGAACTCCACAGGAGAGGCTCACCAGCCAAAGCAGGAATGGAACCTGTCTCCTCTGAGTCCTCCTTAAAAGGCTTCCCATGATTGGATTTAGCATCACTAATTGCAGAAGACACTCCCCTTTGACTGATTACAAATGGAATCAGCTGTGGATGTAGCTGACGTGATCATGACCTAATCCTATGAAATGTCCTCATTGCAACAGACAGGCCAGCGCCTGCCCAATCAGATGAACAGGTACCACAACTTGGCCAAGTTGACACCTGTCCCTAACCATGACACTCCGTAAGATGTCAAACATGAAAATAATTGAAAATATAGAGCCAAATTACTTAAATGTTAAGCTTTCATGCAGATGTTTTATGCCATGTTAGACCAAAACAAAACAAAACAAAACAAACAAACCAACAAAACTTTGCATTAGACATTAATCAGTAATATATAAATACTGCCATAAATAAAATAACATTTCCAAGATGGTTCTTTGGAGAGAAAGCATTTACTAATGATTACAGACAATTCAGGAGGTTTGCTTTCCAGTTAAATCTTTCCCCTTTGCTCAATAGTGACTAATAAAACATGAAAAGTGAATAAATAGCCCTAGAGGAAAATTGGCCAGGTTGACTAACAAATAAGCAAGCAGATTTCATTTCAAAACAGAACTTTTTCTAATACCTAGAAATATCAACGCATTAGATTTTGGGCTCTTAATTAAAGAACAAAGGGTTTGATTGTTGGAAGGCATTAGGAAAATGGGACAGAATTTTGAAGTTCAGCCCAAGGGCAATGTTTATTTGTGATAAATAATGTACAAATAGATGCAACTTACAACTTTAATTCAGCTTCAATAACTACCAGATGATATAGCCCAAATCACATAGGTTTGGTTCACAAATTACATCCTTTGGGAGATTCAGAAGCTGTGCAAACCAGAAAGTCAAGGGTAACAGCAGGAATTGGCTGACACTGCAGGTTTAAACAGCAATGTGTTAAATCCAGAAAGGCCACTGTTTGCAAAGAAGGTAGGGAGGTACATTTCAGGTGGTGCAGGCAGGAGACAAGGGGTACCATTCAGGGAATCAAAGGAAGTAAAGGATGCCATTCAGTCATGCTAGTGGACAGAATCAAATACTGCTTCAAAGACAAAAGCTATATGTTCTCTGCTTTATTTTTTATTGGTATTGTTAATTTAATCTGCATTAAAATGACTGTCCAACCACGCTTCTATCAAAACAGCTTCATCAAAAAGTAAACAGATTATAATATACACATTTTAAATGTCTATTCACAATAAAGAGTAAACATTTAAAGCCCATTTTGCATAATGCTTAGAGAAGTTGTGAAACATTCAAGGAGAACACTCAGTTATGAAGTCGCAAAAATCAAACACAAATCCAGGTCTGGCTCACTCCAGCAACCACATTTGTTTTCATTTATTATGCTGTCTCTTAAAACATCTGAGGATCATTGTTGCTTATTCTGCATTGAGATGAGAATTGCTACACATGAAGCATTTGCTGGATTGGTGTAGATAGATTACAGACGCAAATCAGAAAAACAGCTTAAGAAACAAATACACAACCTAAGAACAAAACCAGTCAAAGATATTACAAGAAAAGAAAATTACAGACCAGTCTCTTTAATAATGTTAAATTTTATTTAATAAATAAAAAATCCTCAAAAAAAATACTTGCAAATCTATTCCAGCAACATATTAAAAGAAGTATACACCGTGACCAAATGCATTGTATCACAGGTATGCAGGGGTGGTTCAATGCAAGAAAATCAATTAATTTAATATCTCACATCAATAAATTAAAAAGGATAAACAACATGATCATTTTGATTGATGCAAAAAAGGTATTTGATAAAATTCAGCATACTTTTTTGTTGAAATCACCTCAAAGATTAGGAACAATATAAGAAAGGGAATATATGAAAAACCCACAGCAAACATTATACTCAAGGGGAAAGACTGAAAGCTTTCTCTCTAAGATCAGGAGCAAGATATGTGTGCCCGGTGTCACCATTGTTCTTCAACACTGTGCTGGAGTTTCTAGCCCAAGCAGTTAGGCAAGAAAAATAAATGAAAAAGCATTCAAATTGAAAGAATTTTCACTGTTCTCAGATTACATCATCCTATATGTAGAAAATACTGAAAAATCTATAGTAAAGCTACTAGAGCTAGTAAATGAGTATGGAAAACTAGCAGGATACAAGATTGATATGCAACAATCAGTTATGTTCCTGTACACTTATAACAGTCTGAGGAAGAAATCAAGAAAAAATATTCCATTTACAATAACAACCACAATAATAAAATATTTAGAAATAAATTTAGCTGGCAACATAAAAGACCTAATCACAGAAAACTACAAAAAGTGCTAAAAGAATTCAAGGAAGATCTAAATAAATGAAAAGACATCCATGTTCTATGGAATTGAAGACTAAATATAGTTAAGATGTCAGGTCTATCCAAATTGGCTTATATTCAATGCAATACCAATCGAAATTCCAACAACTTTGCAGAAATGAGAAAATCAATAATCAAGTTTATTTGGAAGGGCAGGGTGTACTGAGTAGCTAAAAATATTTTGAGAAGGAAAAATAAAGTGGGAGGTTTTGCGCTACCTGACTTTGAAACATATTGCAAAGCTACAGTTATCAAAACAGTGTGATACTGGCATAAAGATAGATGTAATGACCAGCAGAATCGAATTGAGTATGCAAAGGTGGACCCTCTCATCTATGGCCAATTGATCTTTGAAAAGATAGTCAAGTCAACTCAACTGGGACAGAACAGCTTCTTCAACAAATGATGCTTGGTGAACTGGATATTAATATTCAAAAGAATGAAGAAGGACCCTTATCTCACACCTTATAAAAAAGGTGTATAAGGGTTAAAAAGGGTTAAAAGACCTAAACATTGGAGCTAAGACCATAAATTATTTAGAAGAAAAGGTAGGGAAATATCTTACGGATATTGTGATAGAAGGCAGTTTCCTAGATCCTACAACCAAAGCACAAGCAGTGAAAGAAGAAATAGATAAGTGAAATGGGATCTCTCAAAATTGAACACTTTGTACATCAAAGGATTTTGTTGGGAAAGTAAAAAGGCAGACTATGCAATGGGAGAAAATATTTGTAAACCATATATCAGATAAGGATTTAATATCAAGAATATATGAAGAGTTAGATCCTGCAACTCAACAACAAAAAGAAAAATGATCCAATTAAAAAATGGGCAAAAAACATGGATGGACAATTTTCCAAAAAGGAAATAAAAATGGCCCCAAAACATACGAGTAGATGCTCAACTTCACTTGCAATTAGGGAAATATAAATCAAAACCACAATGAGAAATTATCTCACACCTACTAGAATGGCTCTTATAAAAAAAATAGAAAACTGTAAGTGCTGGGGAGGATGTGGAGAAATAGGTATGCTTGTACACTGTAGGTAGGAATGTAGAATGATGCAGCTGGTCTGGAAGGCAGTTTGATACTTCCTCAGGAAGCTAAATATAGAAATTCCATATGGTCCAGCAATCCTATTAATACGTATATAGTTGGAGGAACTGAAAGCAGGGATACTAACGGACATTGGCATGCTAATGTTTATAGCATCATTATTCTTGATTGCCAAGAGATGGATACAGCCCAAATGCCCATAAATAAACCATAGTCGTGTACATACAATGTAATATTTCACATCTGTAAGACAGAATAAAGTCATGAGGCATGCAACAATGTGGAAGAACCTTGAGGACATTATGTTGAACAAAATAAGCCAGAAAAAAAAGATCAAATACTGTATGGTCTCACTAAAATGCACCAGCTATAATAAACAAATTCTGAGAGCTAAAGTTGAGAACACAGGCTATCAGGGGATAGAAAGAGGATTGAGTTTGGGCACTTGATGCTGAAGGAGTACAGAATGTGCAACAGGACTAATTTAAAGATCCAGAAATGGATAGCACAATACTATCTGATGGTAGCATAATATTGCAAATATAATGAACAAAGTTGAAGGTGAATATGATTGAAAGAGAAAGGCTAGGGGCATGCGACACCAGAAGGAAAGATAGAGGATAAAAACTTGGATCTTATCATGAAACCTAGAGTGGACAATGATGGTGATTAAATGTCCAAATATAAGAAAGCTTTTACCTGAAGTAGAATAATTGAAGGTCACTATTATAAGGTGTTAAAAATGGGATGATATATTGTATTAGTTAGGGTTCTCTAGAGAAACAGAATCAACAGGGAACACTTGCAAATATAAAATTTATGAAAGTGTCTCACGTGACCGTAAGAACGCAGAGTCCAAAATCCACAGGGCAGGCTGCGAAGCCGATGACTCCGATGGATGGCCTGGATGAACTCCACAGGAGAGGCTCACCAGCCAAAGCAGGAATGGAACCTGTCTCCTCCAAGTCCTCCTTAAAAGGCTTCCCATGATTGCATTTAGCATCACTAATTGCAGAAGACACTCCCCTTTGGCTGATTACAAATGGAATCAGCTGTGGATGTAGCTGACATGATTATGACCTAATCCTATGAAATGTCCTCATTGCAACAGACAGGCCAGCGCTTGCCCAATCAGATGAACACGTACCACAGCTTGGCTAAGTCGACACCTGTCCCCAACCATGACAGTCCACCCCTTGTCAACTTGGCACCTATATATATATATATATATCACCTTAGACCATACTTAATTTCCAAATGAAAACAAATAAGCACACATTTTTTCTTTTACCTGACAATGCTCAACTGTCCTGCATATAACTGAAAACACATTAAATCTCTCCAGAATAGGGTGCAAATCCTTGGGCAACATTCATTCTTAAACTTGATATCTTACAACTTAAATAGTATAACACGAACAAAACAGCATTACAGTCCTCGTTTCTGTAACTGATCACATGGTCGAAGTTCATATTTATCACTACCTTCTTCCACTACCCATTCCATGTTCCCATTACCCTCAGCAAGCACTTCAGCTGGCCGTGGTTCTTTGCCTGGTGGGGTGACCCAAACCTTCATTCCTGAAGTCTCAGAGCCATTAGTGGTCCTTCCTGGATTGTGTTGTTGCAGTTTCATCTGGTGAAACAGGATTAATAACTCTAGGGCTAATCCCTTCAGGAGGAGGTTGGGTGGTCAATTCCTCAAGGCAGGCTGGAGGTGGGGTGGCTATGTCCTCAGGGCAGACTATTACAGGGTTATCTAAAGAAGGCTCAGCATGGTCTAGGGTTTCAACCTCACCCCCAACATCATTATCAATCCATATGTCACCATCCCATTTTTCAGGGTCCCACACCTTTTCAATCAATGCCCTCACTTTAACGGCAGACACCATGCAAGACTGAGATTTCAGTTTACGTTGTAAAGTTGCTACTCTAACAATAAGATTCTGAGTCTGATTTTCAGAGCTCTCAAGTCTACGGCTACAGGAAATAAGATTTTCCTTCAGGATACTCATAGAAACCTCTACATCTTTCAGATGGCACTTAAGCTTCTTGTTTGAAGCCTTAAGCCCATCCCTTTCACCCTTTAATGTAGACAGTGTATCTAACAACAACCAACCAACATCTCTATAACTCTTATTTCTACAAAACTCTGTAAAGGTGTCAAAAACATTATCCCCCAGAGTCTGGCTTCGTACAAGTGAAGCATTAGGAGAATCGAATGATGATATTTTGACTATCTCCTTTGCCAACTCAGTCCATGGATCGGGAGTGTCCTTAGTGTCTCTGAGTCCAGTCAGAGTAGAAAACCATTCATAAAAACCCATTTTTAAGATTCTGTTCCTTAAGAACCACTCCTGGTACCAAGATGTATTAGTTAGGGTTCTCTAGAGAAACAGAATCAACAGGGAGCACTTGCAAATATAAAATTTATGAAAGTGTCTCACGTGACCGTAAGAACGCAGAGTCCAAAATTCACAGGGCAGGCTGCGAAGCCGATGACTCCGATGGATGGCCTGGATGAACTCCACAGGAGAGGCTCACCAGCCAAAGCAGGAATGGAACCTGTCTCCTCTGAGTCCTCCTTAAAAGGCTTCCCATGATTGCATTTAGCATCACTAATTGCAGAAGACACTCCCCTTTGACTGATTACAAATGGAATCAGCTGTAGATGTAGCTGACATGATTATGACCTAATCCTGTAAGCTGTAGATGTAGCTGACATGAAATGACCTCATTGCAACAGACAGGCCAGCGTTTGCCCAATCAGATGAACAGGTACCACAACTTGGCCAAGTCGACACCTGTCCCCAACCATGACATATATGGAAAAAATACAACTAAGGCAAACTTGGGTCTATGGTTAACAGTAACATTTTAGTGTTTTTTTTCATTAATTGTAACAAAGGCAATATGCCAAAGCTAAATGTCAATAAGAGGGGAATAAAAGAAAGGAGTATGGGATTCTTGTTGTTTCTTTTTTCCTTTTTATTTTCTCCTCTTCTCTCTTTGTGGAAGAAATGGAAATTGTGTTGGTTTAAAACTATTATGTACCCCAGAAAAGACATATTCTTTATTCTAATCCAATCTTACATAGGCAGAACTATTATTTGGGTGTGCTGTTTTGATTAGGTGGTTTCCATGGAAATGTGTCTCTGCCCATACAAGATAGGTCTTAATCCACTTACTGGAGTCCTTTAAGAGGGAACCATTTTGGAAAAAGCTCAGAGCCACCACAGACAGACACATTGGAGATGCAGAAAGAAACTGCCCCTGGGGAAGCTGTTTGAAACCAGCAGCCAAAGGACCATCAGATGTCAGCCACATGCCATCCTACCTGACAGAGGTGTTCTGGACACCAGTGGCCTTTCTTGAATCAAGATATCTTTCTCTGGATGCCTTAGCTTGGACATTTTTATAGCCTTTGAACTGTAAAGTTGTAATTTAATAATCCCCTTTATAAAAGCCAATCCATTTCTGGTATATTGTATTCTGGCAAGCATATATCAAATTGGCATTATACCACAGGAATGTAGAATGGTGCAACCCCTCTGCAGGAAGTGTGGTGGTTCCCTAGGAGGCTAGATATGGTGTACCACAATGATCCTGCAACCCTGTTATTAGACAAAGACTTGGAAGAACTAAAATAGACATTTGCACACAGGTATTTATGGTGGCATTTTTCACAAATTGCAGTGGATGGAGGTGGCCTAAGGATACGGTGACTGATAATTGGAAGTGAAAAACGTGATACGCACATACAGTGGAATAATGAGTAGCTGCAGGAATGAAGTCCTGGAGCATGCAACTATGAAAATGAACATTGAGGACATTGTATCAAGTGAAATAAGCAAGAAAAAAAATAGACAAATGATATATGTCTCACTGATATGGGCTAACTATGATTTGCAAACTCTGAGAATTGAATTTAAGTGCATTGGTTGTCAGGGAAGAGAAAGTGGGCAGAAATTGGGCAATCAAAGATGTTTTTGGTTGAAAAATCTGCAGGAATGCAGTACACCAGAGATGGACTGGCTTTTATAAGGGGTTTTATTTAGTTACAAATTTACAGTTCCTTGGCAGAAAGGCAGGTAGCTTACACGAGTTTCTTTGTCACACCGTGTCCAAGTTTGCTAGCTGCCAGAATGCAAAATACCAGAAACAGAATGGCTTTTAAAGGGGAATTTAATGAGTTGCTAGTTTACAGTTCTAAGGCCTAGAAAATGTCCCAATTAAAACAAGTCTATAGAAATGTTCCATCAAAGGTATCCAGGGAAAGATACCTTGGTTCAAAATGGCCGATGAAGTTCAGTGTCTCTCTCTCAAGTGAGAAGGCACATGGCAAACACAGTCACAGTTTCTCTCTAATCTGGAAAGGTGCATGGTGAACATGGTCAGGGTTCCTCTCTCCTCTGGAATGGCAGATGGCAAACATGGCATCATCTGCTAGCTTCTTCTCCTGGCTTCTGGTTTCATGAAGATCTCCGGGAGGCATTTTCTTTCTTCATCTCCAAAGATTGCTGGCTGGTGGACTCTGCTTCTTGTGGCTATGTCATTCTGCTCTGTTCTCCCTGAATCTCTCATTCTTCAAAATGTTTCTTCTTTTACAGGACTCCAGAAACTTATCAAGACCCACCCAAATGGGTGGAGACATGTCATCACCTAATCCAGTTTAACAAACACTCGACTAAATCACATCATCCAGGGAGATGATCTGATTACAGTTTCAAACATACAGTATTGAACAGGGATTATTCTACCTTTATGAAATGGAATTTTGATTAAAACATGCTTTTCTAGGGTCCACACATCCTTTCAAACCAGCACACATGAGGAAGCAGATGGGAACATCTGCTGGCCTTCCTTCCCAGCTTCTGGGTTCAAACAGCTTTCCCTGGGGCGATTACTTTCCATACCTCCAGACATCTGGGTCAGAGCTGCTGAGCTCTCTTCTGGTCTCTCTCCTTTAAGCCTCCAGCTAATTAAATTCAACATCATTTATTCACTGTGGAAGGCACGCCCCTTAGTCTGTCACAGGTGTAATCTATGACTATAGATGAATTTCACATGCTGATGATTTAAATCAGCAGGAACAGAACAACTGGGAACCATCACCTGGCCAAATTGACATATGAACTTAATTACTAAAGATAATTAAGAAGTACAGAGTGTTCAAATAAGGCTCACTGTAAAGGTTCCTAGATTGTAAGTTCTTTTTAAAATGTTAATTTATTGAGATATATTCACACAGCCTATAATCCATCCAAAATATACAACCAATGGTTTTTGTATCATCACATATCATCATGTATGACCATGATGATTTTTATAAGATTTGCTTTACTCCAGAAAAAGAAATAAGTAGAAGAAAGAAAACCCAAATCATCCCATACCCCCTCTCCCCACCTTCTTATTGACTACTGGTCTTGGACTCTACCCAATTTTAAGACTTACACTAGAGGTAGGTTGACTAAAGCAATGTTACAAATGAAACAAAACAGAACATCTGACAATCCATACACAAATGCCGACAACTGGCTTTTTTTTTTTTTGCTATATAGTTTTATAATCATTATCAAAGACTAGTACTACTGGATTACAGTTCAACAACTTGGTGTATTTCCTTCTGACAATTCTAAAACCCTAGACACTAAAAAGAAGTCTAAATTGTAAGCTCTTAAAGCTGTCACATCTTTTCTGAAGTCTGAGCTGTTATTTCTAAATTCTGAGATGCTGTGCACTTTGTGTATAACCTGGCAGCTCCCTGAGACATTGGGTAACTGTAGGTCACCTGAGACTCGGAGTTCTGCAGCTCTGATAGCATTATTCCATACAGCACCTATTAAAAAAGTAAGATCTTAGACTCCAAGTGGAGATATGAATGAAGCCGATCTGGTTAGGACTAAGGTAAATCAGAATACAGGGTAAAGAATGATGTTGCCGGTATTTTAAAACTTTAATCTCTGTGGGAGACCAAATGAAGAGATATTTATTTGGTGCAAAATTTAAATTATCCATTACAGACTATCTAATGTAACCTATATGGTCAGTTTATTTGAACAACCTTATTACATGGTTCCAAGAATATGGACTGAGATCTTATTATTCTGTTCTGGTTAATGCAATACCCAGGTACATTCCAGAATATTTTGGACAGAAAATAAAAATGCACTTGCAAAGACCCCTTGAGGGACTGGGGAAGATGGTAGAACTATTAATTTTTCCTCCTGGGGAATGCCTGATATTCTCTCAGGCATTAGGGACTTCAAATTTAATATGCCAAGCCCTTGATCTTGAGGCTTGCCCTTATGAAACTTATTTCTGCAATGGCAGTGGTAGGCCTGCATGTAATTATGCCTGAGAATCATCTGCAGAGGGCCTCTTTTGCTGCTCAGATGTGGCCTCTCTCTTTAAGCCAGCTCTGCAAATTAACTTACTACCCTTCCCTCCACTATGTGGGACATGACTCCCAGGGATGAGCCTTGCCCTGGCCTTGTGGGCTTGAGAATGACCAAAAGGGGGAAAAGAAATAAAACAAAATAGAGTTTTTGTGGCTAGGAGATTTCAAATAGAGTTCGTAGGTTTTTCTGGATGTTATTATTATGTAAGCTTTAACCAGATATTTCAAACTACCACAGTATGCCATGCACCAACCAACAGTATTCTTGAAAACCCTCTGAAGTGCCCTGGTCTCTATCTAGGTCTCTATCAAAGTTTTTCATAGTAAGTTTATCTTCTCAGAAACATAAGGCCTCCAGACTGATCCTAGACCAGATAAGTTCTGAAACCCAGAGGTACCAGTCTCTTCAAGAATAACAATCAGGTTTAGTCCCCTACCCCAGAAGGCCAATGCCCCTTCCCAGCATGAAGAAGTTAAAATATCCATTGCCTAGATATCCCTGAAGATTGAGAAAATAATCAAATAATAAGGAGGTATAACTGTGAAATCACGATTTAAAAAAAAATTATTATGACTATAGACTCATTTTATAGATTTTTCTTTTAAGAGCCTAGTGTTTTAGAATAGCTGGAAGGAAATACCTGAAGTTGTTGAACTGTAATCCAGTAACCCTGGTCTTTGATAATGATTGTATAACAATAGTGAACAAAAAAGTCCCTTGCCCTGTTTGCATGGATCTACTTCTGGATGTTTTGTTTGATTGGGTGAAATATTGCACTGTCTTATTTAATCTTCTTCTGTTGTAAGTCTTAAAATTGGGTAAATTGCAATAGTAGTAGATAAGAGGGAGGGGTCAGGAGTATGAAATGTATGTTTTTTTTCTTTTTATTTCTTTTTCTGGAATGATACAAATATTTTAAAAATGATCATGGTGATGAATACAAAGCTATGTGATGGTGTTGCGAACCATCGATTGGATGGATTATAGGCTGTGTGAGAATATCTCAATAACGTTATACTTTTTTTAAAAAAAAATAAACTAATAAGAGGATATAAAATATCGAACATGGTATCCAGGCTACCATCTTCATTAAAAACAGAAAATGTTGAATAATGAAAAGAAGGTAAATTTTATAGTCAGAGATATAGTTTTGAGTTTCAGTTTCACCATCCCAGTTTTGGCAGATAACTTTAATACTTATTTATAAAATGAAGATGAAACTAGTAACTTTTGTTTAGATTTTGCCCATTGAAGGCAAAGTTAAAGTTTTTAGATTGGTAACTCCATGAAGTTGACTCAGTGTTTGGTAAATATAACTTGATAAATATGGAATGTAGAATGAGTAAATAACCATCTCTAGTTACATATATCTGTATCTCTTTACACATGCGCACACACACACACATATATATATGCACATTATATTTATATATCGCTCTCAAAGTCAAGCTCAAGATTTCGTGGGGTGTGTAAGGGTCCTCAAATATCATTTCATTCAGGAATTAGCTTCATTTTAAGTTAAAAGCCGAACAACTTGCTGGACAAAGCATGTTGTTTCCCATTCTAGACTCTTCCTCCTAATTTAGAAGGTACTGGCAAATGTCCAGACAAGAATTATAGCTTCCTGAAATTAGTGTCTTTAGTTGTGTCAAAAGGTCAGAAACAGTTGAGATCATCTGTGCCTGATTCAGATCTAAGAAAGCATAACCTAGATGTCTACTGGAACCTTCCAACTCTTAGGGTGATATTAGAATATTTCAACATTCAGTATTCAGTGACAGTCTCCTGTGTTTTGTTTGATTGTTTTTAATAGCAACAGAAGTGTGTGGAATGAGAAGGGGATTATATTTTCACTTTGGATCCTGCTTCTGCCAAATTAGTTTTATTTTTATTTTCTATCCTGCTTGGGATACCTGAATTTTGTGCTACAAAACTCAGATTGCAATTCAGCCTTTTCTTTAATATTTGTGAAGCATTCTATCACTCACAGGCATTTGTATTTTGCTATTTTTGCTACAGTTATGATAAGAATTGAGGGTGGAAGAGGTGGGTTGTCTTCAGTATCAGAGCATCTCCCTTCCTCCTTTCCCCAAACCTGTTCCCCTTTCCCACCTCTCCTTTTTTTTTTTTTAATTTTTCTTCCTCTCATTTTCCCATAGAATACCACAAGTCATCTTTTGTGCTCTCTTAGCTGTTGTTTGGAGGGTTTTTGCATCTATTGTAGGTGCTTATGAATTTTCTTAAATAAAGAAAGATCTTTCAAAGAAGTTTTTGATGGAGCTGTTAATTTATTATTTTATCTCTACTTCTGTGTAGATGATCCCTTTGTGGTCCCAGTTGTTTTTCATATCATATTTAATGCACCTGATCAGGAACTAAACATTTTTTTTTTAAGTTAAGTGGTCTAAAATATATTGGCTCAAGGTGGGTCACAGTGGCTCAGCAGGCAGAGTTCTCACCTGCCATGCTGGAGACCCGGGTTCGATTTCTGCTGCCTGCCCATGCAGAAAAAAAAAAAAAAAAAAGGCTCAGTCTGAGCAATTAAAAATATCTCAACTAAATGGCTTTAGTAAATGAAGGTATAGTGTTTTGCTACTAACTTTATAATTCTATTCTTTCAGTTCTAATGCTTAACTATTCTTGTTAAAGACATTATCCATGATAAGGAATTCTGTTCCCTTTCATTTTTATTTAAAATAGAGAGTGGAAGTGTCAGTTAGATTTGGTAATTGGCTGCCAAACACTCTGAAATGCTGCTTTAAAGAAGATCTGTTTCTCCCACTACAGTTCTGTTTGCACTGAAAAATATTCAAAATGTAGAGATCAAACTAGAATATTCATTTGTACAGCTTTTTTCTCCTTTTTGATTCTTATTCTAGTATTTGTTGGAGTAAGGGTCAAAGATTTAATGATTTGAAACACAAAACAGAATTTGAACAGAGAGTGATCAGGTATGCTGGCTGGCCAGGAGACTGAGCAGAACTTAAGAGAACCAAAGTTATTCCATGGCTGTCTTCTTCTAGGTGAAAACAAGAATTTACCTTTTAAGAGAAGGAAGTGCTTAGTTCAGGTGGGGGGAGAGGATATGCTTTTGAATTTGTTTCTTGGATGCTTGGTGAAGCTATTGATTATGCATCTGCACTTAAAAATGGAATTCCACCTTTGAGAGATTGCTTTTGACTGTCTCCTGAACATAACTGCCTCTAGAAGTTGAGATGTGTCTGTAAGGAGGTTGGTTTTATTTCGCAGGTGCAGGAAAGAATTAGTTTACGTCATAGTTATTCTCCTTGGACTAACACTTCCCCTTACTAACAAGTTATTTCACTTTTTTTATGTCGGAAATGAGGCTTTATTTTGGGTATCACTTAACAGGAATATTTGGAGCAAACTTTCCCTTTTTCTGTCTTAAATATAATTTACCTTTCTTCAGAACTTGACTGGAGGTTCCTTCAAAATGGCTCAACTTGAATGCGTACTTAATTTTGCTTTTCTTCTTTATCGAATAAGAAAATTAATTATTTTTAAAACCAATGAAACACAATTTTAAATAGCCCAAAGACACAATACAGAGTTCATTTTTGCCAGCTTTGTGCTGTGTTTCAGGTTAACGTCTTTATTTCCTTTCTGAGCCATAGTGACCTCAGCAGGGATAGCGCTCGGGATGAGGTCCCTTTCTTTGCTGTTCTTTTCTGACCTGGCTGGTAGGGTATCAGCATCAGCACACCAGGTAGGTCTCATAGACATTTATCTCTTGAAGTCTTTCTTTTTTTTCTTTTTTCCAGCCACAGGGCAGCCAGCAGATTTCTGAGGGGAGCAAGAAATGAGGCCGAGCAGACCAGAGAGGCGCATCTGATGACTGTTAGTGTTGTCAAAGTTTATCAAAATTGACAGGCTAGATTCAGATTCCATGATGAATAACTGCTTCCTGAATTGGAATGCCAGGGAGGAAAAGTGCCCCAGTGGATTTTTTCAGTTGTGACCTGGTTATGTTGAGTCCACATTCTCCCCTTGCCCCGAGTCTTGCCTCTTCAACCTGATATACCTAATGCCACCAAGATTCTTAGTAAGTATCTATTGAGTGAATGAAAAACAGCACATGAATACAAATGGCCACCAAGGTGTGCCTTGGGGATGTAATAGTAAATAAGGGACATCCTTGTTCCAAGGGTTAGTTTGTTTGCTCAATAAGACTTGCTGGATGTCTGTTGGGGGATAGTACTGTGGGCAACTTGGGGTCCATTGGGTGTTTAAAAGAAGTCAGGGGCCCTTTCCCTGACATTAGAAAGAACTTACATGTTCTGTTCACCAATAGAAAGACTTAAAAACGAAGCACAGCAGCATCCATAGATGCTTCTAAGACAGAAGCTATGAGAACATATGACATCAATGTGGAAGAAGGGGAGTTTTCATTTTAATGTAACTATTTTTTGTTATTAAATATGGTGAAACCTGGGTGGTGAGGCCCAAACTGACCTTCTGTGCAGCCACTTTCCAAGTGCAGATGGCCCTGGGACTTGTACCCCTCCTTCACCAGCCACAGCCTCACAGTTCCAAAAGGCAACCTGGTGAAGCAGATACGGAATTTTGTTTATAGTATGCATGTTCACTGAAGTGTGAGCATGCTTTAAGATGCTGCTTTTTATTGGAGGTTTTGGTATCCCCAATACCTCCCGAGGAGCAATGCATGCAGATTTTTAAAATAATGGGAAGGGTGTGCTTGGAAAGACATGAAGGTTTATTAATTAAAAAAAATAGTTCTAGAAGCAAGAATGGCTGAATTAAGGTCCTTTGTAAATTTAGGCGAAATATATTACCTAGTTGATCTTCAGATTACCCACCTAGACAGAAGGGAACTAGCTAGAACTCTATTGTTAATGTGATTAAATAATATAATGTGTAAATTTCTGGCATAAAAACTCAATAAATATTAGTACTTCTGAATCTCTATTTTCTTTCATTATGGAACTGAATACAAGATCAAGTAACAGGTATGCTCTAGGTACATGCTATGGGAATAATTAAGAAAAGTTGGAATATTGGTAAAAATGATTGGTAATTTCCTTTCTCACTTTAGTGGGGGTTCTAAGTAATTTTGCTGGGATGGTTCACTTAAAGCGCTTTTCAGAAAAAACCTGGAGAAACATCATACATGTGAAGCTGAATATGATTGCTGAAAATCAAGACATTGACCATATAAATATTTGTTCTCATATTAGTGTACCTTAGAATCATCTGTGAAGCTTGTTACAATTTGATAAATTCAAATTCCTGGGTCTATTCCCTAATGGTTCTCAAAATCACATTTTAAGAAATTAAAATGTGTATTTTCATAGTTAACAGGTAGGGAAGCAAACTATGATAACCTTAAACCTGTTGCTTCAGTTGTGGAATCTCATGGAAACATGCTGTGGGGAAATTCTCTGTAGGTGAAGGGTCTTTTAGAGCCCCTCCCACACAGATGGCTACTAGATGTGATTAAATAAGATAATGTGTACATTTCTGGCATAAAAGCTCAATAAATATTAGCCCTTCTGAATCTCTATTTTCTTTAATTATGGAACTGAATACAGGGTCAAGTTACAGGTATGCTTTAGGTACCTGTAGGTAGATATAGAAAGCAATCATCTCACTGGATATGGGCCAACGTTTACCCAGCCTCCTGGTGGCTAATGCCACAGAACAGAGCACACTGGAGGGAGGTAACTAAGAGGAGTTGGGTATTTTATTTTGTTTTTCCAAAGAAAAACAAAAAGCAAAAGGGAAAATAGTGCTTTTTTTTGTTCAGTGCAACCCAAGGATAATATTTGTCAATGAGCTTATAGGATTGCATCTTAGAATTGCCTGAATATACTTATTAATATCATTTCAAAGAAGCACTTGTAACTCTTGCTAAATCAATTAGATTATTGAATGAAGAAAAAAAAAGATAGGTTTGAGTGATGTACTACATATTGATGGACAACTTTTTAAAGGATCAACCTAAGTCTTCTCTTTAGAAATGCAATTAGTGTCCCTATAATGCCTCTGAATAAAAGGAAATGTGGATTGCCTTCTATCTGAGCAGTTCTGGTTATTTTCATTTTGTTTAATCTCCATTCCCCAGAATTTCTTCTTCTTGATAACACATCTGTTTATGGCTTGCAGACCACATCTGATGCGTTTTTAATCTTTAGTGGACCACAGCAAACTCAAAGGTGATTAGACATTCCAAAGGAACATTCAATATGTTGCTGCTTTTTTCTTTCCTTTTCCTTCCTTCCACCCTTCCTTCCTTCCACCCTTCCTTCCTTCCTTCCTTCCTTCCTTCCTTCCTTCCTTCCTTCCTTCCTTCTTTCCTTCCTTCCTTCCTTCCTTCCTTCCACCCTTCCTTCCTTCCTTCCTTCCTTCCTTCCACCCTTCCTTCCTTCCTTCCTTCCTTCCTTCCTTCCTTCCTTCCTTCCTTCCTTCCTTCCTTCCTTCCTTCCTTCCTTCCTTCCTTCCTTCCTTCCTTCCTTCCTCCTCATTCCCTCCCAAACTCCCTTCCTCCCTCCCTCCCTCCCTTAGTTTTGACTTCACCAAAGCACCATTTTCCCTTTTCCTCTTTGTTTTTCTTTGGAAAAACAAAATAAAATAACCAACTTCTCTTAGTTACCTCCCTCCAATGTGTTCTTTTCTGTGTCATTAGCCACCAGGCAGCCGGGTAAATGTTGGCCCATATCCAACAAGGTGATTGCTTTCTACATGCACTGTCTTTGCAGTTGGCTTTCTGACTAATGGTTTCTGTTTTAATGGATGAAATTTAGTATTATTAATTCTAGGTGATTAATAGATGGTGTTTCTGAAAACTAAGTAATGAAGAAGCAATTAAACAAATATGATATGTTGTCTTCCCTACAAATCAAATAACACTCTTTCTTTCCATTGCTTAAAGTACGGTTTGGAGGTCAGAAAGCTGCTTTAATTCAGGGAGGGAAGACCTTTAGCCATGGTTCTGGGAGAAGCAAAGGTGGAGGGTGTCTTCAACACTAAATTGTGTTTAGCATTGTGTTAATTGAAAAACACTTGACTTAGGCGAGTTATTTAACTCACGATTCACAGTTTCTTCATCTCTAAAACAGAAATAATAATTTTTAATTTGCACAGTTAGAGTAAATGAAGACCAAATGATGCAATGTTTGCAAGGCATCTTGAAAAATGCCAAGTGCATAGAGTTCAGACAATATACATTTTCATGTACTTACTGTGAATTTATATATTTTTTTTCATGAAATGTTCAAGTAATTTGAGCCATTTGTTGTTGGGATGTCCATCATTTTATCATGCATAAGCAGGTGTTATTTGCATATTCCATGCATGAATGTTTTGCCAGATGAATGTACTGAAAATCATTTTCTGAGGAAGTAGCATGTCTATTAATTTTCTTAATGATGACTTTTGACAAGCAGAAATTTATTTTACCTTTGACATACAATAAAATTTACCTTTTTAGTGTATAGTCTATAAGTTTTGACAACTTTTTACAATCACTTTATTACACAACAATCAAGATGTAAAATAGTTCCATTACACCTCCCCACCCCAATTTTTTTCCCTCTCAGTCCTCTCCTGACTATAGCCACTGGCAACTACTGAAGTGCTTTTTCATGAAGGCATCCTTAATGGAATCTAGAATACATAACATTTGAATCTGGATTTATTCACTTAATGTGATACATTTGAGATTTGTCCCCCTTTTTCTGTGTAGCAGTTGTTTGTCCTTTTTTTTTACTGCAGTACCAATGTTTGTCTATACATTTACTTACTGATGGATGTTTTATTTGCTTCCGGTTTTTTTCCTAATATAAAAAAAAACTGGGATGACCATGCAAATATAAATATGGATGTATGCTTAGATAATGCACAGAAGAGAAATTAATAGATCAGATAGTAAGTATATCTAAGCTTTTAAGAAACTGCTTAACTCTTTTTCAGAATAGTGTACCATTCTGCATTCTTATCTACAGTGTATGTGAGTGCCAGTTGCTCCATAGTCTTGCCTTTCAATATTTGGAATGACCAGTTTTTTAATATCTGACATTCTAATTAGTATGTACTAGAATCTCATGTTTATGGTTTTAATATGCATTTCCCTAGTAATTAATGATATAAACTATCTTTCATGTTGTTATTTCCATTTGTATATTTTCCTTGGTGAAGTGTCTTTGGTAGTTTGGTGCTGCCTGTACTCCAGAAAAACATGTTCTTTAACTTAACCCATTCTTCTGAGTATTATTTCATTGTAAGTAGAGCATTCTGATGAGGCCATTTCAGTTAAGGTATGACCCACTTCAATCAAAATGGGTCTTAATCCTATTATTAGAGTCAATTATAAGAGAATGAAATTTAGACCGAAAAAAGAAAGCCACGAGAGGCAAGAAGCTAAAATGGAACCTGGAAAAGAAGAGAGAGATAGGGAGATGCAGCCATGTGCCTTGCCATGTGGTAAGCTAAGGACCTCAGGATCCCAAGCAACCAAACTCAGAAAACTAGTCTTCAGGGAAAAGGCATCACCTTGATGATGCCTTGATTTGGACATTTTCCAGACCTCAAAATTGTGAGCCAATAAGTTCCCATTTTTTTAATCCAACCCACTTCATGGTGTGTGCCTTGAGCAGCCTAGGAAACAAAACCATTTTGTTACCAGGAGTGTGGGGTGCTGCTATTGCAGTACCAAAAAATGTGGAAATGGCTTTGGAATTGGGTAAGGATTAGAGGCTGGAAGAATTATGAGGTACTTGATAGAAAAGGTCTAGATGGCTTTGAAGAGACTGTTGGTAGAAATACAGATTTTGAAAGTACTTCTGATAAGGCCATAAACAGAAATGATGAATGTGTTATTGGAAACTGGCAAAAAGGTGATCCTTGTTTTAAAGTGGCAGGGAATTTGGTGAAATTGAGTTCTGATGTCAGATAGAAAGCAGGACTTAGGAAAGACAAATTTGGATATTTAACTGAGGAGATTTCCAAGGTAAGTGTGGAAAGTGCAGCCTTGTTGCTCCTTTCAGCTTATAGTGAAATGTTAGAGGAAAGGGATGAACTAATAAATAAACTCTTGGGCACAAAGAAACCAGAAATTGACGGTTTGGAAAATTCTGAGCATTCGGAAAATGAGTTCCCAGAGAATAAAGCTGCATGTGAGGTTTAAATGAACTTGGATCCTATCACCCATTTCCGGGCATGTCAGAACTGGACACAGTTTTCCAGGAAGGATCTGTGGACGGTACCATTGTGTGGAGTTCTGGATATTGCATGAAAAACTGACAAGTTTTTGTTCAATTTGTAGGAATGAAATTACTGCCAGCCTCTACTAAAAAAGAAAGAAAAGGGGCAAATTGAAGGAAAAATTACATCAAGGACAGTACCATAGAAGCTAAGGTCTGAATTGAAGACACCTTCTCAGGCCAAGAGAGTGAGTCCATCCATGTTTGTGGAAAAGGCAAGTCTGCCCTAGATCTTGGAGAGGGCAGGCCTTCTGCCCCATTGTTCAGAAACAGTGCTGCCACACAGTGCTCTGAGATGGTGGAGCATGGGCTCTGGCATTTGCAGAGAGCCTGACCCCCATCCTGATGCTTATAGAGGGTGGAAACTTCACCCCAGTTTTCAGGAGAAGCATGGCCCCTGGGAAAGCCCTTGGAAGGGGTGGAGCTGACACTTCATCAGGCTCAGAGGACAATACATCATTTCCTGGTGCATTAGCTAGGATTCTCTAGAGAAACAGAATCAGTAGAAGATATCTCTAAATATGAAATTTATAAAAGTGTCTCATACAACCATGGGAATGTAAGAGTCCAAGATCTGTATGAAAGGCCATGAGCTGGCAGCTCCAATGAAGGTCCTCAATGAACTCTCAGGAGAGACTGGTTGGCTGAAACAGGAAGAGTGTTTGTTTCTTCTGAATCCTCCTTAAAAGCCTTCCAGTTATTAGTGTCACTCGTGGCAGAACACACTTCCCTTGGCTGATTACAAAAGCTATCAGCGGTGGATGCAGCCAATGTGATCATGATTTAAGTCCATGAAATGTCCTCACAGCAACAGACAGGCCAGTGCTTGCCCAACCAGACAACTGGTCACCACTACTTGGCCAAGTTCACACATGAACCTGACCATCACACTTGTTATCTCTCAGACCTTGAAATTTAATGGACTTTACCCAGCAGAGTTTTGGAATTGTTTGGGACTAGTAACTCCTATTATGCTTCCAATTTCTTCTTAAGGGAACAGAAATGTTTATTCTGTGTCTGTCTCTCCATTATGTATTGGAAGCAGATAATGTGTTCTTTATATTTCAAGAAGGCAGAGGGCAATTGTGCCATAAGACAGACCGCACTCATATTTGATTTTTATGAGACCTTATCATAAGCATTTTTTTTAAATGACTTAAGAATTTGGGATTGTGATGGAATGGTTCTATTTATAGGAAGAGCATATATTTTTGAGTACAGAGCATGGTGTATGGCAGTTTAAAGCAGTATGAGCACCATAAAAACATTTTTTTTTATATAAGCCATTTCCATGGGCATGAACCCATTGTAAGTAGGATATTTTTTTTTTTTTTTTTTTTAAAGGAAGGAAAGACAGAGAGAAGGAAGGAAGGATGGAAGGAAGGAAGGGAGACATCTTTAAACATTTTCTTGTTTTATTATATTTTGTTTGTTTGTTTGTTTCTTACATGGGCTGGGGCCGGGAATCGAACCGGGGTCCTCCGGCATAGCAGGCAAGCACTCTTGCCCGCTGAGCCACCGCGGCCCGCCAATAAGTAGGATATTTTAATAAGGTTACATCAGTTAAGGTGTGACTCACCTCATTTTGGATGGGTCTTAATCCTATTACCATGGCCCATTATAAGAGAATGAAATTCAAAGAGAGAGGGAGAAAGGCACAGGGTATCCAATTGTTCTAGCACCATTTGTTGAAAAGGCCATTCTTTTTGTTTATTAAGCTTTTTATATTGTATAATATAACATATATACAAAGCAAAGAAATAAAAAACAATAGTTTTCAAAGCTCTCTTCAACAAGTAGTTACAGGATGGATCTCAGAGCTTGTCATGGGCTACCATGCAATCCTTTCAGATTTTTCCTTTTAGCTTCTCCAGAATACAGAAGGTTAAAAGGTTTAAATATTTTTTTCACAATCGATTTTTTTCTTTCTTTTTTGTGAAAAATAACCTATTACAAAAAAGCAATAAATTTCAAAGCACAGCACCACAATTAGTTATAGAACATATCCTTCTAATTTTTGAAAATTTTTAATTTGTTTTAATTTTTAAATTTATTTTCTCATATAGTTACCAACTTTGTGGTCACCACTGATCCATAATCCTACTCAGTACTCTTGTCAGTGCCCTCAATGGTGGAAACAAGTGTTATTTCTGATCCTTTGTGAGTTCCAAGCACTAGAAAACAAACAGTTTATGTTTTATGTTTTCTTTCTCTTACCTTAGGTAGTTTCTCACATGCATATACTGATTTGTATTCTGAATTATTAAGGGAAACTTCTTTATCTTATCTTTCAGGTATAAATATCATTTTCCCCTGTTGGGTAGATTTCTTTTAACATTTATAAGTGAGCAATTGCTTAACTTCAAAATAATAACTATCTTTTGCTGACTTGGACTTACACTTTGTTAGATTTATGGATAAGAAAATAACTGTTTTTCTATCTATAATCCATTCATCTTTATAAAATAGAATGGCATCCAAATCTGATTAAAATATCCATTTACCAAAATGATCAAAAATGGAATATCTAAAATTCAGTAAGCCTCAACAGGGCATTTTTGTAGGCATGTAATCAAAAATTACAAATTAACCCCAGCCAACCCTGCCATGCTAGCATAGTTTGACTTGAACTGAAACTATTAGCTCATTAAATATTAAATTTACTCATCTGTGCTTAAAAAGACAATAACATAATTTTAAGTGTTTTCCTTTATTCAATCTAAAAAATTTTGAGAATATTTTCTGAAGAAGGCTTTATCAGCATTTGAGGTCTCATTTATTAATCAAACTCTTTAATATAAAAATCATGGACAATTTTGAGTTATCAACAACTTATTTTTCAAGAGCTCCCAATAGTATTAGAAGAAACGGCAAACAGAAAGGCAAGAATTGAATTTGAATTGAAATAAGGCATTTTAGTTATCAAGACTGAAGAGAAGTCCTAAGTTATCTATATTTAATGGTGGAAAAATGCTATTTATAGATATCTTATTTTATGGTAGGCTTGAACAATTTGAATTCACCTGTAAAGCAGAGTGAAATGTGCCTTACTACAAGATTATGCAAGCTCTCCTCCCCGAAAAGAAAGGAAGGGAAAATACTATCACTTAAAAACTATTCTCATTGATGCTACAGGATAGGGCTAAAGACCTGTGGCCACTACTATTATATTTGATGATTGTATGGGCACACTGTTAAAAAGTGTCCTTGGGTCGTACAATGATGGCTCAGGGGCAGAATTCTGGATTCTGCCATGCCAGAGACATGGGTTTGATTCCCAGAGCCTGCCCATGTAAAAGAAAAAAAAAGATAGACTCTTGGCAGGGCCACGGTGGCTCAGCAGACAGAGTTCTTGCCTGCCATGCCAGAAACCCAGGTTCGATTCCTGGTGTCTGCCCATGAGAAAAAAAAAAAGTGTCCTTGTAATTGAGTGAGCTATCAAACAAATTCAGTATCCACCTGACCCATTACAATTAAATAAGCCTCTTTCCATCATTTTGCACTTAATTTACTTGCCAGAAAAAGTTTCTTGTACTCTAGAACAGTACCATTTCAAAAAGCAAACTATATACAGGGTTCTTAAGTTGCATTTGAGGGGAAAGAATAACTTCAGCCCTCTTCACCTGGCTGTGGGCAAGCATATTACATGTGTTGGATGATTTCCCGTTTGTAAATTTCCATCTCTGCAAGTTGCAGTGATACTGATAGAATGTGGTGCTGATGTGAACATCAGAGACTGATGACAGCAGTCCCCTGCATATTGCTGCTCTGAACAAAAACCACTCTGCTGAAGTTCCCTCTTCCTTCACCCACATTCTCCAAATGTTCCACTACATACTTTAACATTTTCATTATGGTTATTTCATTATAGTGATTTCTGAGTAGATATTTTCCCTTTAAATTTCTGGCCGCCTGCATCTGCTCTTTGCCTTTGATGACTGATGTTGGGTCCCCTGAATTTGATCTCTGGCAATCTCAGCAAGAAGTTTGGCTTTAACTTGCTGCCAGGCTCTTGGCTTAAGCTTGTGCTCCTTGGCGGGCAGATATTCCCAAGCTCCTGAGCTAGGACCCATGCTCCATCAGTGATACCCTCTTTGCTAAACATGTTAAGTGCACACAGTGAAACCATCTCTGACTTGTAGTACATGCACGCACGCATACACACACATACACGCACCCACCTTTTAGGCAGAACAGTTTCCTGCATGTAACAAGTCACTTAACTAAGTAGTGGTTAATAATAGAAGCTGTAGAATAGATGTACTTGGATTTAAACCCAAGCTTCATCCTTTACTAACTGTTTGACTTTTAGAAAAAATTAGTTCACTTCTTGAGCCTCGTTTTTTTCATTTGTAAAATAGATATAGAATAATCAACCTTGTAGAATCACTGTGAAGATTAAATAAAGAACACCAGAACACAGTGCCTGACACTCATTAAGCAATCATTAAATGGTAATTGTTATTTACTGTAAGACTCTCATTTCTTTGAGCTTTAATTCCTCATTTGAAAAATGAGCATTATGTTGTGCATTAATAACATGGTACACCATCATAATTTAATGACTAAATTTCATAGCACAATTTACAAATTACAGAGGATTCTTATGCAGATAGCATTTCCATAGAAACACAAAAGGTGGGTGTTCTACTCCCATTTCCAGGATGAGGAAACTGATGTTAGGGGAGAAATGCCACCACCTAGGGGTGGTCAGGGCAGGGTCATGAGCCACTATCCCTGTCTCTTTAATTCTGGTCCTACACTTTTTATACTGCATGATTCCAAATATGATAGGAACAAGACTAGAGGAATTCAACCATGTCTATTCTTTAGGCCAATATACATAAACGGTCTCATGATTTTCTTTCATTTCCCTTAATGCATTGTAAACATCACAGATTTGCTGTTTTATGGCCTTCTCTATGGTGTTTCTGAGCCCATGCTGCATTTCATTTCATCCTCTCTTGTCTCTATTTCCAAATGTAGCCATTTGTTCAGCCTAAATTTGCTCTGAGAGGCGTTATTTACAATACCTACTAATTTAATCTCCATTCAGGGAAGACTAAGAAGCCATTTGCATATTTTGTGGATCATCTAGAATTCAGGTCTGGAAGAACCCATCTAGGACTTTGGTCCTACTCTTATTTTTAACTACTTTCTCAGATTTGTATTGGCTCACTTCCATTCTATGTGATAATGCATGATTTTCTCATTGTTTGCAGACCCTTGAAGCAGATTCCACTGACCACAAATCAAAAATGAGTAACTATCATTCACGCAGTTGTGATTGATTACAAACACTGTATATGATACATCTAATATAACACAGTAACATTTTCTGGAATCACAAATTCTGGATACAAATTCAAAGCCCAACGATGTGTAACACCAGGAGTTTGAGAATGACAAAGTTAGAGGGAAACCATCCAGCTATCCATCTAGTCACAGATGATGAAACTGAGCCCATGGAGTGGCAATGAGTCACCTACACAACATGGTGACACGAGACAGCATCAGAATTTGCTGCTCCAGAGGCCATGTCCAGGCTTCCAGCCCCAGGCTTTTTGGAAAAGCAACCTTGATGTTGTTATTCTAGATTTCTACTCTACTGCCTGTGTCTTCATCTTGTTGAATTTGGAGTCCTTATTAAAGAGAAACCTGCTCCCAATACTAACTTAAGCTATTTTCATAGTCAGGGCCAATTTCATTCATTAGAAGCTCTAACTTGATGGAGTACCTCATTAGGTCATGGAATCTAATTTTTGATTCAGTACATATTTATTTAATTAGAAAAAGCATACATTTATGAGAAGAGCTCAAACTTAATAAGGATTTAAGATTTCTAATTTTTGGAGTTGTCTCCTAATAACAATACCAATAATTGCTACCATCTTTTGAGCACTGACTAAATAGCAGGTATTCTGTTAAGTACTTTATAGGCATTAAATCAATGAATTGCCAGGATAAGCCTATAACAGCACTCATGATTTTAGGCAAGTCATCTGACCTCTCTAGTCTCAGTTGCCTCCTCTGAAAAGTAGAGATATTAATATCTGCCCATTTCTTGTGGGCTCTAATGAGTATTAAATGAGATAATCTCTGAACAAAGCGGCTGAATGCTATTAAAGGAGTCAAGTTGGCCTTTAAAAATTTTTTTTGTTTCTTTTATTTTTTTAAGTTTAACTAGAATTGAAAAATTAATGTAAATTAATACTGTAAATCTTGTATATTTTCTAGTCTTTGTAACTTTGATCATGCTAGTGTTCCAACTACATTTCCTTTCCCTTTCTACCTCAAGATGCCAGGGGAATGGAATCTATACCATACTTCGAAGTCCATCTCAATGCTCCTTATTCCTAAAGATTTTCTGATTTTCTTAAACAAAGTAATTTCTGTCTCCTCTGAACATTAATAACCTAGTAATCTCAGCTGTGGCATTTACTTTCTATTTGGAATTGTCACTATTTTTTGCCCATTTTTCTTATTCTGCTAGACTATGAACCTCTTAAGGCCAGAATTTATGGGCATTGCTGAATAAATTTCCACTTTATTACCGAGGGTTGCAGGACATCATGAATTTTTTCTGAAATAACATAAATAGGATGAGGTATTCAATAAGGACTGCACCCCCAATTTGTTGAGGCTTTATTATTTGTGGGTTGCCTAGGAGTGACGGGGGTATTTGTCTTTTGAATACAAGGCCATATTCAAGAGTCATTTTCGTCATGCAAATATGTGAGAAACTTCTTTTGAACTGACAGTTTAAGTGTTTTTATTAGTTATGTAAATTGGATTTATCAGCAAGATGGTGCCACAGCAGAGTCAGGTAAATTGTGTTTGTGCGTGTCTGTGATACGTGTACCTATTCTCTCCTAAATATGGATTTAGAGTGCGGTATCTAAAAAGTGTTGTTTTGGGGGGAGCTGTGTCTCCTCTGTCTAAAAATTAGCTAGAGGAGTTGGAACACAGTGTGAGAAGATGACTGAAGAAAAGGGAGTCTCATCTTTTTTTCAGACCCTGGAGTACCCCAAGGGACAACTGGCAGTGACATCCTCTACTCAGGTTTATTCTGTTAAAGACCCACAAAGGATACATTCACGGTGAAAAAACTTCCCTCTGGGAAAAAAGTTATTGAATAGTTTGTTTGCTTATTTGGGCCAGAACAGCATGCCTGGTGGGTGAGGCATTTTCTGCCCAGCAGAGACTGACTACTCTAGTGGTACATTAAAGGGAAATACTTTCCCTGCAGATGGGAAGCATCTGTGTTGAGCAAAATGATATCAAGAAAATAAACTTAAGGTTTTTCCTGAGAAAAAGCAAGGTGGAATGCCAAATCCTTTACAGAGAGCAAAACTCAGAAAAAGCCCAGAGGATTTAGGAATTTTCTAGAGATGGATAAATTTTCTGCCAAGTGTCAAAATGGCCTTTGGTGACTCTGGAAAGCAACATGGTAGAATGAGTTTCAATTCAGAGCCAAGGATGCTGGTTGATGTTCCCCTGTTCTAATGGAGTCTTTGGTGGACCAAAGAGGACAGAGGAGAAAAACCCCACAGGTGACCGCAGGTGTTGTGTAGCAACGAGCTTGTGGATGGCCGAAACTGTTGCTATCGACACTGCCAGCCCATCCAAATATTTGATTATCATTGATTATAAGGGCTCCTCTGCAGAGCCTAAAATGCAAGGAAAAATACCTAACATCTTATTACTTCAGCTACATAAACCTTTTATAAGCAAAACAAAACAAAATTAAAGAAACCACCTCCACCGCCATTGCCAACCATAACAAAAGCCTACAAAATGATCCATGATTTAGTAAGAGACATGGACTGTGTTTGTCATATTCATGCCCAGAATGTCTATGATGTTTAGCATTAATATTTATCTTAGATGTAGTTTTTGTAAATATTTTCCAACTTTGTCTAGAATTACAATAAAGGCATTCCTTTTCCTGCAAAAAATTCTTTACTATTCTAGTTTATCATTTGGTTCACATTCTATTACTTTCCAAACAATTATTTTCAGAATCTCAAAGCAATCGAGGCTCTAATCTTAGCAATGCTACTCTGTTGAGCACTTTATATCCATTTTTCATTTAGTCTTTCGAGCTATTCTGTGAGGCTGGTGGTATTGACTTCATTTTATGTTTGAGAGAACTGAAGCCTTATGTGTTAGGTAACTTGTGCAAAGAGAGTTCAGAGATACCTCAGCTGGGACATGAAGTGAAGTCTCTTGGCTTCATGGCATATGTACTTAATGTCTGTTATATACTTCCCGTGTAAGAGTACTTCCAAATCCAACCCGCGTGATTCTAAGACAATCTTGAGAAAAATTGGGCAATGCAGAAACTTATCCCTTGAATCCAAACTTTGTTTCATTTCCCTAGATCTTCCTTTAACCCAGTATGAACACTCCAATTGACAAAAATCATTCATACTTTTAACCTTTTTGAGGAACTTGTATTTAACTAGATATATTTTGAGGATGATGATTCTTGTATGACGAGGTCTCTGAAATCCAAATATCTAACTAAATCTTTGTACAATAAACTGGCACAGAATTGTCTTCAAGAAACAATTCTTATGTTGAGAAATATCCATATATTTTATTAATATCTTTCACTGAATTCAGATATTTATTATGCAGACACCACCTTCATATAATTTGAACAATTTTACTGTGTTTGAAATGAACAGTAGTTTACCCAAATGCCATGAATCAAAGGTCCATGTTTCTCAGTACAGGAAAAAAAAATCTTGCTTCTACCAGGGTTTTGAAAGATGTTTTCTTTTCTTCAACATCTACTCTGTTGTAGATGTAGCATTCAATGATAAAGACAAAACAATGATAATAAAATAATAATGATGATAATAGCAACAATAAATATTCTTTAAGGACTTATGTGAATCAAAGTCTATGTTAAATGCTTTATGTACTTGGTTTAGTTTTATCCTTATAGAATCCCCCAAAAGATAGTCTATATTAGGACCATTTTCCGGTTAGAAAAAAATCTTTGAAAGATTAAGTAATTTGCCCAAGTTCACACAGCTTGTAAGTGACACTCTCAGGACTTTTCTTCTCCAGAGCCCAAAATCTTAACCATTAAACAAATTGCTTTCTACAGCAAAATGAAAAACTATCAAAAATTTTTTAGTGATACCTTGTGATTCAGGCTGCCATCATGAAATTAAATTCAACATCTTGAAATTACATTTATACTTTTATGGAAATTTTTCCCTTGGACCTATTTTCTCTATTTAAAACATATTTCAAGGAAATTTTGAATGTGTAAAAATTGTAAATCATATATTGGAACCCTTAGAAATATCTGTGCATTGAATTATGAGAAAAAAGGGAAAGGCCTTTTTCCATCAATCTGACAAATGAGGCAAAAAAAAAAAGGGATGGAGGAGTTAAAATATTTTCCCCTTACCCTGTACAATGTGGATAATTGTCTCAGCTTTACCAACACTTATAACGATTCCATTTTCACAAGTTTTCGTTTTATCATTGCTTTACATGTTATTGTACCCAAGTGGGGTGTCTCTTTATGCTAGCTGAGATTAACATATGCATCAAACCATCTAATTTGTCATCAAATATAGTCAACATAACTGGTGGAAATTAATAATGCTATGTGCCCCACACCGTCTTATAAACATTATTTCCAAATATCACTAACTGCTACTGGATATCTGTTCATAGACCTATTTTACAAGCAAGGGTTAGTTGTTTGCTGAAGTTCCCAGAGCTAGGGAGTAGTAGAAGTGAACTGGAATTCATACAACTCTAAGCTCATTTGTTGCCTCCTTCAACTGCATACTGCCTCTTCTACAGGGAAAGACCATAATCACCCCCGGGAGGGGGTAGAGATATTCTCAGAGAGTCCAGCTCACATTCATAACCCAGGGCTGTCCATTTTTCTGATTTGTTAGATTCCATTGCACTTGGATGCAATCAAAGCTCTTGGGGTCTGAATCCCTTGCTGCCTAGTCTCTGCTGCTGATACATTTTCAAGTTCATTGATACTTTCCTCTGCTATGTGCACTTTCTGTTAATTCCATCTAATGAATTATTTTCTTAATTATAATGTACTTTCGGCTTCTAACACTTTCATCTCTTCTTTTTGTTTCCCTGGGCTTGGGTTTATTCAGAGACACCCCCATGCTCCCTGGTCATGACACCCCAAACCAGGGAGTAGCTTTCCCACCTTCTGCTCTTCCTTTGTCAGCCTTCCCACTGGCTTCATGCTGAAATTCCCTTTTCTTTTTTATTTTAACATGTAAGAAGAAGATTATTGTTTTTCTTCAATTGGCACCCCATGAAAATTAAAAGTGCAATCTTTTGTCTTTTTTCCTCGAAGATGACCTTTTGAGAGAGGCAAGGGAAAGTCATTTCACTGTTCAGCAGATGAATTAAACTTGATGAACATTACATCTATGCACAGATACCAGTTAGGAGGAAGAGAATTCCAGTCAAATTCTGGTAAATCCAGGCATGTTCAATAAGCATTTTGTCCCAGGCATTACTCTAAGTGCTAGGATGACAGCGTGAAGGAACAAACCAGGCCCTGATCCCCAAGGAGTATATATCTAATGACAGAAACATACAGTACAGGCATAAGCAAATAAATACACATTATGATGCTGGGTTCTAACAAGGGCTCTGAAGAGAAATACATCAGAGGAAAGGGATAGAGGGTGGTGACTGGGGAACTTTTAAAATATGGTCAGGGAATGCCTTATTTTTTATTACTTATAGGCATCACTTATAAGTAATCAGAAAAATATTTAAAATGATTGTTTTACAAATGTTAGGTTAAGGATAATGATAGCATTAAATAAGGGAATAGAAAAGTTTTCTCATTTACTGAACTTCTTCCTTTCAGACAATGTTCCAGGGATTTTTCAGAGTTTCTTACATTTACTCCTCCTTCCAGGAGTTTGCATTTGTTCCATTAATAGGGTTCTGCTGTGCCTTTTCCTAAGGTGGAAGTTTCATACCTAAAAGCACTGCCTTAATCCAAAGCCTCACTTAACCCAAGAGGACACTGAGACTTAAAGGGGAGAAGCAATTAGGCTAAGGAGTTCTGTGTATCTCACAGCCAAGAGCCAGACACACTGCGGTCCTCTCTGTCCGGGGTATCTGTGGACCCCCTGCACTGAGAGAGACAAAGGAAGGTAATTCAGCTTTTTCTGAAACTCTAGCCCCAGCTAAAGCTCACCAGCAGTGCTAAAAAGAGTTTCATCTCCTGGGCCTCAGAACTCTGCTCATGCCAGCCTCCCAGCTGCAATTCATACACCAAGGTTGCCCCATCCAGCTGGAACATATCCACCAAAACTTGACAAATGACTAAAGTAGGACAAAGAAAGAGTCAGGGGAGAATGGGCCCACAGAATTAATTTCTCTCATTCCCAGCATGCTTGGGGCTCCTGCCCACCACACTTACAAAGCATCTGCCTCCCAAAGCAAGTAGAACTGCTGGTGTCTCGTGTCCATCCATGTGCCGGCTGACAAGGGACCCTTCACTGGGTACTGCTTTTTATCCCACCTTCTTGTGGCAGCTATTATTTTGTGGTTGCTTTGGTGTTTGGCTGAATTGCCACTGAATTCCTCCTTGACTTCTTTTGTTTCCTTGCGAAGAGAGAAGAAAAGGAGCGGATTGTGGGAGGTTCCGCTGGGAAGCCTCTGCTGCTGCTTCCTATGCTGATGCCCCCCACTTCATGACGGCCCTGTATTTTTCTGTATCTCTAAATGCGAAGTGCGTTGGTGATGAGCTCACTGGAATGGCCGCAGGATTCATTAGTGCCTACAAAAGGCAAGCGGTAAATGACTTTCTGAACAAGGAGTGCAAAGGGGATTATGCAAGGAAAGTGGAGAAAATCACAGTAGGAAGAAAATCAAAGCAGCCAAGGCAGGAGTGGGAGTTTCCCTGGATTTTCCTCACACTTTCTGTTTTCAGTCACCTTTTCCTTTTTCTTAGTGAGGATGCTAATAGACTGAATACCATGGTATCCTGGGAGAATCAGTGGAGAGATCAGTAAAAGGAATTGTAATCTTTGATGAAAAATAGTCTTTCTGTCACTGATGTGTGTGTGTGTGTGTGTGAATAGTTCCCAAATGTATGGAAAGCAGGATAAACCCTATGCTTAGAATGTAGCCCATTGGTGAATATTCTGACTCCCCCATTGGCTTGCTGGATAATTCAGTGCAGTCTGGCATATTTCATGGGGCCTTGAGACATCCTTTATGAAATAAGGGCCTTGATTAACGTGATATTTAACCTGCAGTCTTAGTTTGCCAGGGCTGTTGGGACAAATACCACCCAATGGGCTGGCTTAAGCAGAATACATTTATTGCCTCATGAATTTGGGGGATAGAAATCTGATACCATGGCATTGGTAGCACTTGATTTCTCTCAATATCTGTTGAATTCCAACAATCCTCCTTCATGTGGTTTCCTCTTTCTCCTTTTGCCTTTCCCTCTGATTTCCACTGAACTTCTGGCTTTTACTGAACTAAAACTTCCTTACCTGAGTACATCTGAATTTCCTTTGCTTACAAGGTCCCTGGTCATATGGATAAAAGCCTGCCCTGATTCAGTTTGGCCTCTCCTAATTAAGATCTTCAAAAATGGTTTACAAATAGGCTCACATCCATAAGAGCACAGGTTAAGACGTAAACATGGTCTCATGATTCAAACTCCAACCGTACCTTACAGTTTTATGGTTCTACTCTCCATTTATATTCTTAAAGTGACATTTCATGGCTGGTATCTGGGAGGCAACTTTTCATTTATCTAGCCATGGTGGTGATAATTGGTATGATTTGAGAAGCACTGAAGTCATTCTTCTCTTCCATGTATTAATATTTACACATGCACAAACATGCACATAGCAGTCTTGCTTCATGCCTGAAAATTCCACCATTAAAGACAAATGTGAATCCCAGATCTATTAGCATTTGACTGTGACTTTCTTAGCATTGCATAATGCTAAGACCCCCAATGTTTTGTACTTCATAATGGAAATAGTTATTATCTACCTTATAACTTTGTTAAGGGACTTAAATGAGAAAACTTGCATAATGTTAATTCTTCTCTAAAAAATAAGAGGAACACACAGGTGCCATCATCCAATCTCAAAATCATTGGAATTTGAGAAGAAATGGCAGGGTGGATAATTATGCTCTTTCCCCAAAGTCAATAAGGACTTGAAGTTATTTTTCTAACTTGTTTTTCATGCACCTGTGTTGGCTAGATCACAGAGCATGGGCTTGTCCTCGTGAGGAAAGTTTTCTTTGCCAAACTTCTTCAGTTCTGTTAGATGACTTCATTCTCACCTTGCAAAGGCCAATTATTGCCTTGTGCTGGGAGGGTCAGTAGTGGTCTCATAGACTGGTGCCTTCTGGAGACTCTCTTCTCTGTAGTGGTCTTCCAACATTGTTGATATTTATAGCTGTTGGTCTAGGATATAACTGATGCCAATATACACACCTGGAAAAAAAGAGTGTTTCTTGTTTGTTTTTCTCCAAATAAATTCCTTGGATTGAATTTCAGCAAGTCAAAATGCCATCTTGGCTTTTCAGAATTTAGAGGACAGGAAATGCAGACCTCTGAGGGATACTAAGACATGGGCACAATCTCCCGTTTGCAGAGTCTTGCATTCTTTACAGCATGCCTCAATTCATCCTTAATGATGCTTTATTTTTCAGGCAAATGTCCAGAGCAGGGGAACAGTGGGCTGTCCACTTTTCAAAAGTGATAGTGGCATATGGACTCAAGTTAGAAGGCACAAGTCTGTGAAATTAGATCCCTGGGCATGAGTCCTGTCAGTTCTGTTTCTCTGTGTCACCTCGGGTAAGATGCATAAGCAATCTAAGTCTCAATTTTCTCTTATGTAGTCTGGAGACAATATTATCTATTTTGTAAGACTGTTGTGAGTATTAAATAGAGAATGTCTTTGTGAAACATGCCTAGCCCTGTGTCTATATCATAGATATTAGTTCTATACACTCACTGCTCTGTACCCACTGCTTCCTGGTGAATGAAATGTGGTCACACATTAGAATATAATGTCTGCCAAAATGCCAGACTTTACCTCTATTTAAGGAACCAAAATTAAGGAAAATGAACATTGTTGCATCTTTCTTTCAGGGTGGAGAAAGAGAACATTTGAGTGTGGCTCAACTATAATCGTTGCATCTGTAATGGCTTTATACTGTTATACCATCTATTCTGCAGGATTTCATCTTAATAAAAAAGTTGCTTAAACCTGTGTCCAGATCAAGCAAATTGGGAAAAGGGAAAGTTGCTTTTTTCTTAGTGACCTGTCCCTTGAGCCTAAGCAGCTCCACAGAAGTTCAGGAATGTTTATTGTTGGCAGCATTTCCAGGAGCTTAAGGGGAAGTTGGTGATTCATTATTTCACTGAGATGATTTGTCCTAATTATTCTAATAAGTGCCCTGTCTCCTCAGACCAGCTGTTGCTTGGAAGCAGAGGGTAAGTCACTGACGGTGAGCACTGCAGCGGCTGCTAAAACCAGGGCACTGGGTCTGCAGGATTCATCGACACGGGATTGGGTGGATGCTGTCCAAGGTTGCTGCCCTTGCCTGGTAACAGGTCTCTGGAGTCCCACCCTGTGCACATCTGCTATAACCAGACCTTGTCTGCAGTCGTTTTTCTTCCTTTACTTGGAAAGAAGAACCTTGGTAAATTCTGCTTCTCCATCGTCTCTCCGCTGCCCCACCAGCTTACGACTGCATCTGTTGTGCTTTCTTTGTGCTTCCTTCTGTTTCCCATCCTTGAAAGTCTGCCTGGCCTTTTGAAAACTGCTAATAATATTAAAATTATCTATTACTTAAAGCACATCTTCCAAGGGCCAAGCTGAGAGCCTATTGCCTTACACGCACAAACTCCAATGGTCACAATTCACAGCTGGGCACGAAGAAGCCTCTGCATGCCTTAGAGACTAGTCCTCGTCTTCTGGCAAGTAACAAGTGGGAAATGAATCCCAGGTCATTGTGCCCCCAAATCCTGGGCCTTATGCTTGTCATCTTCTCCCTTTCCCACAAGACTCTTTCCTCATTTGTTTGGGACCATACACGGGTCTTATATTTCTGAATTTTCCAAAATTACATGGCAGCCTCTGGTTCAACTGACAGCCTATGACAGCCATCAACCCTGCCTCCACAGTCTACGCAGAAGCCCCACTCAGGCTACCTCAGGCCTCAGGGTCTCACGGCAACAGCTGGGCTTGGAAAGATGAAGTCTGACCTCCTTACCATTCTCTATTACTCACACTGCCGGATCCTTCTCTTATTTCTGGCCCAGTGGGTTATTTTCATAGCTAGCATTTAAGTGATGTTTGCATTTTAAAGCACCTTATTTCCCTGGACAGAAACAGAATCTGGAAAAACACAGGAACTGTGGCTTATCCATCAGTGAATGAGCTATGACTTAATAAGATCGTTGACAGGAGGCTGTGTTTAGAATCAGGAGCTCTGAAATAAAGCTTGGTAATAGCAAATCAAGACAAATTTCTGCAAGTTTTGTGACCAACTTTTATTTCCATCTTGTCTCAGTTTAATTGCCATTTCCTCAAAGAAATGAAGAACTCTACAGATTTTAGGCTGCCCTGCTCTATTGTTTCATAATAACCAGGAAGTCTGCTGGTCATCAGGGCTTAGGGTGAACTGGAGCTGGGAAGGTAGTCCTTCCAGAAGAACTGATGTAAACCTTCCATGGATAAACAGAGAAGCCTCAGGAAGAATGGTGATAGACAGGCGAAGAGAACAAGGAAAAGTCAAAACAGTATGGATTGAAACAGGGCAATTGTTGCATCTATATCTGTGCACAATGAGTTATTCTTGTGCTGCTTTATGTGTGGTCTTCAGCTGAATTTGCTTATCAGTCTTGGCCAGATAATTCAACTCTCATTTCTATACCTAGAGGTTTTTGGTTGCAATGGCTTATTTATATTACAAGCATGTTCAATGAAAAACAAGTGAGTTAGATAAGTGTAAGAAGGTTTGTATTTCATAGTATTTTATTTTGCTAACTGAAGACTTCTTGCTAAGCTCCATTTCAAATTGTCACCTACTTGCTATGTGCTTTGATGATCTGGAAGCTAATAACACCCAGACTGTCCTTCCGTGCAACTTACAACCCTAGGGCTAGACTGATAAGTGTGATGTGGTATGTTCACAAGGAATGAATGGTTTAAATTTAAATTCAAATGTAAAAGGAAACACAAAGACAAAATGGACTTTTTGAATGCTTGCTAAAAATATTTGATATTTATTAATAATGAAAGCCAATTTAATGGATTTCAGTTCAACTTTTAAACTATCCAATGAGTAGAAATTAATGTCAGTTCTTTGATTTTTTTATATTACACTAATAATTTAGACTTTTCTAGACTGCAGCTTTGGGGGGAAATACTAATAGAAAACACAATTCAAACTTCAGTACATTATTCTATATAATGTCTAAGAAATTAGTACTCTCAATAATATTTTGAAAAGGAGCCATGGGGCCCTGGAGGAAATGTGAAGGTGGCAATGACCAAACGTTGGGGTTAATTTCTTCTCTTCCCCACCAGGCAAAGGTGTCCCAGCTGAGATTGCATATTGACTTCTTTAGGAGTGGATACATCTAAATCTAGCTGGGTAGCTTGGTGCAGTGTAACAGGCATGGGGCTGGAGGTCTGGGGTTGTGTTTTCTACTTGGGGGGACTATACAATCAGCTAAATCCCTTTTGAGAATGAAGGGGACCATCTGCCAATTATGGTGGCTCAACATGTGTGAACCTGAATCTCTCTTGGCAAACTAGAACTTTTGAGCACTGGCGTTCTAGCCCAAAGTCAGTCACTTACTAGTTCTCAGATCTAACGAAATTCCTTTTGCTTTCCTGGGTCTCTGTTTCCTCATTTGTAGCAATTCTTGTCTATAACCCGTAGGAGTGCTGTAAGGAAAAAATGAGGGATTTGAAAATAAAGGTGAAATCAACTATTTTTTTTTAGCACTGTCATTGTAGAGTGGGTGCAAGGAACTTACTATAAACCTCTTGTTTGTTCCTCATAGACAAGACGAATGAGAAGTAATTAAGACAAAATCACCCTGTAGCACTATGTAGTCACAGATCCTTGATGTGGTATATACAAGCCTTAGGCGTGGGTCAATAGTTTACATTTTAGCACCAAGTTTCCTTTTTATTATGGCCCCTCTTGGACTCTCAAGATTTAAGCATCATAGCAGCTTTCAAACTTAAAAGTTAACTTGATTCATCAAAAGAACATATGGCTACCAGTGCTGAACTTTCACTCTGAATAAAAAACCAGTGTGAGCACTGTTTATATATACAATTCCCACTGGATGGAAAGGAAATAATTTGACTTACACAACATTATTTAGCAACAAATTTTCATCTCCTTTTGGCTATTGTTGAATAATGAGAAAAGTAAATGAGGACTGAGTACACCCCCCCCCACACACACACATATGCTATTATCTGTGTTTGTCTTGTATTTTTTAAAAGCCTCTTGTAGGGGCTGAGCTTTTTCCACATGCTATGATAGCCAAACTTCAGGGGGTCTGTGGACCAGTGATGCTCTTCTACCCTCCAAGGTCAAACAGTTATCCAGCCAAGGAGCAAATATGTGAGATGGGTGCTCTTTCCTAGCCATTAAATGAGAGTTCTGCCAGAAATCCAGGAATAAAATAAAAAACCAACCACTTTTAAAACCGATAAAAAAACAGGAGTTTTCTGGGATTTTAGTATATTATGCAGAAGTGTTGAAAATTAATGAGCATCTCTTAATTTGCTGAGGTGTGCTTGAAACAAGAACAAAGCACAGGCATGTGATAATTAAGAAAACCTTTGTAACCAAAGAGTTGATTGGCCACTCTAATGTTAACAATGAAACCTGACACCCGCGATTTTGCCAGATACTGCAAAATTGGTTTAGCTTCACAACAACAACAACAAAAATGGATAGCCGAACATTTGTCTTTTCATTTCAACCAAATCTACTTTAAAACAAATTTAGTATCTCATCCAAATTTGGACAGGTTTCACATGCTTATTCTATAGCAATGATCAATATTTAATGGATGAGGACTCCATCTGAGAGTGCTAACATAGCATGGAGATAGAAATATCATATTTTAAATCAAATTATTTTCTCTTTAAAGTATGATCATAGCAATGCATTTAGAGCTGAAATGAACCCAGTTCATTTCACATGTGCAAACGAGAGAAAGGTTAAGCATGTCACTTCATTTTGCAAACTGCTGTGTCTGTGAACATCTCCTAGGGGTGCTTGAGAAGCCCAGAAGCACCTGGATTGGCTCACCTGCGGTGAAAATGCTCAGCACGAGTAGGTGGCTGTGCTTCCTTCAGTAAGAGTCCAATATCTAAGTTGGTGGGAAATGTAGGAAGATGGATGCCAGCAGACAGGAAATAAAGGCATTCTGCCACAGGAAGAGGAAAGCGGCAAAGACAAGACTTGACTCCTTATTGTTTGATTTCATATTCTGAACCTTTGATGTTTTAAAACTTAGAGCTCTTTGGAATTATAATAGGTCCTGGGAGGAAAAGATTAAGAGAGAGAAATGGAGCCAATATGTTTATGTGTTATCACTAATCATTTATTATATCTTAGGCAATTTTCAAATATGTTGTTTTAATCACAGGCTAGGTTTTTTTTTTCCTGATTTTTTTTCAAATGAAGTTATTGAACCTCAGAAGTATTATGCAGGCTTTCGACATCACCCAACTAAATCAATGATGAAAGGGTTTTTAATTGAGACCATCACTGATTCCAAAGCTGATATCCTCACCGCTGTTCCATGCTATTGAGAGATGCTCCTCTGCAAAATGCTACAATGGGCCAGGCACTATGTATCTCGTATACTGACACTTCTGATACCATGCTTTATTCAGTGAAGGGTTTAGGGTCAAATTTCCAACATTAATATTTGTGAGTATCAATAATATGATTCTTCTGCCTGACATTGTTGTTTCCTACTACACAACTTAATCTTCACACCACTCATATTCCCCCAAACTGTGATTTCATTCTCTAAATCTTGCCTTTGGGGATTAATGGGGTAAGGAAATATCTGGCCCCTGCTCTGCTCCAAGTTGCTGAGTGACATAAGACTGTTTGCTTAAACTTTCCAACTCACAGTTCCTTCATTAATAAAATTTGGCTAAAACTGTCTATATTTCTTATTTCCTAGGTTTCCCATGAAGGTCATCAAAGATAATGAATGAGAAAATACTCTAAATACAGACATGCCCTTTAACGTATGTAACATCATTATTTTATGATAAATCAAATCTTCTATATCATGTCCTTAAAGTCCTTTTTACAACTGGCATATGTTTCAGAGTAATCTAATGTATGTGAATTCAGAAACAAACCACTTTCTCTGGAAAACAGACAAGAGAATAGATATCTTGTTCATGACCTTTTTTTCACTAAACTGTAAACTGAGCATGGTAACCAACTCTCTGTCCCAATCTTCTTTCTTGCATTTGATTTCTCAGTAATCAATAAAAACAGTCCAGTAATGGTGCAGTTGGTATGGCAGAGAAAGTGTAGCAACAAAACATTTAAGTTGCTGTTAATGAGAGCACATGAGATAAGGAAGAGGGTTGGATTGATGTTGAAAAGAATTTATCTCTATTAGGTACCAGTACATGTAAATTGGGGTGTCATGGAATTAATAATTTATAATGGGTTGTTCTCTTAGATGCTATAAAAATACCAACATTCCACTTGGTGTTATTTGTTTCCTCTGTGGAGGCAACTTGGTTTTAAAGCACTTGCTTGTAATTAAGAGTTTAAAGAGAACTAAGGGGTCCAAACAGTTCTGCTTGGGAACAGAAAGCAGACGTGGAAATACTGGGGCAGGAGGATACACTTACACCAAAAAAACTGAGTGGAACACTAAGAGTGAGAAATCATTTCTACCTGGAGTAAGTGAACACAGCAGAATAAATTTCTTTAAAAATACTGTCTTGAAGACTTAATCTGATAGAAGACCACCTGAAACCTAGATTCTTAATCCTAGATTCAAATTAGAATCTTCTGAGAAACATATAAGAGATACCAAAATCTATCCCTCAGCAAATTTTAATTCAACCAGAATTGCTGAGAATCACTGCAACGAAAGAAATATATCATTGTCTTTTTAAATAAAAATGTCAGGTGGGATTTGAGCAAAAAGGCATATTAATAAAAGGAATAAATATTTATGTATTCCTATCCTATGCTTAAGATAATGAATTAGGAACTATAGGTTCATGAAGTGGTACTTGAACCTCTTACACAAGTCTGTGATTACTGAAAGACTAGATACACAAAATATTTACATGTGTTCCAAGGCATTAATTGTCAATTGACGGTAAAAATGTGATATGTCGCAGAATTCAGAAGGAGGAGAAATGACTTTGGACCAGGAGAACTAGAGAAGTCTCCAAAGAATCATTAGAAGATACATCAAGATTTAAAGGATAATGCAACAGTAAGCTATTGGGGCAAAACAAATAGCTCCATACTTAAAGCCTTAAAAACAACTAATTTTATGTTTTGCAGTGTCCACACTGGTCTTGGTAATTCAGCTGTTTTAGGCCAATCCTGACAGTCCTGGCTTAGGTCTTTCATGTCTGAAACCTATTCATGCCTGTTGCAGTGTTTGGGATCTAATTGTTGTAAGTTGTCCTTAGGCAGGATGGCTTGGCTCTGCTCTGTGTGTCAAACTGAGGGTGTCTCTTATGATAGAATCAGGGGTTCAAGATAGACTGGAAATTTACAAGACTCTCTTTTGTGCCATGTTTTGCTTATATCCCATTGGCTAAAGCAAGATATGGCCATACTCAGAATGGAAGGAGAACACAGAGCTTTAAATCAAAGTGTATGGATATAAGACAGGAGTACCTTAGGTAACTAATCCGCCTCTGATGGGCATGATTTAGGAGACTGGAGTGGTGCTAAGAAAGCATTGTGTACATGGAGAATGGCATGAACCAGGGCTGAAAGGTGAAAAATGTAAAATTTTCTTAAAAGACAGTGAGTTGCTCAGTTGTCTGGAGCAGAAAAATTGTTTAGGAACAAAATAGGCTATAAATTTGGGGGTCTATTTTGGAACTAAATAAGAAGTTGCCTTTTTTTCCCCTCTTTTTTTACTTTCCCTCTGAGGAGAGCTAGTGAAGGTTTTCAACAAGGTCGGTAGTGATATGGTATGCATATCTTTTTACGAAAAGTAATTAATTTGTCAGAAGTGAACACGATACAAGCACCTTTATTGAAATATATCTTTAAAACATGAGATGCCAGTAGGAATAAAGAACATGATCTAATATCCCCATGGCCAGTCAGCTTGATAATGTTCACATTATTTTCGTTACCTCAGAAACTGTTGTGAAGATTTTCCTCCTGTTAATGATCACAGATTGTTGTGGTGAACAACATATTCCAAAAATAAAGATGCTCCAAAAATCCTGAGAGATGTGTGACCCCAGGTCATTTCACAAACCTCACTATAATGAGATCTGAAGCAGTTGTTCTCAATAGCCTTAACAGGATCATTAATGAAATATTTGAAAAAAAGGGCTTCCAAGGTATTGCCTTAAAATACATTTGCTGTTAGAGTGATGACTTCCTCAGGGCAGAAGATGTATTTTCGTGCCTCCTTTGTGGAAAGACACATTGTTACCTGCTGCTTCTACATTCACATTTTTACAGATAGTGAAACTGGTTCAGAGTGATGAAATTATTCGGAGCTAGTGTTTGGTCAAGTTCAAACTGGAACTCAGGACTCCTGGCTCCATGTCTAGTGCTCTTCCCCTATACAACTGCAGATGATCTTTGAGAAAGGGCTTTGTGTACTATCTAATTCATATGAGAAGTTCAATTTATTTGACCTTGAGTGTTATTGTCATGACAGAAGGATTAGGAGAACCAACATCTCTTGAAAACTAATGACACAGCAGCCAATTATAGATCATTACTTTATTCAGTGTTCCCCACAACTCTTTGAAATTGGTATGTAGCCATTTCACAGGTGAGGAAACTGTGCCTCAAAGAGATGAATCCATGTGTGCAAGATCATAAAGCGCTTGCAGAGGCTGGGTTTGGAGTTCTGTTTCATGGTCTTTCTAATCTATTTTTTCATACACTATGATTTCCAAAGAAAGTGCACTTTATGTTACTTATTTTTAACTGGAATTAAGATGTGAATGTTAAGTAGGGGGTTGCGATCAATATTTAAGAAATGTATGCTTATGCAAGTGCATTTTACTGATTGATAAATGAGAGGTTGCTACTGTGTGAATTAAGGTGAATATCTTTTCAAAAATGTTATTAAATGAGTTTCAAGAATGTTATTAAGAAAAAGAATGTTATTAAATGCTCATTTGAAGCTATTATGAAATTACAGGAAACTTGGAAAATTAACATTACGTGAGGCATAAAAAAGTCCAGCCACCAGGATGGAGCCTTAGGTGAAGGTCCTAGGATGCAACATTTTAGGGGACACTGACTTTCAGGGTTGTTCAAGTGCAAGATCAGCCCCTGGGAACCTTCGATGCATAGGTGGGTTCACTCTTGTCCTGGCTCTATCGATACCAAAAATTTATCCCAGAGTTTTTCAAGATATTCCTATCCAGGGAGAGCAGACTGGAGGGTAGCAAGTGATGTGGGTTTTCACTCACTGCTGCCACAGACACTCACCTGAAGCCTCCATTTTCCTCACCTGTGCCTAAGTCCATCCTTCTCAGCCCTTTCCCTTTTATCACTTTGCTCTGCCATCTTGTTCTGATGATACTGTATCCCATGATTTATTCACCTCTTCCTCTTCAGTGGTGAAACTTCATGTGAGCAAATGATACTTCTGAGCAAATGATACTGAGTTTTTGAGTTTGTTGTGGAAATGATGAAAATGGCTCATGCAGAACTTAAGGATGAGACTGGAAAATAAATTGGGGTGTGATCGGTGTAAGAAGAGCCCTCTAGCCATCAGAACAAGGGGAGCCTAAAGCTGACAGAGGTCCACAGGAAGTTCTGGCTGGGTCGGGAACCAAAACTGCACGGTGTAGTGGACATAGGGTATTCTCAAAGGAGGCCCGATAAGAGCACAGGAATCGTACTACCTAACACACGGATTGGATCGGATCAGAGAGAAGACTAGACTGTGACAAATGGCTAAGGACCCACAGGGGTTTGGGTAAGCTTTGCCTAAATAAGATATTAATGGAGTCTAGTTTTAGAAGATTGGGCTAGATATATATATACATATGGTTGCCAGATAAACTTTAGAGCGATCAATTAATATTGAATATGAAATCATCAATGAATGTTTTTTAGTATGAATATTTCCCACATATCGCATGAAGCATATTTATACTAAGACATTGTTTTATCTGAAATTCAAATCTAACTGGGCATCCTATATTTTATTTACCAAATCTTCAAGCTTATTTATAAAATAAGTTGAAAATTGTCTTCTCTACTAATTTTAGGACTGGATATTCCTGTCTACAAGCAGCCTAACATAAAACTCCAAGTAGTGCTCTATAACAGTTCATCAACATTTATTTTCTATCAGGAGCTCAGGATCCACCTCATAATGAATGGGAAACAATCAAAACAAAGTAACATAACAGGACGTCCCATGACAGCTATGTGGAAAAGCCATTCTTTCTCTTCAAGATGAAACATCAAGCCTTACAAGTGGCATTTGTGCCTTTGACAAATGGGAGGCTGACACTGCTTGGGAGTGGGCGGCAAGAAGTACAAACTACCATTCAATGTTCAAGGAATGGAAGGAGGAAACAATCCTAATATGTCGCTTTCTGTCTTAAGCCATATTTTAAAGAGCTGAAAAGTTGTCTCTGGAAATTAAGAATGTGAGGATCTTTTGGTAAAACCTGTTAGCCTTTCTAAGACAAATTGTTTTTGAAAGCTTGTTTATTCCCCCACTGTATGGGATTGTGTTGTGAAAATATCCCTAGAAAACATAATTCAGCAAATTTTGATAGAAAATATTTCCCTCCAGTTATAAACATCTAAATAATCTGTTGTGGACATCAGAAGTTATTGAAATCTCCAATGTGGCTGTAATAGATTCCTTCCCATAGAATAGAGGCATGTTTTCTGAACCTTTATTGAAAAATGGAAGTCTCATATAAAATGTATTACAGATCATTTAATTTTTCTATTTTCTTTTATGAATCAATGAATTTTATTCATTTTAGCAACTCTGGATTAACTTAAGTACATCAGGATTAAGATTAAAATATTTAGCATATGAGTTAGGGTTTGGAAAAAATCCAATATATATTTTACATATGTGATTACTGGCATTTAAATGAAATGGTGCAGCTTAGAAGCAGAGCGTGGGCAAATGAAGGGAACTTTTTCTTTAATTTGTTGTCCACAAAAATCAGACCTAAGTGGTTTTGTTTTCATGAAGTAAGGTTGGTAAAAATGACACAACTCCCTCAGGAACTTATCCTTGAGATGTTGAATAGGGTGCCCAAATTGTATTTCTATAGCTTATCCCATGGTGCAGCTGGGCTGAAAAATTTAGAGTAATCTCTGGACAAGGGCACTTTCTCCCAGATACATTTCCATTTCAATTGGTTGTGTTAGCTGGAGAATATAAATACAAAGGAGAGTGATCTTTAAAAGGAAATACAAACAACTTTCTTTCCTGGACTGTAGTGAAAGTCCATAGGTGGTGCAGTTACTGGTCAAAGGGAAGTTCAGGCTGCTTTTCAGACTAAAATCGTACTCTGAGTTAAGAAGTTGTTGGTACACAAGTGTGTATATTAACCCTATAAGTTCCCTGGGGGAACGCCACTGCCTGTCTCTAGTGGTACATAAGATCAGAGAGAAGTTTGCTTGAGAAGCCCCTTACAAAGGGTGCACTCTTGAGCCCAGCGTGGTGTGCTTCTTATAACGCATTTATTTCTTCTTCACTGCTTGTTCTTCTCCCCATCTTCTCTAGTTGGTGGCCACTGGTTTGGGAATTATTTCTGATCTGAAGACGTTTTTAAGATTTTTTTTAAATCAAAATAACCTTTATTTATTAGGTTGAGCCATATGAAATTGTCAATTTTTAACCTTTTTCGACCTACAAAAATGCAAATTTCATGAACTTCTTGAAAATTCATGTGTAGGGGTAGCTCCACCATCTTACTTTTTTTCATTAACCAGGAAATACTCTGATGCTTGCATGTAATTTACTGAAATCTATTATGCTTTGTCTCACAAATATTGGTATGTGACTTACCAATCTCTATCATGTCTTGTCTTTAAAAATAACAAGAATAACAAATTCAGTCAGTGATTATTCTCTGTTGAAAAATTTATTAAATGAATTATTTATTCTGCAGACATTAATTATGTTGCTATAATGCATCAGGCACAGGCACAGACATCATTATTGGATGACAGAATAGTTAGAGAGATACAAGAAATAAAATGCTCAGCCAGTGAGAGGTGGAGCTAGTTCTTGAATCCTTTACTGATTACAAGCTTTTACTTTTAATCACTATTCTATTCAGCTTCACATCCTTAAAATATATTAACCAATTTGAAACTTCAGACTGCACAGAATATCCATGTGTCAATGTCTTAATCAGATCTAAGTGCTGGCTTCTTGCTTAGGACTTGATCTAAACAACAACCAATCCACAAGCCAATTTAACTGGATGTATCAAACTGGGTCTTTGTGTACGTTCAACACAACACCAGTGGTTTAGCTATTTCCCCTTTTAAAATGTTTGTTTTGTGGATTGTGCAAGCATTTCAAATAAAAGATGAGGATTTTACCATATTTCTGTTTTTTCCAAGGCTCACATTTATATATGATAACCACATTGCATGCACAGACAAATGTCTTCTGCATTATTAGAATGTTGCTAGCTTGAATGAATCGGTATACCACTGTCTGCCTTTAAAATAGTTATTTCACCATGTTCTAAAAACCTACTAAGTGCCAAATTCAGTGCCATATACTATACTTGACACACAGTGGAAGATAAAATCTCATTTTCCTCACAGACCTCAGATTCTAATCATAGGAAACAATGACTAGGCAGTAAGAAATGAGAGAGGCAGAATTCTCTGTAAAACCTTCACAAAGAGATGGAGCCCCATGGGAGGGTAGACAGGTCTTGGAGCTCCTTGCCATCATCTTTCACCCATTTCTGCATTCTAAAAAATTTTATTAAGCATCTACCTTGTGGCACCAATCAATCAGAGCAACCAAAGTTGCATTCTAATGAGGAGATTGATATTAAACAAGCAATTATCTGATGGTCAAAAGAGGTTACAAAAAGTAGAAAGGAATAAAGCAAGACACAGAAAAAAGAAGTTCAAGTAGAGAAGATACTGTTAGCAGTTGGGATGGTCAGAGAAGGCCTCTGTGATGGTTGAATATAGTCCTGAAGGAAGTTAGGGAGTGAGGTGTACTGTCAGGTATCTGGGAAAAAATGTTCCAGGAAGAGGAAGTAGCGAAGTGCAAAGTCCTCAGACACAATGACTTGACATGTTTAAGGAATAGCAGGAAGGGCAGTGTTTCAAGGTTGAATCATATCCCTCAAACAGGCATGTTCAGGTCCCAATCCTTGGTCTTGTGGGTGTGAACCCATTTGTAAACAGGACCTTTCATTTGAAGTGTAGCCCACCGAATTGGTATAGGTTCGAACACTGTTACTGGAGGCCTTATAGAGAAGGCCACAGAAAGATAAGCCATGGGAGCTGCTGTAAGCTGGAAGTCAACAGGGTAGAAAGAGAAAGGAGGAGATGCTACCATGTGTGTTGCCATGTGACAGAAAAGCCAAGGACCAGGGACATTGTTGACAGCCTGGTCTAGAATATCATAGACTTCAGGGAGAAAAGCATCACCTTGCTGACACCTCAATCTCAGCCTTCTCCTAGGCTTAAAACCATGCTCCAATAAATTCCTGTTGTAAAGCCAACTAATTTCAGAGCATTTGTTTTCACAGCTTGGAAACTAATATAGGCAGTGAGGCTGGGGGTGAGTAAGTAAAAAAGAGTTAGAATGTAAGATGAGTGCATTGGCAGGCCAGGTCATAAGTACCTTGGCACCCTTGGTTAAGACTTAGTTTTTAATTTTAGTATCATGGGAAGACATTGGTGTAAAGAGAAATGAAATCATATAACTAAGTTTTTTCAAAGAACCAGCCAAGCTTCTGGTGCTGATTGGATAATAGAGGGCAAAGATGCTGGTTAGTTTCAAGGTTATTTTTTACCAATTTGGGTGAAAGATGATGGTGGTATAGAAAAAGGTAGGTAGTAGTGATGAAAATAATTTCTGATGATTTTAGACAACTTTTTAGATATCTTTACTTTTTTAGATGACTTTGTGACTACTTTTTTTTTTTTTCTACATGGGGAGGCACTAACTCGAACCTGGGTCTCTGGCATGGCAGGCGAGAACTCTGCCACTGAGCCATCGTTGCCTGCCTGAGACTACTTTTGAAGATGAAACTAACAGGGTTTGCTGGTGGATTAGCTGTAGGGAATATGAGGAAAAGAGCAGTCAAGGATTTCAAGGTTGGTGACCTGAGCAATTGGAGGAAAGGTGTTATATCAAGTACAAGGTGGGCAAGACTGTGAGAGGAGCAGATTTGTGGGAAAAAAATCAAGATTTTGGGTTTGGATATGTTATTTATCTCTGAAATGCCTATTAGTCATTGAAGCAAAAATGTCTAAGTGCTGGAGACATGGACCTAAAGTTCAAGGTAGAAGTGGGGAGGTAAATCTTTTCCCCAAAAGAAATCAAATTTTATCCAGAAAAGGGGGAACTAATGAGGAACATTTACTTTGGTCAGATTTTTATTCAGAAAGATAACCCTGAGGTCAGGGTAAAGAAAGGATAAGTGGAAGGTGAGAGATAGGGAGATGGCTTGAACCAATCTGATCAATACAGAACCTATGCCTTGAGTATAATAGTCACAATCTGATAGAACCAATTTAATCAATAAAGAATTTATACCTCGACTATAATAGTCACAACTGAAGTGAAAAGAAATGAACAAAGCTGAGAAACCTAAAAGCAATGAAATAACAGGATTTAAGGATTTTTGGATATGGAAGGGAAAAGGTGGAATTAAAAAAAATGTATTCAGGCAACCAGGTGTTTGGTGATACTATTATATAATATAATGAAGAAATAAGAGGAAATAAATTTTGGGAAGAGGTGACAGGAAAGTTGAAGTATTCAGTTTTGGATAAGTTGAATTTGAGGTACTTGTGGGACATCCAAATAATGAATTATCGTAAATTGATTTGGGATATGGATTTCAAAGCCATCAAATCATCAAAGTTCAATGATCAACAGAAGTCAATAAGATGAGCTGGGCTGCAGGATTGGCTGTGATGTATGAGATGCAGTATGTATGTCTGTCAATTCAAAGGACTCCACTGAGCTCTAATGTATTCTCAGGTCTGAGAAACACACAAAGTGGTTAGGGAAGGGTAAGCACAGTGGTGTGCTGGGCCTGGATTGTGCCTAATTGTTCAATTTTCAGGAATTTTACAACTGACATAGCAGTTATTACAAATTAAACAGTGAAAATTTAAAATTAAATGAATCATATTAAAAACAAAGGTAAGACAACCTTTAAATGTAGCACTTCTTAGTTATCTTTCTGTGTCAATGCCCTTTAGGCTATAAGCATTTATTTCTCATGAACGTGGAGACACAATTATGATGTGCTATGTTGTAATCCTCTCCAACTCTGCACATTGGTAGCTGGAAATTACACCAAAGAAATCAGCAAATGTTATAATTAGAACTGCTTCTTCAGAAAGCTGGTTTTTAAACATAGAGCAGCAACCCACTTATTAATAGGACTTTCCATACCCTAAGAATTGACATTTAAATAAAAGTGTTGTCCAGCTGGGTGCTTGTGGCTGTGGGTCTCTCATGCAGCTGCACTCAGACAGTGGCTGGAGCTGAACAGCAGGTCTGATCATGCTTCTCTCTCTTTGTGTAGTCATCTCCATTTGGTTTCTCAGTGTTAACTTGCTTGGGCTTCCTTACAGTATGATAGGTCTTGATGGTTAGACTTATTGCATGGGGCCTCAGGGCTCCAAAAGCAAGTGTCCTAGGTAGGAATGTGAAGCTACATCACCTCTAATAACCTACTCTCAAGGGTTACACAGAGGAATTTTCATCACAATCTATTGGTTACAAACAAATAAACAACCTGCCCATATTCAATTAGAAGGGAAATAGACTCCACTTCTTAACAAAGGGCTGCCCCTATTTAAGAAGAGCATATGGAATGGGACATATTCAGGGATCATCTTTGGAAAACACAGTTTCTACAGAGCCCACTCCACAAAAGATGCGTAGAGTACCAATTATCCATAGCTACCACTGTGATAGGTACTCTGTAGGATACATGAGAATTGCTGCTTTCATCAATCTAAAATGAACTGGGCACACATAGAATATAATTTCCAAATGATGCAGTCCAGATACGTGAAGGCATAGTTCGGTTTAATTTGGTGTAGTTTTATGGGGAAGGGAAGCCCAGGCTTGGAAGGTGATTAACAATAAATATCGTCCACATCTTTTTGGTTTAGGAAAGTTTCCTCATATGTCACGAAGAACTCATTGCTTTTGATCCCTGTTCCTAATCGTTCTTCTCAACCATTCATTCCTTGAATAAGACTTTGTCCTCATTCCCAGCATCTCGATCGTTATATGTTTTATTTTCCTGATTTTATGTTTGTTACTTTCTTTGGGTCTTAACATTTGGAGACTGGGTTAGTTTGCAAGCTGACAGGATGTGATATACCAGACCTGGAATGGTTTTTTTAAAGAGGGAATTTAATAAGCTACAATTTTACAGTTCTAAGCTTAGAAAATTGTCCCAACTAAGGCATCCAGGGAAAGATGTCTTAATTCAAGGAAGTCCAATGGGTCAGGAACACCTCTGTCAGTTGGGTGATCACAAGGCTGGCATCTGCTGCTCCCTTGTTCCTGGGCTCCTTTGTTTTCAGCCTCTGCTCTTGTGGAGGTTCTTCACTTTTCTTCTCTAGGCTGGCTTTCATCTCTTGGGTTCCCTTGACTCTTTCCAGGTTCTGGCTTGCTTAACATCTCATGGTGAAGTCTTCTGGGCTCCAAACATCTCCAGAGATCTGTGTCTCTGTTCTCCAAGTGTTGACATCTGTGTCAGCTCTGCTCTGAATTTTCTGTGGGCGCTGTCATTTCCAAGCTCTCTCCAAACTGTTTCCTCTCTTAAAGTACTCCAATAAACTAGTCAAGACCCACCCTGGAGGGGCAGAGTTACATCTCCCTCTAATCAAAAGGCCACACCCATAATTGGGTATGTGTCATCTCTGTGGAGATAATTTAATAAAAATATTCCAACCTACAGTATTGAATTAGGATTAAAATAAATGGTTGTTACCACAAGATTGAGTCAGGATTAAAACATGGCTTTTCTGGGGTTCATCATATTTTGACATGGCACACAGACTAAAAATATATACTATGTACATATATATATGTATAGCTTGTTTTCCTTGATTATGATGTTCATCTTCTGTATAGCATATTTATTCCTCATCCAGCCATGATACCTCAGACTTTCTGGGAATGGGATGTTGGGAAGTCAATGCCCTTTACCCTCTTATTCGATTTTACCCCAATAAGTTTACTCTGTCCCTCCAATGAGAACTGAATGTCCAGATAAAGTCAAAATGAAGAAATTGTGAATAGGTAGAAATGGGCACTGGATTGTTGAATAATTAAAGGAATAATCTGAAGATGAATTTAAATTGATTAATAAATTTTCAAGATAAGGTCATATTTTAGAACTTTTAAAAATTATTTTAAGAAAAGAAGAACATGTTTTGGTATTTATTTTATAATTGAGACTAGAGTAATAGAAAATTTAGAGGAAGATGCTAGAATTTATGAAAACACTGTTATTACATTCTAAATTCAATAAATATTTATTGAGAGTCAATAAAGTGCCAGCTTCCATGCTGGCTTCCTGAGACAAAGCAACAAGTAAGATTGAAGCCAGAACTCTAAAAATATATGATGAAAATTAAATGATAATGTAGATCTTGTTAATTAGTAACTCACCGTCTAGTTATGGAAAGATGGAAACTATTAATTGGAATTAAAAGGTTAAGTAAAGTTGAAGGCCAGGTCTACAAGCAGACAGAAAATTACATACAATTTAAAATGCTGGCTTGTTCAACAATAACCATGTCACATGTTTGCTCATAGTTAGATGATTAAATACCAAGTATTCTAAGCTGTAGTGAATATTCCTAAACCAGTGATCTTCAGTCTAGCTTCTTCCTAGATAATCCTGGCAACTTTAAAAAAAAAAAAAAAAGCAAAAAACACTGATGAATGAGTACTAAACCACAGCAATCGAGTCAGAACATCTGGCATAGGTCCAGGGCACTATTTTTCTTTTTCTTTTCAAAGCTACCTATATTATTTGAACTTGCGACCAGCATTACAAATCACTGTCCTAACCAATTGATCTTTCCCTTTTCCTCTACATGTCATCCAATTGGTCCATTCATTCTTCCTGGCCAGGTGTTGAGTGGTGATGGGAATCTGGTGGAGCAACACTTCAGGAGTTTGGGTTACCATGTACTATGGTTCTCACACTTCGCTGCACATAGCAGTAACCTGGGGAGTTTTAAACAACACGATCTCTGATCATTATTCCCCTCCTCCATCAAATTTTGCTTTACTCACTCTAATGTATGGCACGCAGAAAGGTTTTTTATAGGTATATGTGGCCAACTTTGAGATCACTGTCCTAAAACGTCTGAAGTGGCAAAGTCCTGACCCTCAGGTCATAGTCATAGTTGCAACTTAAATGTAGAGTCTTGATCGAGGTCAGGGATCTAAATGGCTTCAGGTGGCAAGCAGGTAAGATGAATGAGGAAGGCAGGTGAGGTGGGGACAGGTAGAAACTTGGAGGGAGGACGGTTCTCTCCTGCATTCAACAGAAGCTGTATGGAATGTGGGATCATGGTGCTAAATCAACCTCCTTTTCTAAGAAGTCCAAAATATGTTTGGGGGCTTTTATTTAGTCTGCAGACTACCAATTTTAAAACTTTGGCAATAAATTCATCTTATAGAAACACTGAATAAACCCAAGAAAATTTGTTTGTGGGCTGAATTCAGTAAAGGGACTCCTGGTTTTTTACTTCTCTCTTCAAACGTGGGAGTCCTTTAAGTTGGTGCATCACTTTACCTTTAGCGTCTCTGGGATTTTTGTCTCAAGAAATTTCTTTCAGCTTTGCTCCCATGCAAATGTGGCACTATTTTTCCCAGGCCTCTTATTAATACTTAAAAGAGTTTTTTCTCTTTATTCCTGGTTTTAGGCCTGGTGCAAGCATAAGGCAGGTATTAGCAGATGCTCTTTATTAGTTCAGCACATTGAGGAATGGGTGTTCATTAATGCCATATACAAAACACCCAAATCAAGTTTTGCAGTATTTGTGGATTCATGATGAGATAATTAGCAATTTCTTCACTTCCCACTGAGTGGTATAAGTTGAGGACTAGCTTCTCTCAGTAGATTACACATTAGAAAGAAAAATGTCAAACAGCAAAGCAAAATGGGATGCTAAGTCTTCCCACACAAGCATCGGTAGTGCACTAATGAGCTAGCTTTCTTGTCACATTCACAACTAGCAGAAGCTGACCTAAGAATAAGTCAGAGAAGCTTTGTTTTGGAGGAACTTTATTTTATCGCTAAATATATAATAAAAAAGTAGGTCAATTGGTACTTACAGAAGCTATTTTAATTCAGCTGGAGAAAATTAATTGTATTTTGGAAATTGAAAAGAAAGATAGAAAAATTAGCCTCCCTTACTTTGCCTAGATATGAAGAAAAATAGAATTGAACCCACTTTTACTGAAGGAATTTCTCTTGACTATCCTCATTCCATACCATGTCCAGTGTAGATGGGAGATCTGAGCCATTTTTCACTGTCACTTGCCATTGTTTGTTTCTCTTCTTTCCTTGTCCCACTTCAAGTTTAAATCTTAAGTTTAGAATTAACTGTTTGCAACAGCTGACCTGCGGGGCAGGGATGCAGTATAAAGGCAGTGCTTGGTGTGCTCCACCAGACTATGATGGACCACAGTGCATGCTGGTTCTCAGCAGGTGCACCTGGTCGATCAAGCATGAACTCAGCAGGTGGGCTGTACTGAAGGAAGATGAGGGTTGTCTCTGTACAGTCTTGCCATTTGTTTCCCATCGATTGGAGTCTCTCCATGGGGTGCCTTCTCCACTCCCATCCTCAATACTTGTGGGCTGTATCACCTGGCCATGTTGACAGTCACTGGGGAAATTTGTAATGAAAATAATATTTGACATCCTATTTCTGATATGATGCCATAATCATGATAGGCAATCAATCTCCAATAAGTGATCATATTTATTATTTTTTGGTAGGACTAACTTGGGTCAAGTAATATATTTTACATGATAATTTCTTTGATCATGATAATCTCATGACTTTTTTTCCACTCAATTCCTTTAAATGGATTTCACTGTTCATTTCAAATTATCAATTCAATGATTATCTTAGAAATCTTGATAAATATTGTTTTCTGCAACTGTGCATCTGGCAACAAATTGGGAGATATTTGAAAAAGGAATGTAAAGCTCAAGTCCAGCTCTGCTCAGTAGAAATATAATAGGAACAACAAATGCGAATCACATATGAAATGTTAAATTTTCTGGTAGCCACAATACGAGGAGGGAAAAAATTAAAAGGTGGAATTAATTTTAATACTATATTTTATTTAATTCAATATTTCAAAAACAATATGATTACAATATATGACCATATGAAAATTATTGAAATGTTTTAAATGTTGTTCCATAAAGTTTTTGGAATTAGTTATGTTTTAGCACTTGTAGTTCATCTCCCTTTGAACTAGCTACATTTCAAGTGCTCCCTGGACTCATATGACTAGTAAAAACCACATGGGAAAGGGAGCTCTAGGAAATGTGAGTGGCAGGTTTGAAACCAGTCCAAGGAGGGTGATTCTGGATTGAAATCATCATCCTCATACTTAGCATGCTTCAGATTCACCTGGAGAGCTTTTGAAACCCAAATCCCTAGATGAAACACCCAGAAGTCCTGATTCAATAGGTCTGAGGTGGGACCCAACAATTTCCATTTCTAACAAGCTCCTAGATCATGACAATGTTGCTAGTCTTGGATCCACTCTTTGAGAAACATTAGTGTAGAATTTAATTTTTGGAAAATCAATGTTACAATTTTATGGCTTAGAAAAGAGCATCCACTTTCTAAACACTTCACTTCAATAGATCAGTGATACAGTAGGAAAGACAGGAGGTCACACTGTGTTCAGGGTTCTAATCCTAGTCCTGAATGCAATGATGCACAATAGTCTGCTTGGTCTTGTTGGCAATATGTAAGTGAAGATACAGTCATGTATATGAATTTTATAAACACAAATGTCATGTGTTTAATTTAATAAAAGTTGTGCTTCATAGCCAGGATTAAGTCTTTCTTACATTTACAGTCATTGAAGGAAGCATTATATGTTGGCAGAATTTGAATAAACAATCACTTGGAGACTAGACAATTAAAAATGAGCTCAATTCAATTTCTTTTAAATTGACTGGAACCTCACATTAACCTGTACATCCTTTTTGACGGTGTACCCAGTGTTTAAGTTTCCTGTGCCGCTCAAGGAAATACCATGCAATGGGGTGGCTTAAATCACGGGAATTTAATGGCTCATGGTCTTTAACTGAGAAAAAGTCCAAATCAAGTCATCATCAAGGTGATGCTTTCTCCCTAAAAACTGGTGTTCTGGGACTGGCTGCTTGGCCCTTAGCTTGTCACATGGCAAGGCACATGCAATGTCTCCTGGTCTCTCTTTCTCTTCTGGGCTCTGCTGATGCTCAGCTTCTGACTGTGCCATCTGTGGCTTTCTCTCTCTCTGAATTTCATTCCTCCTGTGACAGACTGCAGTATTAGGATTAAGACCTGTCTTGGTTGTGTTGGGCCATGCCTTAACTGAAATAACCTCATCAAAAAGTCCTGCTTGCAGTGGGTAGGTTCACAACCACAGGAATGAATTGAGTTTAAGAATCTGCCTCTCTGAGGTCCATACGGTTCCAAACCACCATGATGGGTCTCATATTTACTATAGTACCATCAGTTCTTAACACTTTTGAATGCAGTAATAAATAAGATGAATTCTGAATGTTCTTACTTGCTTTATATTTTCAAGAATTTGAAAATTTGCCAGCCTCAATATTTAAAAACAATGCTGAAGAAATCAGAGGAATATGTTTATACATAAACATAGGCAACTTTCCTAATCCCATGTTCACTTCCATAAATATTAGGAATATACAGTACTGCAGAGTGAAAGTCCATATGCCATCAGGCAAATTTTAGCCAATATATCTGGATGTTAGGATAAGAGGTAGAACATTTTTTCGGCTTTTGACACAGAACTACACTGTGCTCTTCTTGGCACACATTTCCTATGGAGTTTAGGCTTTTAGGGGAGCAGTGGTTACTGTGCCTTAAAATCTGCCAACATTATTTTTTTTTCCAAAAACACAACCATTCTTAGACAGTATTACCAGTGAACTACATTTCTTAAAACATTCACCAAACTCCTTAGAGAAAGTGGTTTACTCTGCTTAAAAGTTATGCCTCAAAATCTTGCCTCTGCCCCCAGAGAGACTAATTCCAATCATTATAATAATTTACACATACTTATACTTGATGGCAGGTCACATCTTTATGAAGGCAACTGAGATATGGCTTGACAACTTTGTCTTTATTTCCTTAGGGGAGAAAGATGAAATGAAGCCATGTGAGTTGAAATTTTTGGAGCAAAAAATGACTCATTTTGAAACAACCATCAATAGAGGGCATAAAGATGCCATGAGACTTTTCTACCAAGTGCACCCTCTTGTCAAATCTTGAATAAGGCATTATCCTTCCTTCATGTGTAGTAAGAAATCTCATTCTTGGAATCAGATTACAAACAAAAGAATTTTAGGATTTTGCAATTCATGTATTTTAGTGATGTTATTAGGTAAGTTAAAGGCAGCTATTTTCTTTATTCTGAAGCTCCAGGAAAGGCAGAAGATTCAAATGAACCCATAGCATAGTAATACATCATTTCTAATTTCAAGATGGAAAATGGCCAACGAACTACTAGAGTTTCTAATTGCTTCAAATAATTTGACCATAGTAACTTTACAACAATTATGATGAGTTACAGATGATCACCAAAAGATGAGGTACAAAGGGACAAATTTTTTAAAAAATCAATTGCATTTTTATTCAACTTAATCTTAGTAATTGATAATATAATATGGCCATAATCAAAGTCTTCTAATTATTCATTAATTTACCAAGTGTCTATTATATATTAAGCACTCTGTTAATCACTGGGGGTGCTTTCATTCATTTAACAATAACTTACTGAGTGACTTCATGTTCAAGATATTGATTGGGACCTAGGGCTATAGAAGTAAAAATCACAGACAAATATTCCTGCCTTCATGGAACTCCTATTCTAACAGAGAAGAGGCAAAATTGGTGGGATGAATAAATTAAATATAGATATGTTTGAAAATCTTAAGTACTGAAGAGAAAAAATGAAAGCAGGGAAACGGTATAGAGACTATTGTGATAAGGTGGTGATAGTGACATTTTTAATAGAAGTTCTCACAGAAAAGGTGATATTCAAATAAAGACTTGGAAACAGCAAAGAAATCAACTATGAAGATATCTAGGGGGGGATTTTGAAAGATAGAAGGAAGAGGATGTGAGAAAGAAATATACTTAGTGTATTGGGGAAGTACAATGAGAAAAAAGTCATTTTCTGGAAAGTGTGACAGGGGGAGTGGTAGAAGTTGAAGCCCGAGAGGTAAGGGGAATGGCTGGCAGAGGGTCTTGAGGAACATGTGAAGAATTCTGTCAGTCACTCAAAAGAGATGGGGAGTCATTGGAGGTCTTTTAAGAGAATCAGAGAGCTGATGTGACATGATTCGTCAGGAGCAATCTGGTTGCTATGATGAGAATAGATTGCAAAGATGAATAAGATATGACCCTAAGGTCAAGGGATCCACCCATAATCTGCAAGGCAGAAGCTTTAATATGGTGATAGATATGCCACTGCAGAGTTCAAAATATTCTGAGAGTTGAGTGTAATAAATAAGTTTTCTGCTCACTCCCCAGCCTACTCCCGGCTGGCTCCCCTCTTGATATTTCTACTGAGAAACTCCTTGCTACACATACTCGTGGCTCTTATATTGCTAATATCAATGTCTTTTTAAAATGGTCATCATAGTTGACTTCTCAGTGGCAGGTGTGGCTTTTCATATTGTTGGTCTGCTTGAAATACTTCCCTCGTCTTCCATGGCCTTAAGTTGTCCTGATTTTCCTCTTGTTCTTTGGCCAGGCTACTCCCTTTAAAGGATTATCTTCTTCTCCTTAGATATTAGGTCCTAAAATCTCTGTTCAGGGCTGCCACATTGAACAATACCAACTCTCCTTTGCAACATGGTCCAAGGAACTGGTGCTTTTTGAAGTTGTGTATTGCCACCTGGCATGGCTACAATGAAGCAATTAATCTCCAAAGTACTCTTTTATCTCATTACTTTGGTTTTGTTTATTTAAACGATATTAACCATGGTTGAGGTTTTAATGAAGGGAATACTTACAAATATATGTTTCTATAAGTATGCTTTTCTCTATCAGACACACATAGGTTGACTGTTTGACATTCCCAGCTGGATGTTTCAAATGTACTTGAAGTTTAATATGCTCCAAAATGAACTAAGTGACATCCCTTCATGAAGGGTCCATTCCCAGTGTTTTCTGGCTCAATGGGTAACACCACGAGCCATCTTGCTATGCAAACCAGAAGCTTCAGAGTCAGTCTGAAAACCTCCACCTCAGCACCTTCTATACCCAGTCCATTATTTAATCTATTGATTTGCATCCTCCACACATCGACATAGTTCAAGATAGCTTCATCTCCTTTTGTCTTCCGTCTCCATGAATCTCCTCTCCCCATGAGAACCACAGAGAATTTTCAAACTGTTGATTGTGTTTTGCCACTCACCACTCCCCTGTTTAAAATACTTAATGCATTCTCCTTGTTCTTAAAAAAAAGACCAGAATCCTTAAGGCTCCTGGTGTTCTGACTTTTACCTTCTTCCCCAAGCTCATCTCTCTCTGACGCTTCCCACTCCACTCTGTACTCTCAATGTTGCTGGCCTTTTTTGTAAACATGTCTTTCCCCTTATGCAAGGGCTGTTACATACATAATCTTTTCTACCTCAGATGCTCTCTTTTCTTCTACCCCTAACCCATGTATGTTAACTCAAACTTTACTCCATATTTTAGCTGAATTACACCCTTTTTCAAGTTTTCCCCAAAACTTAGAGAGTTGTATATTTAGAGAGTTGTATAGAAGGCCCAGAGAGTTGCTATATATATAAACTGCTGTGCAGGTTTGGGCAAATTAAACAAACTCTCCATGCTTCACTTTCTTCAATAAACAAAGTTTCAGAGAGAACTAAAAAACAACCCTAAAAGCTAAGATATATCTGGCTAGCTCTTGACAGATGTTAGTTTTGTTTTCTTACACTCCCTATAATATGTTGATTCAATTTCTCTTTCACAAATGTCCTACTGGTAAGACATTCTTCCTTGGTTTTTAGTATGATATAATGTTTTTGTCTACAAAGACTTTCTTTGCCTAAAGCTGTTGATCTAAATTTAACAGGGTTTGCAGGAAGTGACATAGATCAAAAAAGAAAAACTAGACAAGGTTCTCCTCCCCACTGATGAGGACAGGAAGGCATAACCCGTTCTCCGCAATCAGAAAAGCTGTCTAAGCCATTAGGAGGTATTTCAGAGTTACCAATAACATTTGAGCGTCTGTAGGAATGCCTCTCACTGTAAACAAAAGGTTAATAGCTGTGCTTTTCCAGCTGTTTCACTTGGGCCAGATGTCTTAGTAGCCCAAACTACTTAGCTGCATATTAGTGCCACATAAACTACAGACTGCTGCTTGTCAGGAGAGCTGTTAATTTCTGAAGAATGTTGCACTGAATGTCATTAAGGTTTGAATTAAAACAAATTTGCCAACGGAGTTGTAGTAAGTGCTGGTGCAAGGATTAGTCTAATAGAAGCAAAAAAAAAATGATTCATTTTCTACATGATTTGAGTGACTCTCTAAACTTGTATTCATACCATATCCTCCTCCTTACTCTCTCTATTTCTTTTCTGGCTCTCATGATTTCTATATTTTGTCAGAACAGACTCATTGTGAGTGGTCCATGCATTCTATCAAAACTGAATCATAAAATATAAAAATGAATTGTGAGACATGTTAGCTCATATTAGATATTTATGCTTTTTGAAAATATTGTTAGACCAGAATTATATAGGGTTCTATAATTATAAATGATTACAATTTACAGGTAATAACTTTCAGCACATTTATTGAATTTGAGGTAAGTTCCAAATATGGTGCTCAGTTCTCTACATACTTTATCCCTTGGTTTGGAATCTGCAGGCTGTATCTGCAGGCCATGCTCACAGTTGGAGAATTTCCACCCATGTTATCTTATTCTCACTTAATCCTCATAATGAACGCATGAGATGATGATTCTTGTCCTTTTACTGAAGGAGTTACTGAGACCCAGAGAGGCTGAGATTAGTTGATGGTTCAACTGCATTACGTGACTCCTTTGGCCATGCTTCTTTGCTGTTTCTTCTCCAGATTAGTGCAGATTATTTCCTCCATGGCAACTACTGACATTGGGCAACTGCAGGAATGAAGATTTTGGTGGTTGGTCTGGCAAGGAGGAGGGACAGCATTTCAGACCTGAATCCATCTGCATGAGTACATCCTGGGGGGGATCTGAGGGAACAGCCTGACTTTTGGTAAGGTCAAATGATCATTCCATTCTCTTTCTCCAATGCTTTTGTATTTGTCATGGTAAGCAGATCTGGTCATTTTGACCTAAAATATTTTTAAGCTAGTTTTATATGTTATCTACATAACAGTGGTGCTAGACAACCAACCACACTTTAAAAAAGGAAAATACAGAACTCATAATTTTAAAAGAAAATCATTCTTTTAGTAACTATGAGACTTAAGGAACATTCCTTTTATTTTTAAAAAGAAATACATTTTTCATTTTCACAAAAGAGAAAGGTTAATGCACGTGCAAAAGATATGTTAATTGCAGAGAATTACTTTTATTTAATTATTTCACTTAATTTACTACTTACATATCAAAACAATATTGAAAAATAAGCATTACGCAAATTATACAGAAAAATTCAGGAAATTTAAATAATGTGCCTAGGGTCACACAACCAATCTTTCATTCGCTTTCTTCTACTATCTCTTTCCTCCATAAAATATCAAATCATTTTTCCTTAATCATCAATTTTGATATAACATAATTTAAGATTCCTGTTTCTATCCATACAATTTAAAGAAATGTTTTAGAATTGTTAAACTGAAGCATTAATATGTGTTTTATCTGGGAATTTAAGGTATTCGGAGTCTAGTAAAAGTGATAAAGAAGAAGAAAAATGCTTAGGTCAGATAGAACGTCCTAAAAAATTGGAAACAATGCGAATGATGTCATTACCAGTTACCTATGCATCAAGAAGTGTATTAAAATTAATAGGAGACATTTTAATTAGAAGCATCATCCTTTAAGATATCCCCAAGGCAGCTCTTCCTGTTCTTATTTAAATTTCTGTAAAGCTCTTCTTGGTCCATAGGACTGAGAGAATTAAAAAACAAACAAACAAAAAAACTTCCCTATTTCTTCCAATTACAAAGAAAGGGCAAATAAAAATGTATTTTTTTTTTTTTTTTTAGCGTAAGCAGGTGGAAAGTTGATTAAGAACACATGTGAGAAGGCATACAGGCACTCTTGCAAGAAAAGACGCATAAGAGATGAGAGGCCCTGACACTGTGGGCAACCTGTTTTTGTAGATTTTGCTCCTTTTATAATTTTTATTAACTATTTTACTGCCCTTCCCTTCTCCCTCCTGGGGGGTTGCTTGATGGTAGATGACTCACTCAGGTGGGGGTCATTTGGCCACAGTTTCTGTTTAGTGCTGTTCTTCTCAGAGACATCTTTCTCCTTGAGTCCTGACTCCTCCTTGGAAATCACCCTTTATTCATCAGCCAGCCACTGCCCTAATTATAACTCTGTATCATTTTCCCCTTAGAGATTTCTGGCTTCTTTAACTTTAAGGGGATAAGGCTGATAGTTCACCTTCTGTAGCTGCTTCAAGCTGTCTATGGGTCACAGGTCCTGGTTGAGCATGGAGAACAGGAGTGTAGCTTCTGATGAGCAGAAGGTTGTGGCGAAAGGCTTCTAATCTGGAAGAAACAAACTGAGTGAGAAGCTGTATGCATGGTCTGAATAGAAGCAGGAGCAATAGGAAGCTCAGTACACACCGTAGGTTCAGGGTTGGCATACTGTGGGAGTTTACAATATTTGGCTTAAATTTGCAAAAGAATAACTTGTAGAATGACATTTTGACTCTATTTGAAATTTCTTAACCATTGGACTGTTTCCCTTTTATGATGCAAAGGCCAGGCTCATCTCTGGGAGTCATGTCTCATATTGCTAGGGAGACTTCCACCCGTGGAAGTCATGTCCCATGTAGAGGGGAAGGTAGCGAGTTTATTTGTAGAGTTTGGCTAAGAGAGAGTAACATTTGAGCAATAAAAGAAGTTCTCTGAGGGTGACTCAGGCATTAATTATAAGTTGCTTAGCTTTGCAATTACAGAGATAAGTTTCACAAAGGCAAGCCTCAAGATTGTGGGCTTGGCTTATTAAATTGAGAGCTCCTTATTGTTTAAGAGAAGAGCAAGAACTCTTCGAGTGAGTAAGTTTAATAGTTCTATATTTTTCACTGGTCTTTTAAGGGACTGTACAAACATTTTCATTTTCTGATTAAGATTTTGTTTTTTAATTCTAGGCTCCATGTCAAATAAAGCTGAATTAGGTTGTTTAAATAAACTGACCAGACAGACAAATTAGGTAGTGTGCTACAGAAAATTCAAATTTCGCTTTACAGTAAAGTAGTATAACTGACAAGTAAATTTGGTTGTTTTTATGATCTATAATTTTTCTAAGAAAAACTAACATTCTGACTAACACCACCATACTACTGTTTAACATTATATAGATCAGTAGGCATCAGGATATAACATGGACAGTGAGAATATTGTCAAATCTCTAGGAATTTTAAACAATTTTTAAATATATGAATATGAATTTAAACATGCAAATTTAGCTAACAGGATAAAAAGATCTCTTTTAATTATTGTAATATGTAATATGTTAAACTATTTTACATAGTTTAACTCACTTTTACAAGGTGAAAGAATAGATCTTTCTGTAACAGCTTTCATTTAAGAGTGAGAAGACTTGTCTTTTGAAATAAAGAATGTTAAGGTCAGCATACACATCAACAAGGATATTATTCTGGCATGATAGAAAATATTCTGTTTTCTAGACAGAATACTCAGATGGCTAAGAGAGCAGCACTGACTATAACACAGAATTTATTCTTACAAACTCTCCAGAATGTTTTCTGGGAGTTTTAAAATAACGCTTATTTTTTAAAAAACACTTTTGAGACAGTTGTGCAATGTAGAAAAATGAAAGGCACAAGAAGAACAGAACACAGAAGCCACCCAGAATCACAGGCAGTTTTCAGTTTGACACATTCTTCCAGGTTCTTTGTGTGTATACACATAATTGAGCGTATATTTTTATGTGGTTGAGGTCACACAGAAAGTATCATGCTTCTTCATGAATATTTACCAATTCAAAGCCCCAAAGCCATGAGTATTTTGATAACCAAGAATACATGATATCAGCTCAATCAGGGGGAAACTGTACTCCTGCCTTTTTTGGGGAAAAAAATCATAAAAGACAAAAATGGCAACAGGACTCTATAGAGATTGGCAGTTACAAATACTGCCTTCCTTTAATGCTCAATTTTAAATTAGACATAAAGCAAGAGTTCAAAAAATGTAATGCATCTAAGAGAATTCGTTGTCAGATCTGTATCAAAATAATAGCAAGATATGTTTCCATTGAGTTACTTAATATTTTCCTGTGGTACAGCCAAAAGATGTGCACATACAATGGTTACATCAAAATAGAAATATGAGGTGTACACGGGTAGTTCAGTGGTAGAATTCTTGCCTGCCATGCGGGAGACCTGGATTTGATTTCTGGCCCATGCATTCTCCCCCACCTCTAAAAACAAAAATTCAATAAATGATACGGCGATAGCGAGATGTTCAGATGTTCACATCAAAGAAAAAAAAAAAACAGAAATGTGACCCCCCTGCTCAGCATGCACAAACAGAAAAGAAAATATGAATATATGTGCATACATCTCTCCCTCCCCCTGCATTTTCTTTTTCCCTTCTGCAGCCAACCTAATGAACAAGTCCTGATGCATATTGCTCAAAGGTGGTTTAACAATCCCATGTCAAAGACACTGCTATTCTATCAACAAAACAATATTTGCAAATCCATTAATTCAATAGGTCTACTTTTTATCATATATTGTTACCTCAAGATATCTAGAAAAGCTTAGGTGTTGTGAAGTCAAGAATCTTACCTGCAATAGATACAGGCATTTTACAAAAAAAGGATATAGAACTATGGTTATAATCTAAAACTGTCTTCTAGATATAGAGATATCTATATAGCAAAAAATCCTTTCTCTTATTCTTCTTTCACCATTTCAATGACTAATACAGAAATACATTTAGTGCCAAGAGCTGGATTAGCGAAGATCACTCCCAGAAGAGAGCTCTCCCTATAAACTAACACAAGGACATTTCTATAGGGACTATAATTCTGTATCTATTTTTAACATTTTTTGGACATTAAGGTTTATACTTCAATACACAGCAATAACTAACATACCCATACAGAACAATGTTCAGACGATCTGTATTTGTCTAACAACTCACGTGCAAATACCCTTCTCTCTGCACTTCCATCCTTCCTCCCATCACCACCCCTTCAGCATATTTCTCCAAGATAGCTAGTTTCACACGCTATTCCCATGTATTAATAGAAAAAAAATTATTTAAAGTATTATTTTACACTCCCTACTTTTAACATATGCTGTATAAATCTAAGCATCCAGAAAGATGAGATATTTCAAATAAGGTCTTAAATTTGTATACAATACACACAGTAGCATTGAATAAACCACAAACATATTAACAAAAAATATAATCTGAAAATCTTTTCTAAATAGGAACATTCTGGCCTAGAATTGTTCCTCTTCTCACCTCAACCAATCCAGCAGTTACATCTGCAACGCTTTGAGGGTATTTTAACAATTTTGCTTCCACAGGTAAAATTCTGTCATTTTCAAAACCAAGTCTTCCCTATACATTTTAACACAAAGTGTACAAAGTGTATTAGTTTGCTAACTCTACTTCTGTCATGCGCTGCCAATTTCTTCAACATCTAGAAAGACTAGATGATAACAAATTGCAACTCACCTGTCCACTATATGCACAATATACACAGTAAAGTAAAATGAAATGCACAGAACATATAGGGTGATGGTTTCTCTTGCCCAACTATAGACTTACTGGCATAGAGCCCTTGACATTTCCTTCTCCCTCTTCCCAGAAACAGCACAAACAGAATACGTACTGCTCTGGTGGTGGTTTGACCATTTTCAAAAGATATTTCATATGAATTTCAATAAAACAATATCTACAAAATATGTTATTTTATCACTTCTACTTTTAACATATTTTGTGCCATGACTACAAACAAAACTCACACTCTTAGACTCCCCACAACATTCTGTATCCATCTGGGGGCTTGGAGTCGGCCATGACTACGAACAAGATTTTCTTTCATGCTGGGAATGTTACTTCACAAAATTGACATTTTGCAAGACTATGCATTGAGGTAGATAGAGGTCAGTGCAGTCTGCTGCTAAGGCATCTTGACGATATAGGAAATCCTTTGCAGCAGCACAGTCTAAGTGAGCATTTTAGGGCAGGAATCTTATCCTTAAGTCCCTGCCCCTCAAAAGGAAATAGTTATTGAGAGTCAGAGTGAAGAGGAATACGAAAGTGTGTTTTGAAGATCTAAGACTGAGAGCTTGAATGCAGGCAGGGGCGGGCTCACCCCCCCGAAGCCTTCATCCTATACAGATAGGTCTGTTTGCTCAAGGGTCTCCTTTGGGAGCTGATAGGCCTTGATCTAGTAGTGCCCTCAGGGTAACCAAGGGGGTAAACACTGCTGGATCTTCTAGTCTTACAGTGACCATGAAGGAGTGAAGAAGATCCTTCCCTAGAAGGAGGGTGGGGCATTCATGAATAATGAGAAATCGATGGGATGATAAAATGTCTTCAAGCTTACAAGGAGAAGGATAGTGAAAGCTGTAGTTTTGGCTTTACCATAATGCCTAGGCAAGTCTGACTGGAGGAAAGTCAAGTGTTGTAGTTCAGAACAGAGTAAGTGGTTGTATTATTTAATTACAAAATCAATAATTTTACCTGAGGTTCCTCTAGGGTGGTGATCAGATATGAAGTCAGTGGAGCCATACATGACCCCAGGCACCTTCAGTCCTCTTTACTACTCATGATCAGATCTCTGGGGCCATCTGTGACCTCTCCTTCAGGAGACAGTGCAGTTCATGGTCCAGTGCCCAGGCTGATTGCACTTGGGATAGGGCCCCAACAGCTCTCGGGGTTGTGAATTGTCCCGAGTTCTCTGGTATGCTCTCTGCCTTGACCCACCATTGAAGGAATGCCCTTGAGAGTTGCAGCCTTATTCAGATGACCTGGAGTGGACAGGGCACTTCTAACAGCAACTACATGAAGCTGAGCCTGTTTTCTGGTCTTCTGTTTACTTCTCTGCTTTTTTCTCCTTCTTGGCCATATCTTTTTTTTTTTTTTTTTTTTTCATGTTGGCAGGCTCCAGGAATTGAACCTGGGTCTCCGGCATGGCAGGCTAGAATTCTACCACTGAGCCACCATTGCCTGCCCTCTCAGCCATATCTTGAATGTTAAAAGCAGCATTAGTGGGAGTTTGCAGGCTCTTGGAGGGCTTTTGCAGTTTCTCTGAATGTGAGGGGCAGAAATGGGTGCCACGCAAAATCTGACCTTCCTGGAAGCCCTGGCTTATATTATACTTCTTTAGGGCTTCCACTACCCTCCCCTAGAACAAAGCCACATTTTTCTCTTTCTCCTGAGTGATCTCCTTTCACTTATTACAATTAACTAGCTTGGTGGTACATTTTTCATGTCTTTTAGTAAACACGTTTTAAAAAGGGATTATTAAGAAGATCATCACCTTCAATAGAAATTGAGACATGGATGTAACACAAGCGACAAGTCATTCTCAGGTCCTTGTCTTGATAGAGAGCTATAAATATCTGCACATAGGGAATTTTTAACTACTTTTCATGTCTTTACAGACTGGAAGATGGTATTGTAGTTGAGAGTCCCGTTGGAGGACTATGCCTCCCCATCTTATGTTTTAGCTTATATTGACTGTTGGCATTTCTCATTTTCACTGGAAAAGAAAACAGAGGAGACTACTTAGCACCAGTGTGACTGTGTGACATCCCAATATGTGTCAGAGCTGAACATTTCATTCTCTGCTGACCCAATCTCTTGGGAACATGGGGAGTAATGTTGCTGGGTGTCCCTGAGACATCTTTACTGTCAGATGTCTGGGCTTACACTTCTGAGGGTCTTCCAGCCCTTGCCCAGAAAAACTCCAGGACAACACTCTCAAGGAATTGGGGACTCAAACCCTGTAGAGTACTACTCCTGAGAGATGTCTAGACCCATGCTTCCAATGGTTGTCTTGGTCCTTCCTTGGAAGAATTCTAGGGTAAGGCTCTAGAACAGTCTTCCTCACCACTGACCCAATGTCTTGGAAACAGAAGAAATAAAGTCACCAGGCTTCCATGTGTTCCCACGTGTTCCCAGGATGTTCCTTTCCTGGTGATGTCTAGACCTACTCTTCCGAGGTGGGGGCACAAATCCCTCATGAGAGAAGTCTAGGACAATGTTCCTGGGAATACCTTTGTCCTCCAAGTTCCCTGTTTCCTGAGGGCTAAAAAGCAAGCATGTTCTAGAAGAAGGGGAACATTATATTTGGCCACAATAGCTCTCTATTGAGACTAAGCAATCAAGCCAGGAGTGGAGACTTTCCCATTGGAAAATACCCAATTCCCATGAGCATAGGCCAGAGATGACTCCCTGGAATGTCAAAGACAACAACTTGCTTGTACAGGAATCCTTAGCCCAGGTTCCTGTGTTACAACAGATAGAATGTCTCAGAAGTCATAGAAAGCCAGACAGAGGGAAAAGGAGGGGACTCTCACAAAGTTAGTGGAGAGGACCTCTGTTGAAGAAGTGAAAGAAGATCCAGCAGGAAGCAGAGTCTGGGTCCCCAGAGGGGAGGAAAGGAAGGAGGGTAGGGAAGTGTTGGAGAGCTGAGGAGAGTGGGGGAGGGAGAGAGAGACTTGATTTCCACTGGACTCATACTTGACACAGGGAGAAGCCCCCAGTCAGGTCTCAAGGGCAATAGCACCTGCTGTTCTGAGCCTCCTTGGATCTGCCTGGCATGGAGACAGGCTCTTGCCATATCCAAGGAGGGAAAGAGAGATTCAGTAGATCTAGGCTGCGTTCTGGGGAAGCCAGTTCAGAATTCCCAGATTCTTAGAGACACAGAGTTGCATGAGGGTATGGAAGAGGATAACAAGGAACCAAGGAAAAGTAAACAGGAAAGCACACAGCAAAGCTTCCTGGTCAATAGGCATGACTTACCAGTCCAGATGGTCAGAGAGGAGAAGTATTCCTTGGTTGGCTTGCCAAAATATGGTGCAGATTTGGTTTCTAGATTCTTGGCCATGCTGGAAAAAGAATTCAAGGGAACAGTATAGCATGGAATAAGCAGGTAGAAAGCTTATTAAGAAAGCATGTGGGCACTCTCACAAGAATAGAGGGGTGAGAGATGAGAGACCAAAAATGTATTTTAAAATTGAATAAAAATACACAAATTTACCTTAAAGAAAAGGGAGGGAAAATCTCTACCTATAACAAAAATAAATAGGAAATAAATTTTAAAAATCTGCTGGAAAGGGAAGAAGACAGGTTTTCCACCAAGTAATGATAAAATTGACAGCAGAGTGTTCATCACTAAAATAAAGTCAGTAAAATAAAAATTTTAAAGTGTTCAGTTTAGAATCTTAAGCTAGTTATACCACTTTGTTATATGTTGAGTGTCAGAGTAAAGGCTTTTAAGAAATATAAGGACTATAAATTTTATCACTCCTCTGCCCTCCTTGAAAGAAACACTAAAGGATGTAGCTAAGAAAGAAAACGATGAATTCAGGCAAAAAAGAGCTTTGCAAAGAAATAGTATGCAACAATTTGTTCAGGCATGTTGTATTAGTTTCTTATTGCTGTTATAACAAATTATCACAGATTAAGGGGCTTAAATTTAATATAATAGAAATTCATTACCTTACAGTTTGGTGATCCAAAGTCCAAAATCATTCCCATTGGGCTGAAATTAAAGTGCTGGCAAGGCTGGTTCCTTTGGGGTTCTCCAGGGAAAACCTATTGCCTTGTTTTTTCCTCTGGTTGTGGTCCTTTTCTCCATCTTCTAAAACCATCTACACACCATCTTTAAATCTCTCTCTTTTCTGACCTGTTTCTATGACTACATCTCCTTGTCTGAGTTTCTTGTCTCCTTCGTTCCTTTATAAGGACCTATGAAATTACCTTGGGTCCATCGAAGTAATCCAGGATCATCTCCCCATCTCAAGATCCTTAACTTCATCACATTTCCAAAGTCCTCTTTGATAAGTTAAAATAACACTTCCACAGAATCTGGAGACTAGGATACAGACATAAATCGGGGGCTCTAGTCCATCTAGCACAAATACTGGGAAGACTACAAAATAAATGACTGTAAAGCAAAATAGGAACAGTTATATTTCTTTTGAGATAAAGCAGGAGAGAGAATCCATATTAATAAATTAGAAAAAGACCAGCGTATTAAATGTAAATAAAAGGTAGACTATTATTAAAAAACAACGTAAGCACAAAATTAAGAAAATCAACATAGCAAACTGTTAGTTTTTTTAAAAAGACTATCAAGTTTTATAAATTATAACAGGAATAATCAAGAAAACTGCAGAATTCACAAATTAACCAGATTGGATGTGAAAAATTAGTAAGATGATATTAGAAATAAGTTTATGAAAGTTAATTTCAAAATTTAGATGAAGTGGAAAAACAATCCTAGGAAAGCACAACTTAACAAAACAGACATGAGAAGAAATAGATACTCCTAACAATCCTATAACTATTACAGATATTGAATCTATAATTAACAGAAAAAATTATCTAATTCGTTTTGTGAATCCAGCATGACCTTGAAAACAAAACCTATCAGAGACATCAGAAGAAAGGAAAATTACCAGCTAATCTTTCTCATAAACATAGATGCAAATTACCTTGTATACAATATTACCAGTTTGAATCAAATGATGCATGAATAAGATAATCCATCATGCATGAATTGATTTTATTCCAGGAATACAAGGTTGGTTGAACATTTGAAATTCAAACAACATAATTAACCAGATGAGCAAAATAAATGGGAAAATTAGTTTCATCTCAAAAGTTGCAGAGAAGTCATTTGATATAATTTAATATCCATTCATATAAAACACTAATTTAGGAATGAAAGAAACTTTCTTCATCTGATTGAGGGTATCTACAAAAACATTTACATCAAACATATTTGATAGTAAACTTTTGAGAGACTTCAGCCAAGAACAGTAATGATACAAAGATGGACATTAGTTTTACTATTTTCCAACATTGTTCTGAAGATTCTAGTTAGTGCAATAAAACTACAAAAAGGAATAAGCATAAGAATTAGAAATAAAATTAAATTTCATTTTTGTTGATGATATGATTATGAAAATAGAATATCTAAAAGAAAGAATCTACAAATAAATTATCAGAATTACTGCATGAATTTATCAAATTCACTGGATTCATGGTCAATAAGGAGGCTTAGGTAAGTATAAATATATGCACATGTGTATATGTGTGTAGATATATGTATCTGTAAATGATTAGAATATGAAATTTCAAAAGTAATATCATTTTAATACTATAAATAGTTTGAAGAATAAATCAAGAAAAGTTTTGCAAGGCATTAACGCTGAGAATTATAAACTATTTATGGCAGGAAATTAAAAAAAACACATATAAGTAGAATGATCTATCATGCTAACTTTGAAATACTCAATAAAATAAAGTTGTAGATTCCTAAATTGATCTATTTTTTGTTTCAGTATAAATAAAAAATTTGGCTGCATTTTTTGTGAACATTTTCGAGTTCATTCTAAAATGTGCATGGGAAATAACCAATCAATCCTGAAGAAGAACAAAGCTGGACGATACGCTTGCGTGTGTGAAGATGTGTTATAAAATTAGAGTAAGAAATAAATGTGGCAAGTATAAACAAATAGAACAATGAAGCAGAACAGAATCAAAAAATAGGCGAACACATATTTGGTCACTTAAGCTGTGATAACTGTGCCACTGGAGTGCCAAAAAGTATAGAGAACTTTCAACAAATTATGCTGTATCAACTGAATCTCAATATAGCAAAAATGAGTCATTTTTGTTTCACACTACACATAGAAAAGAATTTGAGATTGTAAATCTAATAAGAATGGTAAAACAGTAAAGTTTCTAGGAAATTATATATGAGATTATATTTATAACCTTTGGGAGGGCAAAATTTTGTCAAACAGGACATAAAAAACCCTAATCCTAAAGAAAATTATTGATATTGAATTATAATAGAATTAAGACATTCTGGTCATCAAGATAGCTTTAAGAGTGTGAGAATCAAACTATGGATGAGAGAAGACTGAATTTCTAGCAGTCACTAAGAAAAAGGTAGAAACCTTATTTTCAGATTGGACAAGGGACTTATGGAGGAACTTCACAAAAGCTTTATGATTTGCTAGTAAACAGAAGAAAATGTGCTTTACCTCATTAACTATCAAAGAAAATGCAAATTGAATCTACAGTTTGATACTATCACTCGCTCATCAGAATTATTATAATTGAAAACAAAACCAAAAACAGCTCGTCAATACCAAAGTTTTCATACATGGCTGGTGGGAGTGTAAATAGGCACATCCCTTTTGTTACAGTACCCAGTAAAGCTGAACTCTTGCTTACATTGTGACCCAGAAGTTCCACTGCCAGATGTAAATCCAAAAGAATGCCATACACATATTCCCGAAAAGATAGATACATACATGTCTCTAGCTGTAATGTTTCCATGAAGCCAAATTGGAAACAACCCAAAGGTTGGTAAACATTGGAATGGATAAATTGATTTTGGTATAGTTATACAATGCAACACTGTAGAGCAATGGAAATACAAATTATTGCTATGTCCAATAGAATGAACAAAAGAAGCCAGACAGAAATGCATATATAGTATATGATCCCTTTTATATAAATGACAAATGAAGTAGAAAGGTAATCTAAGGTTCTTGAAATTTGTCTGCTGTTTCCTTAATTTCTATTTCCTTATGTTAGCATTATCAAATCAGTTTTGTTCTGATTATAATATCCCTAGTTTATCTTTATTTTTCTTTTAAAGAAACTTATCAACTTATATGCAAATGATATTTTTTTGATGCATGCCTTTGAAGCAGCATAGAGGTAATTGTTTTATTAAAGCGGTAGAAAATAGGAAAACCAATTATGGGTCTTCTTATTCAGGAATGCTTTATTGAAACTTGGTTACCTTTTAGTTGGGATCCTGTTTGTGCTAATAAGTGTGATAAGCTCTACTGACTTCACATCCTTGCCTGGATTGTGAAAGGAAGTGCATTTACGGAATTGAAAATTATTCTCCTTACTATACCCACTACTGATGGACACTTGGGGAGGAATTTTCCCATGACAGCAGATGATGAAATGAAAATTTCTCTGCAGTCCCAGAGATCTATTAGCATACAAAGGACATTGAGAAATGATACGAAATGGTCTGGTTCAAATCAACTCCTAATACATGCAGCCAGTCTCAAATATAATCTCATTCTCTACTCCTAGAGTGTCACGATAATTAGATAGTCCATGGCCTTTCAAATAATGATCATATTTGAACTTCCATGATTTTTAAAATTGAAATGAAATAAAGAAAAACCTAATTACTTTGACAACTGGAAGCATGATTTAAAATAGGTGAAGGAATTATCTTCTTAAGTTAGGGAAAAAGTCAGAATGGGAACTAGGTACCTAGTTAATCATTTTTCTTGTTTTGAGGAGCCAGAAGGTCTCTGGTTTGTGCAAGAAATGTATTTCTTATTTTGGCTGATATCAAGGAACGCTGAGGAGACATTGTCAAGATCTTGTGATTTTGTAAATATTGGTAATTGCACTCTCAGAAGTGCTTTAAGGGTATTTGTTGGTCATAAGTTATTTGTTTTAAGGTATTTGAATTTTACTTTGATTTGACAATGGTAACTTTACTTATTTGGACAACAGATTTATGTGACTTGATTTAAGTTTTAAAAGGTCATTCTGGCTATGTGAAGAATAGGCAGACAGTGCCAGTGGGGCCGTGGGGGAAGAGGGAAGAGCAAGCAAACCTAGAAGGCTATTTCTGTGGTCTAGGTAGGAGACAGTAAGTTTCATGATGCTTTCAATCTCAACCTTGCAGGTAGGGTTGGGTATGCTACTGCCTGGAGTATATGTACACAAATAGAATATATGGCCCAGGAACTATACTTTCCACTCTCAAAATCATATCATTGCTATCTTTACTTGGTTTTCAGATGAGAATTAATTTGTGGATTTTAGGTTTTTCATATGTTTATATTTGTAAATATGTATATATAAACTTGTGTGTGCGTGTGTGTGTATAAGTTTTGACACCTACTTTCTCTGCTACTGAGAATTTTAACATGGAGAAAAAGCCACTGTCTAAACAATCAGAAAGACAATTGAAAATGACAAGATAATTTCAAAATGACTTTAAAAAGAGTTATTTATTACTCCTCAAATAGTAAAGAAGAAATAACATCTAAAAAAGTCAATAGATGGGGGCCATGGTAGCTCAGGAGGCAAAGTTTCTGCCTCCCATGGTAGAGACCTGGGTTAGATTCCCGGTGCCTGCCCATGCAAAAAAAAAAGTCAATAGATGGGATAAGATCTTGATTTAGCAGAAAGCATAGTAGGGAACTGGATGATGGTAGTGAACATTTACCCAGAAGAGACTGAAGATCATAAAAACATTACAACTATGAAAGGGAAGGTAAAGGGCATGGAGTATCAGTTTATAGCAACCTGCACACATCTGAAGTAAGTTCCAGAGAAAAGTATAAACTACCAGAGAGGTAATATTCAATATGCTATTGGCAGAGATTTCTCTATAATTGAAAGACATGGGTCTACAGTTGGAAAATCCACTTTGAACACTGAGCAATTTTTTAAAAAGCCTCTCATTTTGACACATTATATTAAAACAGGATCATTGAGCCAAATTTACCGCTATGCATTGAGCTACAAATTGCCCTCATCATTGCCCTAGAGAAACTTCTTGAATGTGCATGAGAATGTTTGTGGCATCACTGTTCATATGATAAGGGTCAGTCCTGGTGCTACATCCCACCTTTCCCTGGGACCCACAAATGCATCCTTTGCTCAGGACCAGGTGTGTTGGCTTGGTGGGATAAAACACAAGCTCCTAGTAGATAAAGGAACTGGGTGCATTCCATTCCCTATTTTCCTGGAGACAGTCAGAATCCGGTGGGCATGTTTTATGACATTGGCTCACACCCCAGCTATATATCTATCCCTGGTGGGGAGGGAATAGGGCTCCTACACTACAGCAGCACAGACACAAACCAGGGGTGCTGTGCATAGAAGATCTCCCTGCATTGGCCACAGATTGAGATCTGCTGGCCATGGGGAACTGACTCCCCCTAGTGAAGCTGAGATTGCTTTGTCCCTTCTCTAATGTGAGTAAAATGTCTTCCCCTCAGAGGCTGTGTGAGTTGTACTTTTGCTGGCAACCGTAACATCTGTTTGGAAGTGGATTGACATCTCTTTAACTATCTCTCCTTCTGACTGCCCATTCAAAATAGTACAAAAAGTGGAAAAAAAATAGAATGCTCATCAACAGTAGAACAGATAAATAATTTATGATATATTTGTGCCATGGAATAATATACAACAGTGACATATGAATAAAATGCTCCTTTGTGGGTCAACCTGGTTTGGTCTTAGAAATCTAATTCATGAAGCAGAAGATTGCATATAGAATCACAACATCTTTATAAGTTACAGAAAGAAGCAAGCCAGGACACATACGTATGCCTTCAGGATACATAAGTTCATAAGAATCACTGTTCAAAGATAACAAACAAAGAGGGGAAGGAAGACAACAACAAGAAATGTCCAGTAGTCAGTAAATTTTTAAACAGCCTGTTCTAAATTTATATAAAGCAATATTACAGAGAGTTAGAATAAGGTAATAAATTTATGCATAAACAAAAGTTGCTCAAATACAATTTTGAGTGAATAAACCATGATATGGAATATAATGCACTCTATAATGACATTTCTGTAAACAAAATAATACATTGCTTTATGTTGTTTATTGACACATGCACATATGGTAATAAGTGTGGATGTGTATTAAATTCACACTTGGTATTCATGATAGTAGGTGTATCTGGGAAAGGAGGTATTCCTTAGGATAGGAGATGGGGAGGCATTTTGAATGGTAGATATGAGGGAGTTTTTATATTCTTGGTCTTTCCTGATTTTGTATTATGTAAATGAATGTCCATTTAACCAAAAAAGAGTATAGGTCCACAAATCTGGAAGACCTGCTCTCAGCTCTGCTTCTGTGCTGAATTACTCCTGGCCAGTCCCTCTGTCTCCATAGCTGCCAATTTTCCCACTTCTAGAAAGAAACTATAAAACAATTTCTTAAGGTCCTTCTAGTTCTGACAGCCTGTAATCCAAAGTACAGTTTACTGTTTGAGGGAGAGTACATTGGCTAGTCTACTCTGGTAAATTGTTCATTAATCCAAATAATGCTAAAAAGATTTTTTTTTTTTACATTTTTTTATTAATTAAAAAAATTAACTAACACAACATTTAGAAATCATTCCATTCTACACATGCAGTCAGTTATTCTTAATATCATCACATAGATGTATGATCATCATTTCTTAGTACATATGCATCGATTTAGAAAAAGAAATAGCAAGACAACAGAAAAAGAAATACAATGATAATATAGAGAAAAGATAAAAATAAAACTAAAAAATACAAAAATATACAAGAAAAAATAAATAAATAAAAAATAAATAAATAAAAAACAAAAAAAACAAAAAAAACTATAGCTCAGATGCAGCTTCATTCAGTGTTTTAACATAATTACATTACAATTAGGTAGTATTGTGCTGTCCTTTTTTTTTTTTTTTTTTTTTTTTTTTAGAAATCATACCATGCTACATATGCAATCAGTAATTCTTAACATCATCACATAGATGCATGATCATCATTTCTTAGTACATTTGCATCGGTTTAGAAGAACTAGCAATACAACTGAAAAAGATATAGAATGTTAATATAGAGAAAAAAATAAAAGTAATAATAGTAAGAACAAAACAAAACAAAACAAAACAAAACAAAAACCTATAGCTCGGATGCAGCTTCATTCAGTGTTTTAACATGATTACTTTACAATTAGGTATTATTGTGCTGTCCATTTTTGAGTTTTTGTATCTAGTCCTATTGCACAGTCTGTATCCCATCAGCTCCAATTACCCATTATCTTACCCTGTTTCCAACTCCTGCTGAACTCTGTTAACAATGACATATTGCAAGTTTATTCTCGAGTGTCGATTCACATCATTGGGACCATACAGTATTTGTCTTTTAGTTTTTGGCTAAACTCACTCAGCATAATGTTCTCTAGGTCCATCCATGTTATTACATGCTTCATAAGTTTATCCTGCCTTAAAGCTGCATAATATTCCATCGTATGTATATACCACAGTTTGTTTAGCCACTCGTCTGTTGACGGATATTTTGGCTGTTTCCATCTCTTTGCAATTGTAAATAACGCTGCTATAAACATTGGTGTGCAAATGTCCGTTTGAGTTTTTGCCCTTAATTCCTTTGAGTAGATTCCCAGCAATGGTATCACTGGGTCGTATGGCAATTCTATATTCAGCTTTTTGAGGAACCGCCAAACTGCCTTCCACAGTGGTTGCACCATTTGACATTCCCACCAACAGTGGATAAGTGTGCCTCTTTCTCCGCATCCTCTCCAGCACTTGTCATTTTCTGTTTTGTTGATAATGGCCATTCTGGTGGGTGTGAGATGATATCTCATTGTGGTTTTGATTTGCATTTCTCTAATGGCCAGGGACATTGAGCATCTCTTCATGTGCCTTTTGGCCATTTGTATTTCCTCCTCTGAGAGGTGTCTATTCAAGTCTTTTTCCCATTTTGTAATTGGGTTGGCTGTCTTTTTGTTGTTGAGTTGAACAATCTCATTATAAATTCTGGATACTAGACCTTTATCTGATATGTCGTTTCCAAATATTGATTCCCATTGTTTAGGCTGTATTTCTACTTTCTTGATGAAGTTCTTTGATGCACAAAAGTGTTTAATTTTGAGGAGTTCTCATTTATTTATTTCCTTCTTCAGTGCTCTTGCTTTAGGTTTAGGGTCCATAAAACTGCCTCCAATTGTAAGATTCATAAGATATATCCCTACATTTTCCTCTAACTGTTTTATGGTCTTAGACCTAATGTTTAGATCTTTGATTCATTTTGAGTTAACTTTTGTGTAGGGTATGAGATATGGGTCTTCTTTCATTCTTTTGCATATGGATATCCAGTTCTCTAGGCACCATTTATTGAAGAGACTGTTCTGTCCCAGGTGAGTTGGCTTGACTGCCTTATCAAAGATCAAATGTCCATAGATGAGAGGGTCTATATCTGAGCACTCTATTTGATTCCATTGGTCGATATATCTATCTTTATGCCAATACCATGCTGTTTTGACCACTGTGGCTTCATAATATGCCTTAAAGTCAGGCAGTGCAAGACCTCCAGCTTCGTTTTTTTTCCTCAAGATGTTTTTAGCAATTCGGGGCACCCTGCCCTTCCAGATAAATTTGCTTATTGGTTTTTCTATTTCTGAAAAATAAGTTGTTGGGATTTTGATTGGTATTGCATTGAATCTGTAAATCAATTTAGGTAGGATTGACATCTTAACTATATTTAGTCTTCCAATCCATGAACACGGTATGCCCTTCCATCTATTTAGGTCTTCTGTGATTTCTTTTAGCAGTTTTTTGTAGTTTTCTTTATATAGGTTTTTTGTCTCTTTGGTTAAATTTATTCCTAGGTGTTTTATTCTTTTAGTTGCAATTGTAAATGGGATTCGTTTCTTGATTTCCCCCTCCGCTTGTTCATTGCTAGTGTATAGAAATGCTACAGATTTTTGAATGTTGATCTTGTAACCTGCTACTTTGCTGTACTCATTTATTAGCTCTAGTAGTTTTGTTGTGGATGTTTCCGGGTTTTCAACGTATAGTATCATATCGTCTGCAAACAGTGATAGTTTTACTTCTTCCTTTCCAATTTTGATGCCTTGTATTTTTTTTTCTTGTCTAATTGCTCTGGCTAGAACCTCCAACACAATGTTGAAGAATAGTGGTGATAGTGGACATCCTTGTCTTGCTCCTGATCTTAGGGGGAAAGTTTTCAATCTTTCCCCATTGAGGATGATATTAGCTGTGGGTTTTTCATATATTCCCTCTATCATTTTAAGGAAGTTCCCTTGTATTCCTATCTTTTGAAGTGTTTTCAACAGGAAAGGATGTTGAATCTTGTCAAATGCCTTCTCTGCATCAATTGAGATGATCATGTGATTTTTCTGCTTTGATTTGTTGATATGGTGTATTACATTAATTGATTTTCTTATGTTGAACCATCCTTGCATACCTGGGATGAATCCTACTTGGTCATGATGTATAATTCTTTTAATGTGTTGTTGGATATGATTTGCTAGAATTTTATTGAGGATTTTTGCATCTATATTCATTAGAGAGATTGGCCTGTAGTTTTCTTTTTTTTGTAATATCTTTGCCTGGTTTTGGTATGAGGGTGATGTTGGCTTCATAGAATGAATTAGGTAGTTTTCCTTCCGCTTCGATTTTTTTGAAGAGTTTGAGGAGAGTTGGTACTAATTCTTTCTGGAATGTTTGATAGAATTCACATGTGAAGCCGTCTGGTCCTGGACTTTTCTTTTTAGGAAGTTTTGAATGACTGATTCAATTTCTTTACTTGTGATTGGTTTGTTGAGGTCATCTATTTCTTCTTGAGTCAAAGTTGGTTGTTCATGTCTTTCCAGGAACCCGTCCATTTCCTCTAAATTGTTGCATTTATTAGCGTAAAGTTGTTCATAGTATCCTGTTATTACCTCCTTTATTTCTGTGAGGTCAGTAGTTATGTCTCCTCTTCCATGTCTGATCTTATTTATTTGCATCCTCTCTCTTCTTCTTTTTGTCAATCTTGCTAAGGGCCCATCAATCTTATTGATTTTCTCATAGAACCAACTTCTGGCCTTATTGATTTTCTCTATTGTTTTCATGTTTTCAATTTCATTTATTTCTGCTCTAATCTTTGTTATTTCTTTCCTTTTGCTTGCTTTGGGATTAGTTTGCTGTTCTTTCTCCACTTCTTCCAAGTGGACAGTTAATTACTGCATTTTTGCCTTTTCTTCTTTTCTGATATAGGCATTTAGGGCAATAAATTTCCCTCTTAGCACTGCCTTTGCTGCATCCCATAAGTTTTGATATGTTGTGTTTTCATTTTCATTCACCTCGAGGTATTTGCTAATTTCTCTAGCAATTTCTTCTTTGACCCACTCGTTGTTTAGGAGTGTGTTGTTGAGCCTCCACATATTTGTGAATTTTCTGGCACTGTGCCTATTATTGATTTCCAACTTCATTCCTTTATGATCTGAGAAAGTGTTGTGTATGATTTCAATCTTTTTAAATTTGTTAAGACTTGCTTTGTGACCCAGCATATGGTCTATTTTTGAGAATGATCCATGAGCACTTGAGAAAAAGGTGTATCCTGCTGTTGTGGGATGTAATGTCCTATAAATGTCTGTTAAGTCTAGCTCATTTATAGTAATATTCAGATTCTCTATTTCTTTATTGATCCTCTGTCTAGATGTTCTGTCCATTGATGAGAGTGGTGAATTGAAGTCTCCAACTATTATGGTATATGAGTCTATTTCCCTTTTCAATGTTTGCAGTGTATTTCTCACGTATTTTGGGGCATTCTGGTTCGGTGCATAAATATTTATGATTGTTATGTCTTCTTGTTTAATTGTTCCTTTTATTAGTGTATAGTGTCCTTCTTTGTCTCTTTTAACTGCTTTACATTTGAAGTCTAATTTGTTGGATGTTAGTATAGCCACTCCTGCTCTTTTCTGGTTGTTATTTGCATGAAATATCTTTTCCCAACCTTTCACTTTCAACCTATGTTTATCTTTGGGTCTAAGATGTGTTTCCTGTAGACAGCATATAGAAGGATCCTGTTTTTTAATCCATTCTGCCAATCTATGTGTTTTGATTGGGGAATTCAGTCCATTGACATTTAGTGTTATTACTGTTTGGATAATATTTTTCTCTAACATTTTGCCTGTTGTATTATATATATCAGATCTGATTTTCCTTCTTTCTACACTCTTCTCCATACCTCTCTCTTCTGTCTTTTTGTATCTGACTCTAGTGCTCCCTTTAGTATTTCTTGCAGAACTGGTCTCTTGGTCACAAATTCTCTCAGTGACTTTTTGTCTGAGAATGTTTTAATTTCTCCCTCATTTTTGAAGGATAATTTTGCTGGATATAGGAGTCTTGGTTGGCAGTTTTTCTCTTTTAGTAATTTAAATATATCATCCCACTGTCTTCTAGCTTCCATGGTTTCTGCTGAGAAATCTACACATAGTCTTATTGGGTTTCCCTTGTATGTGATGGATTGTTTTTCTCTTGCTGCTTTCAAGATCCTCTCTTTCTCTTTGACCTCTGACATTCTAACTAGTAAGTGTCTTGGAGAACGCCTATTTGGGTCTAATCTCTTTGGGGTGCGCTGCACTTCTTGGATCTGTAATTTTAGGTCTTTCATAAGAGTTGGGAAATTTTCAGTGATAATTTCTTCCATTAGTTTTTCTCCTCCTTTTCCGTTCTCTTCTCCTTCTTGGACACCCATAACATGTATATTTGTGCGGTTCATATTGTCCTTGAGTTCCCTGATACCCTGTTCAAATTTTTCCATTCTTTTCCCGATAGTTTCTGTCTCTTTTTGGAATTCAGATGTTCCATCCTCCAAATCACTAATTCTATCTTCTGTCTTTTTAAATCTATCATTGTAGGTATCCACTGTTTTTTCCATCTTTTCTACTTTATCCTTCACTTCCATAAGTTCTGTGATTTGTTTTTTCAGTTTTTCTATTTCTTCTTTATGTTCAGCCCATGTCTTCTTCATGTCCTCCCTCAATTTATCGATTTCGTTTTTGAAGAGGTTTTCCATTTCTGTTCGTATATTCAGTTGTCTCAGCTCCTGTATCTCATTTGAACCATTTGTTTGTTCCTTTGACTGGGCCATATTCTGAATCTTCTGAGCATGGACAGTTATATTCTGCTGTTGGCGTCTGTGCATTTAGTCAGATTTCCCTGGGTGTCGGACCCAACAAGGTTGTAAGATTTTTCTGTGAAATCTTTGGGTTCTGTTTTACTTATCCTTCCCAGTAGGTGGTGCTTGTGGCACACGTTTGTCTCAAGTGTTTGGAATGGATCCCCCCAGTCACCAATTTCTGCGGCCTGGGGATTTCCGATCCAATTCTCTCCGTTGGTTCAGGGGCCGCGTGTGGTGGGGGCGTCAGCCACCACGGCTTGAGGGGACCCTGTGGCTGGTCACCGGCTGCAGCGGACCCGGGGAATTCGCCACTGGACCAGGCATTCGCCCGCGGGGGAGGGGCGTCAGTCACCGGCCGCCGTGGCCTGGGGAGTTCCCCACCGGACCAGGAAGCCGCCCGTGGGGGAGGGCCACCATGGCTTGGATAGCCCTCTGATCCAAGACTCGTAGCCGCGGACTCGAAGCCGAGACTCGCAGCCGCCCGCAAAAGAGGGGTGCTGGCCGCCTCGCCTTGGGAATCTTGCCTCTCCGAGACTCTCAGCCGGCCCGGGAAGGAGGGAGGGAGTAGCTCTGACCACCGCAGCTGCCGCTGCTCAGGAAATCGCGCGCCGCTTGGGGATCTCACCGCAGCCGAGTCTCGCAGTCAGACTAGCCAGTCCAGACTGGGTTATGCTGTGTGTCCATTCCCTGCCGTAGCCCTGGGAGCTGTTCTTCACTGTTTCAGTTCACCTAGTAGTTGCTTTGGAGGAGGAGGAACTAAGACGCACGTACCTTACTAAGCCGCCATCTTGGAACCCATCCTAAAAAGATTTTTAAGTTCCAAAGTGATTTCAGAATGACACGTCAAAATTGCTCTGTACCTTTCTGTGACCTTGGGAAACCCTAAGTACAGGTTTCTGATCATTCAGATTATTGATGACATCCCTAAGAAGGAGAGTTGGGTGCTTGGAAATAACACCTGCAGCTAGGACAAGAGAATCCACTTTATATGCATGGTTTCCCTCAATCAAACTATGGAGTTTGCAAATGGATCACATCCATCAGTTCAAAGCTAGGAGCAGCATAGGCCCTCTTGGTCCTAACTTAATCCTAAGTGTTTGAGAAACACTGAGGTCAACTGCTAAATGGAAAGAGTTTCAGATGTGGGTAGGTCTGAATTCAAAGCCTCCATGCTTCACAGTCTCTAACCAAGGAACTTAACCTCTTTCAGCCTCAGCACCCAACCTCTCAGAGTTACCGAGTGAAATACATGTAGGTAGAACGTCTAACATAGCTCCTGGCACATAAAATACAGTCGATAAATGGTGACTAGTATTATTTTAGCTGTATTCCCACTTAAATCAGTAGCATGATTTTATTAGTAAAAGTAGTAATATCCATTTTTAATGTTTTATACATGCTTTCATAAGCATTAACTTATACATTCATATTATAGATGAATTTGCAGTATTCTTGAAACAACTCCAGGTTACTGCTTCATTTTATCAATGCCAGGATGTTTCCACAGACTTAACGCTGTATAAATCATGCACACAGTCGGATATTTTGCATAAAAGACCTCAAAGCAATCAACTCTGGAGTGTGCAAAGTTCATAGCTCTCCTCATGATATGTGCAAAGTAATCAGGAAATCCATATCACATTCATCCAATAACAACATAGGTTTGATATCATTGTATACATAAGATCATTCTGTATACAAAGACCATTAAACCTTAAAATTAATAATAATAGTATCTCACTTTTTAATAGGGTTATAAACTTTCAAAAGTATTTTTAGATGCATTCTCTCACCAGTAAATGGGAATCCAAACCAACAAGCCATAAAATGAAGATAACCTCTTGAAAGATGCTCTTTTTTTATATATAAATGACTTAGAAAAATATATTTCCAAGTTTTCCTCTTCAGCAGTACCCTAAGACCTATAAAATTGTCGGAAGGCAGTGCAGTATCTTTGAAAGCATTGACTGCAGAGCTGCCCAAAGTTGAATATAGATTTAATCTCTTTTCTTGAAGAGTTGCGTAAACTTGGAAAAGCTATTTAACTTCCCTGAGCTGGAGTTTCCCATTTTTTCAAGAGGGGATAATACTATACATACCTAAGAGGTGTTGAAAAGATTAAATTGTATTCTGTATGGAATCATGCCAACTGTATCATATAACTGTTAAATAAACAATGGATTTTTCTTATTTAATCCTTCATCTTTTTTACCAGACTGGAAATTTGATTTGGTTTGGATGTCCATATCTGGAATACAGAGGCCTGGGGTCCTGGGGACTGAGGACACAGCCTCAAGTGAGGCAGGGAACCCTCCCAGTAAAACTCCTTGGTAGATATGACCCTTGCTGGTGTATGTAAGTTATTCTCTGAGTAGAAGATGATTCTCGGTAGCTCTGACATTTTTCATAAAAAGTTATTGCCTAATATCAGTTGTTTGTAGTGGAGTGATAATAATCATTCCTATGCTTAGAGTGAAAAGAGGAATGGAAAAAAAGAATGCCCATTCTCTCACTGCCAGAGTGGCTGTAACAGAGTGGTTTCCCTGGAGGAAAACTCTGCTCAGCAGAATTTTACTACATCTCTCAGCTGGAGAGCTGGTGCATGGGGGCAGGATCAAGAGGTTGGAGAGGTGGCGTTAGAGGCCCTATTTCCCGAGCCTCACCACTGTGAGATGGTTCTAACACTCAGAAAAAGCTGGTGATGCTTTGAGGGCTGTGGAGGTGTAATTTCTGTTATAGCATCATAAGCTTGTGATAATGTGGCTAGGATACATATGTAGAGTGACTGGCAAAATATTTAGCACACAGTATGCTCCATGTGGCATTTTTCTCCTCTTCCTTTTATAGTAGTTATTACCCCCAATAAGAAATTAAAGCAATTGGTGGTTTCTGTGTTGGATCACGTGCTGGCTAAAGTTCTACTTTGACTGTGTTCCACTTTCAAACAGTGGCATGAATTGGTTAAAACTATGGAGCACTGGTCACATAGAATAGATCATTCAGAAAGGAGAAGTATAGGGCTATCGATTTAGGCCTTTGATGAGTATTTAGTTGTTCTATGGATGAATGAAGGAGCCAAAATTATTGTGCTTCTTTAGCCTTTTTAATACCCCTCTTCTCTCAAACCTACTATATTCCTTTACACATAGGAGGCTCAATACCATTTGAATCTCAATACTTATCCCTTGCCTTCAAGTATACATTTCCCTTCAAAATGTAAATGTGGAAGAATAAAAAGACAAGAGACCCACAAAAAATTAACAAATACCACAGGCAATTATTTCATGAATGAAAACCCCTGTGGTCTTTCCCATTTGATTAGTTTATATTTTAATATTCAGCAGTAACATGTCTACTCCTAGAGCAAATAACCATGCAGTGATTAAAATGAAATGTTTTGCATTGTTTAAGGGCTGTTGTTTGGGGATTGCATGGAAAAGCATTGACCTGAAAGAAGAGCAAAATATTGTGTTAATAGTGGAGAGCAATGAGTGATTTCCATTTGCTCTGTGCACATTACTAAAGAGGTTTTAAAATGTAAACAGTTCAGTGTCCACTTATGGGATTTATATACACAATTTCTGCATGAGTTGTCTTTGTAAATAGGGCTCAAAATTATCTTTACACTTACTCAACAACCTTTTCTCGTCTTCACGAAGTGAAAACGAACCTTTGGGACAGAAGATATCTTCTGTGTGTTTGATCTTCTTGAGTAAATTTGAAATGATTTCCCAGTTTCAGAGTTAGTAAAAAGAGGATGATTTTTTTATTGGCTGAGAAAATGATATTCTTAAGAATGATTCCTGTATATTACTTCTTATACGATATAAATTCCAGGAAAAATCCCAGAGGATTGCAGCCTGAGATAAATGGGCTTTTTACCTCTCTGTGCCTCACTGGTTGGGCAAATCTAAAGGCAAATTATTTAAATTCTCTGTACCTAAGTTACCCTTATATAAAATGGGGATGAAATGTTTTTACTGGACTTCTGCTTCCAGAGAATACAGCATAATGACCTAAAACTTGAGATGCATAATATAAAGGAAAAAAGAAAAAACAGAGATGGGAGGAACTAATAAACATCCATGATAAATTATTGTAGAGAGAGTAGGAGATTGAGTCTCATTGAAGAGAATAAAAAAAGGGGGGGGGGGAAGAATCCAGTGGATAGGCAGTGTGTTGGAGAAGTTCATTTCATTGTGATTTTTCCTACCTTCTATTTCCTAGATTAGAAAATTACACATTCCTTGATCCAACAATCAGTGGTTGGTTAAAAACAGCCACCTTAGCCACATTAACCACAGAGGGTGAAGGTATCAACAGAGCAAATTTTAAGAATGGCTGGTGGACAGTAGATTGTAAGAGGTTCAGGTAGACCAGTTGGCCCCTGAGAAATTCCTTGCCCACCTACACAGCACACAACTCCAAGGGTTAAGTGATTAGACAAAGACCAACCAGGGAAAAGGACCAGCAGATCTTCTGAGGGGCATGGTTGTGGAAGAGTGTAGTAACCAAGGATCAGTTCTGTACATGGAGGTGTGTGTTCTACCTGTTACAGCACACTATGGCTGTCCCAAATTCTAAGTGTGGTAAGAGCTGGAGTCTAGGTTTTGCTTCTTCTTTTTAGGTATATATTAACTGCCCAGGCAGTTGACAATCTCAAGAAATTATGAGATCCCAGGGAAAAATAACCAGACACTTGATGAACACAAGCACTTGAAAAGAAGGACAACAAACTAATGACCCATAAAGCAAAGCTCATCCAGGAACCTGTGGGAGTTGATGCCTAACACCCACAGACAAACCATATAACATAAAATCACTTTATGACAAATGAATCACATCCCTGTGATGACTGGTATATTCTGAAAGTGCCTATAATTCAACTTTTTGATTGCCTTGACCTCTGTTGAGGATCCAACGCTCGTTAACAGTGTATACTAAGTATTTTCATAGAAGCTTGGTGAAGAAATTAAGATGCAGATATCCACACTCCATCCCCCACTTAAATGAGAGGGATAATAGAAAATAGGAAGTCATCAAAAGAGATAAAAGTGTGGAATTTGTCCCTCTGAAACCTCAGGTCATTTGTTAGAACAAAGGCTGTGTCATTAACCCTGGACTGATGTCAAGAGTTTAGGGGCAGGTGAATTTATAATTCCTTAACTTTGGATTTTGATCATCTATTTATTAAGAATTTTCAGTGTCATGGTGTCTTGTATTCTCAACTATATTTCAAGACAGGTAAGGAAGTCCCTTTTTCCCATAGGAAAGTCATGGGTAAAGGCTAATTAATCTTAGAAAAGTGACTTGATATATTTTCACATGAGTTTTGCCTAAAAATGTTGTGCAGTAACTTCATCCTTCTTATTCAATGGTTTGGGAGTTAAAGGAGCCTCTGATCCTCAGACAGGCTCACATCTTCATGAATGTCAGGGCAATTTTGTCTGCTGTCACACCAAAACTCCCAAATATGTACCACAAGATCACAGAGGGAAACAATTTAAAGATTTCTCTCAAAAATCTAAGTTCTAATTAGTTTCATAATAATACTATCATAGTAAGTCACATTAACACATTTTCCTATGCACATACATATATATATATGTGAAACAAAAGTAGTGTTAAGACAGACATCTTAAAATCATACAATTAACAATAATCACTTCATTGAATGCTAAAATAAGAAAAAATCCCTTCACAGCTCAGTATTTACCTTGAAAGAATATCCAATCAAAATGGAATATTTTTTCTCAAATTAAATTCTCAAATTTAATTTATAAGAATATCAGAATAACAGTATCTTTATTTTGGAAGTGATGAAGGGAGTATCTTTGTCTTATATCGAATGTACCCAAGTACTTTGGAACATAGATGGCTTCTCATATGGCCATTTCTTCTAGCTCCTTGAATGAGCCATGTTCATCTGACCCCAGGACCCTTGCATCTGCTCTCATTTCTTCCTTCACACTATTTTTTTTTTTTACCTATATTCCCATGCAAAGTTAATTCTATTTCCTCAATCTTGAAAATAAGGCTGTTCTCCACGTTTTTGTATAAATGTTTCCATGAAAATTGGTTTAATACTTGTTTCTCTTATGGCAATTAAGCTCAGTGAGAAAAGCAATTTTATCTCTTTATCCCCCATCATTATAGTCAATGAAAAATGGCATTAGAGATGTTTTATGAGATAAATCTTCATTCAGTATGAAAAGTAAAAATTAATAATTATGTTGGGGACATAGTTAATAGTTTGAAAAATGAATTAATGGCTTGAAAAATTCACATTGGACACCCTACACAACTCTGAAATAAACTCCAGATGGCCTAAATATCTAAGTGCAAGTTTTAAAATTATAAAATATTTTAAGAATATATGGAGGAATCTAGAACTTACAGAATGAAACGGGCTTTTAAAAACAAGCCATCAAAACAGAAACTGTAAAGAAAAATATTTGGAGCATTCATGGCACAAAACTTAAAGGAGTTTGAATAAAAAGTAATGTTAAAATTCAATTTATAGCTGAGAAATGTATTTAATACATGCCTTTGTGAGTTAATAAGAAAAGCAGAGGCACCCATTAAGAATGGACCAAGAATATACCAAAGCAGGCAATTTAAAAACAAATAAATGCATGTGGTTTGTGGTTTACAAATGTGTAAAAACATTCATTATTAAAAAATAAAGAATTGTAGACTAATACAGCAATGAGATGCTGCTTTTTTTGTCAGTTACTTAAAGACAACCTACTAATAATACTTAGTGTTTGCAAGAGTGTGGAAAAAGGAACTCACAGAGTTTGATCCAGAAGTGAAGAAAAATTTGTAATAAAAGGCTCTAAAATATGCATTTCTGCTGGTGAGTTCATTGTGGCATTATTTGTAGTAACAAATTGAAAGCAAATGTGCAACAATTGGGGCTTTTAAAAATATATTATGGTGCATCCAGCAAAGCAATAAGTCATTAAGGATGGTTTCACAAAGCATTTTTATTAATGTGAAAAGGCATTTCCATATATTTTATGTGAAATCATGCTACAAAAAGAATGCTTAATATTATTTATTGTCTATTATTTATGCTATGCATGCATATAATATATGTAAATAGATGTTCATTTACATTTATGTATATAGCAGAAAGTTGTATTTTTTAACATAAACTTAATAATGGCTATCTCTTGCTAATAGGATAATAGTTTCTTTTTGACACTTTCTTATTTTTGCTCATTTTTATTTAATATATTTTTTTCAATAACCTTATGTAATTTGAGCTAAATAAAAATGACATTTAATGGGGAGATATTTAGAATAACTTCAAAAGTATATCCTTGGGTACCCTATCCAAACTTGAGACATGATAACGTCTACAGAAGAGAAGAAACAAAAAACACTTTCTAAAATTTTTCTTTGTCATTTCAATGATTAACTGCTTTACCCTACCTTTCCTTTCTTCCAAATGAGAACAAAGTGATTTCAAATCCCTTAAATTTTTCTCTCTTTTTTTTTATTATAGGGAAAATATAGGTTGATTTCTCCATTACTATTTAAAGTACAATTCCCAGGGCACTTTATATTCACCACACTTATGCCATTTTCTACATGATAAAATCATTATTTATGGACATTTTTTTCTTCTACTGGGCTGTGAATTTCATGAAAATTGAGTTCTGACTAATTTATCTAATGTAGCTCCAACTGTGTCAAAACTAAATGTGTGCTTGTACATAACAGATTTTCAGTATATTTGAAGAGTGACAAATGGCAGTAAATTAACTTTAGTTTTTCCTTTTTCTACATGGTTCCTTCATTTTTTCTTCTTTTTAATGGATGAGACAGATCACTTAGGGTGTACCTGCTCCTTTCACTCAAGCTATTTTTCTTTTCTATTAGAGTCATTTTCAGATGTTTTACTATGTCTTTGGGAACATTTATCTTTAAATTTCTCCAACCTAGGGGTGCCCCAATATGGTTATGTCCTTATTTTTCATGGTAGGTTGCCTATAATTTTGTCAGCTAGCCTATTCCATACTAGGAGTGCGAATGCTGTTAAAATGTTATAAGAGATGAAGGACACTCATTTTCTTTGTGAATAAGGCCACTGATTCCAGCCCTGCCCATGGGAGGAACAGACAATAACTAGGAACTCTCGTCTATCTGGTGGCCCTCCTTATGTTTGACAAGAGTCAGCAGGTCCCCTCGGGCACTGCTCCGCTTTGCTAGGAGATACAGCTGCTCATGCACTTACTCTGTGATGGCTCTTCTAGAACATCCTATAGGTTAGCCACAAACCTTCAAGAACAGGCCCTGGTGTTCCCGACCTCATCAGTCCCTTAGCAGGGCATGGTAGAAATATCCTCACCCTTATTTAGAAGATTATCAGATTTATTCATAATTTTCTGATTGCTCTGCCTCTTTTTTTTCAACAATTTACCTGGATCTTAGGTTTCTTTGCTCCCATTTGCTGCTGACCATTTATACTGATTGTGGGCTCCCTAGGCTTCCTGAGTTTGTGCCTCTGGTTAAATAGATAAGAATTCAAGCTATTTTTCCATCCTCATGACTACTACAAATGCGAAAGAATAATAAAACCTGGAAGTTCATGTTTTTATGTTATGCTTTTCTAAGTTTTTTCCCATCCCAATACTCCAGATTCATGGGTGATATCAAGGTTTCTTGAGCACAGAAAATATTATGGTAAAAAGCCATTACCAGTTTCAGGATCCTGGGAGACATCAGCATACCAAGAAGCCTGAGACCAAACTAATACTCACAAAATGTTTCCTGGCTTTCAGAGGGAAAACTCATTGTGACTATTTGGTACAGACCTGAGGGTGAACTAGATATTGCCACAAAAGTTAACACTTATTGAACAGATACTACAATTGTGCAGTTGAATATCTCATTTAATCTTCGCAGCCACCCTGCAAGGAAATTCTTTAATCTCTCCATCTTACATATCAGGAAAATGACTCTGGGAAAAGTTACATATTGACCCCCAAACATCCACAAGTTCTGGTGAACAAAGAAATCCAAGATCTGTGCCCAACAGTGCTGGTCTCTTCCTCTCCTGCCTTTTCTTTCTACTCAAAAGTTTTATAATCCTATGAATGAAGAAATAAAGGGAAATTGTGACACAAGCAAGTTGACTATAGATATGGTATTATTTCCTCACTCTTGAGCTTAAAATGATAGTAGATGATGCTAGAAAAAGTCTCTTATTCTTGATATGAGTTGATTGATGTGCTATTTGAGTTGATTGATAAAGAGGAGACCCATTTTCAGGTTGGATTCTACCCCACAGAAAGAACAAGAGACATAGCACTCCAAAAACAAAGAAAGTTCCGTGATTACTAGTGAGGATTTTGAACTTAAATGTAGATGTAGTCATATCTGTGTGAGGGATCAGAATTTGCAGTATGAGGAGAACCTGACCAGGAAGGGCATATGAACTGTTCCCTCAGCTCCACCAACCAAAAGCATTGCCAGGAAGGTGAATCTCTGTTTCTTTCTCTCCCTATCCCCTGTGTGTGAGTGCATTTGTAGACACACACAAATAGCATACAAACACATATATACACACATACAGCAGAATTAAAAAGTGTGAAATTATCATAAAGAATGTGGTTTGAGTCATCAGCAATTCCTTCTGCCTTATTTGTTGCCATTGATTACTTTCATTTATAAAAAAATAAATTGGATAGCCTGGTCCTCTAGCTGACATTCTGTTATTTTCTGAATGATTTACTTGTACCTTAAAACTCAAGCAATACAGAAGAAAACACAAAAAGCAAAATGTAAGCCTAAATCTGACCAAGGAGCATTAACCACTCAACATTTGCTAAACATATGAATGGACAGATGGGTGAAGAGATAGACCAGGAGAAAAATGAGTAGAAGAGCAGCTAGAGCGCTTGTGATACATATGTCTGAACTTTCAAGTAGAGAAAGATAAGCTGGAACCATTTAGATTTGTTTTCTCAAATACTCATCAACAAACCTGTGTTTCCCTCTGTCCTGGGAACATGTCCCTTTGGGTGTGATATCCGTGGATCAATGTGGCTTGCAAGTGAGACTCTTTAAGTTGGAAATTCTCTCTATGAGTTCTGCTGCTTTATTTCTTTCCAGCCTCACTTCCAACTGTTTCTCAGCCAGGAGGTGGGCAGAGAGCCCCAATGGCATGTGAGCGTGTTTCCTCCTTCAGCTCCACCTGTTTAACAGTGGGGGTTGTCAGGGAGTATTCTACACCTCTCCCTTAGGATGTACCTCCAACACCTGACATTTTTGTATTGGTCTTTGAATACCACAATTTTCCCTCTTAAGGAAATCCAAATCCTACTCCAGTTCTCAGTAAGGTACTAGCCTTCAGCCTCTCTCGTCATTTTTGTTCCAAACTTCACCACATTTGGCAGATATTCTTCCAAGAGTAAAAGTTAGAATTGTAGAAATCCTTGTTGTGACAAAGTGTGAGCTCTCTTTTTGACCTTTGTCATTGTTTTTATAGATTTGGGTAGGTTTCATAAGATGAGGAGTTAAACAGAAGTGTCTTTATTCAGCCCTCTTTAAGCAGAATTCCCATACCAGTGACATTTCCAGGGCCCGGATTTAATGGATTTAATAACATTGAGTTAATGTCTCTTGAGAGCTTCTATCTTAGCAAGCCTTTTTATTTTTACTTATGAGTGTGCTGTACCTTATTTCAGCATTCCTTAAAGGAGAGTATGAATATATGAAAATAACAAAAATCAAGTAAAAGCCCTCAAGTCTCAAAGGGGAGATACTTTTAGTATATAAGAAGTTAGCATTGAGTAGTAAGATAGATACAAGTTCTGGGCATCTATAAGGGGGAGTTATAAAGGAAAAAAAAAGAAGATATGTCAAAGATGGGAAAGAAAAATAGCCATACCGATGGCCACGTGCCTCCTGTCTTATTTCTGTGTTATTTTTGGGGGTGCCAGAGTAGCGATTCGGTTCTATGCAGTCTTCCCAACCGTGAATCACTCCGCCAACCGTGAATCACTCCGCCAACCGTGAATCACTCCGCCACCCCCAGGGGCAGCCTGTTGTTCTCTTTCCCTTTATTCTCTTCAGCTTTTCTCCAGGAGCTCTCCATTTCTTTGACTTGGATATATATTTGGCCCCGCGTGGGAAATCAGGGCATCAGAGCTGAGGCATTAAAACCTTTTGAGTTAAATAGTGTTAGGAGATTATTTTCACAGAAGCCCTTAAAAATAGATGTATCCAATTACTATAATTCTAATTTTTGAAATGTTAGTACTTTTGACAAGTTGCCCCTCTGTTTATCTCTTCTTATATGAGCCTCATGATTTCCCCCAAAAGAGCAGCATGAGACTGGAATTTTCAGTTTATCAAAGCAAATTGCATGCATTTTCCAGAGGCAAATTGCAGACCAAAGGCATTTGTAGATGAATAGAAAACTACATGAAAGTGAAATCTCTGCTGTGTTTGCCTACTCATAACTCCAACACAAATTACCTTTTGAAACACTATTTGGAAATCTAAAAAATTTCAAAAAGCACAAATAATGGGTGTGTTGAAAATAGAACCCAAGTTTCTCAGCTCCAAACACACTACTTCACTATTCATTACTTAACCTTGGTTCAATCTTTTTTTTCTTAAGTTTCCTAAAGTGTGTCCAAGTTTGTGTCTGCTGAAGTTCATAACATAAAAAGAAACAAGCTTACACTGTACTTTGTCATCCTTATGAGATTCACCCCATATTCCAAGGACCAATGGAAAATTCTGGATTTATGCTTTTTCTTATACTGAAGAGGGCATGACTTCTTGCAACAATTACATGTATATCCATTCAGATCCTATTATAAAAAAGGGAAGTATGAATAATATTATGGATTGAGGCACAGAGGGTTTAATTGGCTATTACAGAGGCTCTGAGAAAAGAAGGACAGGTTTAGAACTTGAACTCAGGTGTCAATGTTTCTTTCGGTAGATCAAAAGACTGCTTAAATCTAAGTTATGTGTTCTTGATAATCTTTAATGAGAGAAAGGCATCACTCTCTTTTCACGCTGGTTACCCAGCATTTGCCCTCTAGACCCTTTCCCTAACTTACTCTGCCTCCTTCTGGGTCTTCTGGGGGCTGGCCGCCATGGACAACATAAATGCAGTTATCTTGCTCTCTGTCTTTGGGTCAATAAGGCTGATGGAAGCACTGGAAGGAGATTAGACTTTAGGAAATAGAGATGTCAGAGTGCTTACCCTACACACTCCTTCCCTGCTTTAGTTCAGATCTGGCTATGTCTGCCGTACTAACAACTGGGGGAGACCCCACTCCCTGCCCAGCTTTCAGTTAAACTCCAGTTTCACCATTTCTTCCCTTTGTTCCATCAAGTCCAGATGTGGAAAAGGCTTCCCATTATTGCTGGTCTTAAAGTGTCTAAACATCCTTTGCTGGCTCTCTAACCCTGCCCACACCTTGGTATATAGTTGCCTCATTAAGAAGTTTCTTTGAAAAATCCCATCTGAGCATGTCATGGGTCGTGCTGGGATCTTGATGGATATAAATGTAATGAATGCTTTGTGTGCCACAAACAGACAAAAGAGTTATTTCACTCTCTGCTCTTCAGAAATGCATGCAATTCACCCTCTGTGAGTGATATGCAAATGTGCATTGGAATATTGTGAATTCAAAGCTGCCACCAAATAATTTCCAGAGTGAGCAAGACCCTTCCACATTGGAGATGAGCATACGTACACACACATACTATTCTCTTAGCAAGAGCTTCTAATCAGCTGGTGGTTTGTCTTCTCTCTGCTGTGATTTCTGCGTCTTGTTTGGGAACCTTGATCTTTTCTCAGTCCTCATATCCTCTGCTGAGCCTTTCCAGGCAGGGAAATGTCTCTGGAAAGAAAGCTGACTATGCAGACAGCACAGAGCTTTGTTTCATACCACAGAGGGGAGTTCTGATACGGAGGATCCAGAACAAGAGATAACATATTAGTTTGGTTTGGGGATATGCTTGGCATTTATTACTTAACATTTGTGGGAGCTATCCTGAGAACTTGAAAATAATATTTTTAAAATAATTTAAAGTTTAGCTTCATTTTATGCAACTTTCTTCTGCTTCCCTAGCCCAACTCTTTGAATTATCTATTAAGAAAATTGTCAGCTTTCTCTGAGATTAATGGAAAATTCACCTCTCTCGTTTCTTTCTACCTTTTCCTCTAGTTTATTTCATCTTTTTAGTTTTCCTTGTCCATTGTGTCAGAGATCTAATTAGGTATTGTATCTTAAAAGAATTTTCCTTGCAACTGTATTATAAAATATATAAAAAGAAAAATTTAATGAAAACCAGCAAGCAATCAATTAACACCACTTATTGGTGGGTTTTTCTATATGTAAATTACTATGCTGTGCTTGGAATAAAGATAAAAATAGATGAGAGCTTGTAAAAAAATTTAATAAGAATTCCAAACTCTAGGTCATCAGTATAGGGGCAATTGATAATATACTTAAATGCTTTTCATCTATTAATCAATTATTCATTTATTCAACATATAATTTACACAGCTTCTATAATATATAAAGCATTTTGTGGATGGTAATAAGAAGCAAATATGTTCCTCTCCTTTTCTATAAAGCCTATAATCTATTTTAGAATAAATCATAGGTAGTTTCAAATGAATGACCAACCAGGTGCAAAATGGTGCAAAATAGTACCTCCAGTCCCAGCCACCAATCAAAAAGAAATATCATTGACAGAAGTTATGAGGCCCTTAAAACTGAATAGCTGTGTGCTGCTCTCATTATTAATGTGATCCTCAAAAAAAAGATGTGATAAGTATGGGTTAATTGAATAAAGGATTGCTTGTGTGTGTCTTTCTATCTACGATAGAGTATACTAGTGCAGTGCTTTATAAAAATAGATTTAAAAACATTTAATATGGAAATATTAAAAACCTATCCATCCCTTACTTTAGAAGGGAAACCTGGAAGACGGTATAGAAGTTGGAATATTTGACATGTTCAGCAAATTTCAGGATTCACTTTCTAGGTTTGGTGGATGGAGTGGGGTTGAAAGTATAAGGAAATGGGTTTAACCAAGGAAACAGAATTTTAGCGTGCCTGCTAATTGCTAAATGTTGCTAAAACTTACCTGGCAGTTCCGCAGCTTGGGTGATGATACAATTTGTTTGAAGAATTACCTAGTGTTAGGATTAAAGAAGGCCTGGAGACAAACTGTTCACAGGTGAGTGAATTTATTCAGGCACCAGCACGGTGGGGTTCTGAAGTTAATTTCAGCCTGCTGGGGGAAAGCAATGGAGGATCTTTTATATCTGAGGGACTGGATAAGTGATGGGAGGGTTTGGCAGGCATGGGACAGGAAAGGACCTTGAGCTGGTGGCCCGGGGGAGATGGGGAGCCTGTTTCAATAGAAGACCTTGAGCCATTAGCAGAGAGAAAGAGGAAGTGCAGACTGCGACATGGATGTAAGAGTCTGATTCAAAATCATGTGGGTGTTGGTGGGGAATGGCTTCTGTTATTTTTGCCCCTTGTTTCGATTCCAAGCCTATTATTCCAACATCTAGAAAAGTTACTAAGCAAAAGAACTATTATGGTTTAAGGAAATAAAGGCTGTCCCGTTTTCCCTAGCTATTTACTAGCCATAATATGGAACACAACAATGCTTTCCCTTAACTTGCTTGTGCCTTTGAGAGAGTTGGCCACTGGGAGGCTGGATCCTGAGACCAAGCCAGAGTAGAATGTGGGCCCCACTAGATGGCATTTCAGCAGAGAGCTCAGGAACACCATATCCTGTCCCACCTCTTTTCCAGGTGAATCACCTAAGGAGACAGACCCACAGGAACTGCACTACCTCTCAGGTAGATGGAACTAAAGCACTGGAGAAGCCTCAAGAGCTAATGGGCTTTTTTGTACCTGTACATCCATTCTTATTAACTTATTATTAGCCTAACACAAAATGGAAACAACTTTTGTCCTAGAGAAGATAGGACATGCATCCGAGCAAGAAGTAGGCCTATTCTGAGAATCAGGTAAAATCCTAGACACTCAGTCCCATTTTGCATAGAACGTGCTTATATGAAGATCTTATCCATTGTTTATCTGAAAATCCAGTTTAACTGGGCATCCTATAGTTTCATCTGTTAAGTCTGGCAACCCTCCCTGAGAAGCCACACACCTATTGAATGAAGAAGTAGAAGCAAGGGCTACATTTTATGAATAATCCCCTGCTCTCAATTAAAATCCTTGATCTCAATCCAAGCTAATGAGAGACTTGGAATCATGTCCCATTAGTGTAACATCCTGTCTTTTGAAAATGTGTGAGAATAGGAATTGGAGATCTCTCCCTTTTCCTTCCCTCTGTATTATGTTCTCTTTTGACCCTTTGGACCTCACAACACACAGCTTTGGTCAGCCAAGATTGTGGTCCACCTCTCCTTGAGTCCTTTTACAGTGTCAGGGAGAACCCACTAGCACCTCCATGTGGCCACTTCCTTTTCTCTCTCTCTGATGCCTCTGGCTGGAGACTGAGACGCTTATATGCATGCCCAGCCCCCATGAGAATTTCTACTACAGACTGCCCTCAGGAGTCAAGTGTAATAGTCAACCTTGAGATATTTCTACCTTGAAATACGTCCATTGCCGATAGGTAAATTTGATTAGCAATTCTGTTATAGGGGTTACAGAAAGCATAACTATATTTTTCAGCAGTTTAGAAGACTTTGCCAAAGAAATGTATTTATTCATAGCAGTTTTTCTGCACATATCCTCTCCTTTGTCCCTTCTGACTGTCTCTGTCCCTTCCCCCGACAGGAGCACTCAGACATACAGCAGATGTTGTCTCAGCACTGAAAAATATCACACTCATTTTAGATATATAATTGGAGTAAGTGGGGAACATTTATGAAGATGTTTTCCTGCATGAAATTTCTAACAAAATCTCATGTTATTTCTTCACTTTTCAAAGTATGCTTTTATCTCTAAGCTCACCTAGAGGTTGTCCTTTGTCTTCTAAATTCTCTTTCAAGGGTTTTTCCCCTTCCTGCCCTATTTAAAAGCAACTCCCTTACCATGTCTTGCCTCAACAGACAGGCCACATTATTTTCAGTCAACCATCTGGCCAGGCAAAGAATTATTCCCCTCAGCCAATAAGGAAAGAGAGAGAGAGAGAGAGAGGAGTGGGAGGGAGGGAGGGAAGGAGGAAGGAAGGAAGAAAGAAAGAAAGAAAAGAAAGAGAAAGAAAGAAAAAAAAATGGAATAAACTGTGTTGATATTTCTAATAGTCTGAAGAGGAAATGTGCTATTTAAATGGTAGCATTTAATTGCTATTATCTGAAATAGTTGCTTCATGTAAACTTCTTATTTATTTAGCATAAACACCTCGATGCTCATTTCCTGGCTTGGGACATTTTTAGCGGTCACTGCTGGTTGTCAATGACAACAATCATAGTTAATTTTTCGTTCTGACATGCACCAGCATGCTATTACACACAGATTACTCTAGATTGAATAAATGAATAGCAAAGCTGCTGGCCAAGGGCTCTGAACATTTATCAGTGGAAGTAATGAATTACATCATCTGCTCATGAAAATGCAGGAAGGGCCAACATAGGTCAGGAGCTTGTTAAAGTTTCAAGTTGTCTATTTCTGTCTTAATTTTCAAAACCAAGTGTACCAGAGGTTCCTATTTTTCAGGGAGTTAGGAAGAAAGCTCAGATTTCTTGATTGGATGTTATTTAACTCTTTTAACACATCATGAAGTTACAATTCAGCAAGGGGATGAAATGTGTCTTGTCCCTTATATGAATTTTTCAAAGACACGTAATAGACTTATTAACTAAATTTCAGTTCATTTGCACTTTTGTTTCAATATGGTTATTATTTTATCGAGAAAAGTAACTAAACAATAGCCTTGCATTGGTTTCATCAGGTACATTAGCACAGTTAGAATATAAATGGGACTAGCACAATGAATGCATTAGAATAAAGTGATAAGATCACCTTTTCATTCACATACTTTTATAAAACATGCCTTTCCTTTGTTTGCAATCCAGTATCGAACTTTTCTGAAAATTCTGGAAAAAAAAAAGAAGCTTTCAGATAATTTTTAAGTCAGTGACAAGACAGCATAACCATGCTTATCTTTTAAATGATAAAGTTAAAAAGTGTGGGTTGTTTCATTAGTTGTGTCACTGAGCACAGATGTATGGGGATGAGTTGGGTGCCCTAGAATGGGCTGTGTACCAGGTTGGGAGACTATCATGTTTTGGTATTTGGGTTCAATACTAATTACAAAATCAGAATGCAAAATTATGCTAGCATATGTTAAAAAATCCTCTCCTTTTTGAAAATATGTTCCATAAATATTATTCACCAAGTAATAAATGTAAGTTTATAAATGATTTTATTGGCTATAGTATGTGCTACTCAATGAAAACGTCATCTCTCATCGAGTGATAATTTTGTTATTACTGCTTTTTCATGTTTTAGTATTTCATTAACATTTTTGTAGAGCTCCCTATATATCTCTATACACAGGAAAGGCAAGGAATGGGCACTTTAAGACTTTGAGAGATAGATGCAAATTGTGCTTCAGACAGTTTGTAGCAATGTAAACGATCCAGTAATGTGCAAGATTACTTCTATTGTCCACCTTAAATATCTGCTTTCTTCCAGTGTCTGACAATATTGTAGGAAACATGATATCTGATTATTTTAAGTTTTATCAAAATAAGGTTTCATATCTTTTCACTGGTTTACTATTTGTAATTGGTTTTTTTTTGTAAGTTTCTTAGCTTTCTCATCCTTAATTAGACTTTTGTGCAACATATTTCTTTGTCAGTTTCCTTTTCTTTTTATTATATTCCATATAAAATTCAATTCAGTTGCTACAGTAATTTAAATGATGTTTCTCTGGCATTAGAATAACTATACATGCAAATAAAGAATAAGTAGTCTAATTTGATTTTAAATCTCACGCTTTCAGTGGGAACCCAAGGAAAATCTATCTCTGCAATGTAGTGTCTGGGATTTGTGAAGGCCTCCCTTTCTCAGCTCAGCTCTACTTTAAATGGATATTTGAGGATATCAGAAGTTTGGTCTAGAGACAAATGAGATAGTGCTCTATCGTGATAATTGTTATTTTGATTATCTTGCATTGCATAAAGGTTTTCTTGAAATGGTAAAAGGGTGGGAATTGGTTTCCTTCCTCTTTGTTTTGAATTTAAGATGCTAGTATTGTTTTCACTCTTTACTTAACCCTGCGTAATGACAGAATTACTAGGGTTAATCAAATATGCTTAGGGGTAGGTACAGATGTAGATAGAGATAAAATGTATATTTAGATGTAGATGGTAGAGATTTAGATTTAGATGTAGATACAGATACAGATGTAAATGTTGAGGATGTAGATGCAGTTTATAGATTTAGATGTGGATATAGATGGTGTAGATTTAGATGTAGATAGAGTTTTTTATCAACAAGGAACCAACTTTAAGTGAGGATCCCAATGAATGTGAGGGCAATATGGAAGGAAAGTAAGGGACTCTAATTTCAGCATAGTGACTGGGGAAGGTTTCCTGGGGAAACAGATCATTGTCCTGAAACTTGACGGTACAAATGAGTTATGTAGGCAAATAACAAGCAGGAGGACTGAAAAGGACTAGGGAGGAAGAGGCAAGATTTAGTTTGGTTAATAAAACATAGTACTATAAAGATAAAGGAAAAGTAGCAGAGAATTGTACTACCAGTTTATCTCCAAGTCTGTCCATAGAAAAGAATAATACTGGGGAATTTTCAAAAGTTCAGATGCCTGGGAACTGTACTAGGCTCACTAAATAAGAAACTTTGGCTGCACAGGTAGTTCAGTGGTAGAATGCTCGCCTTCCATGTCCGAGTCCCAGGTTCGATTCCTGGACCATGCACCACTATCACCATCATCACCAAAAAAAAACCTGAAGAGGCCAGAGTGGGATTACAGGAAGGCCAAGCTTAAGAACTACAAGTCTAATGAGAGAGACTGGAGGGCCTAATAAAAATAATCATAATTCCAAGCACAGGGAAATAAGATAATAATTATCATTCCTAAATATTAAAACCATATATATATATATATATACATATTTTTTTTTTGGCATGAGCAGGCACTGGGAATCAAACTTGGGTCTCTGGTATGGCAGGCAAGAACTCTGCCACTGAGCCACCATCACACCACCCCTAACCATACTTTTTTGAAAACCAATTTGACATTTATTTTTTGTTAGAAAAGTTGAAGGTTTACAGAAAAATCATGCAAAAGGTTTCATTGTTACTCCTTCCCATCCTTGTTATTAATACCTTGCTTTAGTGTTGTATGTTTGTTACAACTGTTGAAAGAATATTATTATAATTATACTATTAACTTTAGTCCATGGCTTACATTATGGGGGTGATGTTTATGTTGTACAGTCCTATGGGTTTTTTTTCTTAATTTTTATTCTAATAACATATAGGCAACCTAAGATTTTCCCATTTAGCCACATCACACTTTTAACTAATGTACAGAATCACAGAAACCTAAGACAATTTAGGAAGAAATGGAAATGACAATGCATCTATAAAACTGCATGCTTACAAATTAATTTAGGCAAATAAAATTATTTTAAATGAATTGATCAGTTACTGTTGGAGAAAATATTTGGAATTCAGCAAATAAAGAAGAGAAAGGGAGTTCAATGCAGTTAGTGACTGTAAATATCAGGTTTCTTGATTTAATCACATATTTCCTTTTCTAGGTTTAAGTTGCCATTTTACTGCACATTACCATTCAGATCTGTGCCCCCTTAAATGGTGTAGAGTATAAACGTATCGCTAATTGTTTACTCACTCCCCTACGAATGGACATTCAAATTATTCCGATTTTTTGTATTACAAAACCATTGCCCTAAATATCCATACCTTTATCTTTTTATTCACATATAAGAAAGATGCCCTTTAGAGTTTACATTTAAAAGTGGAAATTCTGAGTGTCAGTATATCTGCTTCGTAAACATAACCAAAGCTTATCGTTCTCTATTTTTTATTTCTCATTCTTGTTTTATTTCTCCTTAATCACATTAATAGAAAATATGATAGATTTGGTTGGGTCTATTTGCCTAGGTGTACATGAGGCCTTGAAGCATATAATCCTTACAAGACTAAACCAATTGTATAGAGTTAGCCCTATATTAGAGAAGAAGAAGATAAAATTGATATAGCCAAAATTTAGCAGATGGCATATCCAGCATTGCAACTCAAACCCCTGGGCTATTGTAACTGAACTCAGAAGTCATAAAAGAAAGACAGTTTAGAAGAAAGCTGCTAGAGAATATATGCACATGTAAAAGTATATGTATGCATATGTATAAGTATATATTACAGAGCCTATAATCCAAGTGGTTAAGAGTCCCACCTACTACAAAAGTGTATACATACACATGTGCACATATGCATGCATTATCAGGGTTATTTCCAGAACGTGTGATAATATGTTAATATGTTAATTAATGAATGCATTAATGTATTAATACAGATTAATACATAGTATTACATAGTTATTTTGTGCATAGTCTCACAGGTTACTCTGTAGGAAATCCCCAACAAGAATTAATTTGAAAGGTACCACTGAAGTATCTTCCTGCTATCAAAATATCTCCCTTGTATACCTCAACAGGGCATGATGTTTCTATATTGTTGCTTCAGTCATTTGTCCTCAGACACTGAAATCTCCAAAGATGCTTAATAAAATTTTAAAAATTATAAAGGAAACATTATGTCTCTAAGGTTGGAATGAATAAGTAGATCAATTATTTCTAAAGTATCTTAAAATCCCTCTCTTTCAAATTTTGGAGAGGGTGGTGAGATGGTGAGGGATATAGAGGGTACGTTTCAATAAGGCAGCAAAGGAGAGAAGAGGGAGGGGTAGGTTTGGAGAGTGGCATTAGAGACAACCTGGAAACACCTGGGGGTGAAAAGTATCACTAAAAAGAAAGGTAAGAGAATGCCAACCACTACTTTAAAATTTTACCTGGTCTTCCCAACAAGTATTGAAGCATTAAAGTATTTTTCTAATCTGTGCTGTCCTCTGTGGTAGGTGCTGTGATTTCAAAGGCAATAAGACGTGGCTTACTCCCCACGAGAGCGCAAGGCCGTGGAAATGATGGACAGGAGGCTAACTTCAGCGCAAATAGAATTGACCCCATGTTCCGCGGTCCATTCTCTTCTTGTTGTGGAATTAAAAGGAACCACAGTTTGGCTCAAGAACTGTTGAAACGTGGTGTGGAATTCTACAATATACTCCCTTAAAGGGGAAACACAGGGGGGTCCCACAGCATTTCATACCCAAAACTTCTTTAAATGTCTTCTTTAAGCAACATCTGTCCTCCTGATGTGTCTGGTAAAGGGTCCCTGCATGCTTATCCGTCTGGGCCTCTCACTGTCACATTTCATTCTCTTCCATGCCCATCTTCAGACAGGGGGTTCCTCTGTACCATGGGCAGCCCTCGCCATGCTCCCACCGTGCCCATGGCTGGTCTTCTTGGACTGCTTTATACTTTTGTCAAGAGATCCTCTATTCATTCTAGTGTGGTGTTTCTCAACCTTGGCACTACTGAGAGCTTGAGCTCCATAATTCTTCCTTGTGGGGGACTCTTCTATGCATTATAAGATGTTTAGCAGCATCTCTGGCCTCTCTCCACAAGAAGCCAGTAGTGTACCCCCGGTTGAGACAACCAAAAATATCATCAGGCATTGCCAAATATGCCCTGGGGAGGGGGGTGGCAAATTGCCCCAGATTGAGAACCACTCTTTTCTTGGATACATTCTCCACCTCATACTCTGGTAATTTCACAGTACAAAGTAGAAAGAAATGTCAGGCGGGAGTATCGTGAAAACACTTAAACCAGTCTGAGCCTTTCCTGACCCCACTGAAGTTTTAGCTTCACCTTAACTCTCCCTATCTTGTTTCCTGCTATATTTTTCTCCATAACATTTCATCACAATGCGATTTGCTATATCATTCCCTCAATTTTCTTTATTATTGTCTTTCTCACCCAACCAGCATGAATACTTCATGAGGAAAAGGTTTCTTATTCATCTGGCTTGCCTCTGTTTTTCTTTTGCCTCTAAAACAATGGATGGCACATAATAAGTGTTCAATAAATATTTGCTGAATGAATGAATGATCAAATGAATGAATAAATGGGTGAATGGATAACTAATGGATGTGGGCAGACACACATCCCCTCAGCAGAGTTAATTCATGGGGACCACAGTCCACCCAGAGCAGCTCATCAGCTTTTAGTGCCCTCAGAGGCAACTTCACCCTCAGCAGTGATATGATAGAAGATTCTTAAGAAATTTGATTCAGATCCTCCTCTTTTATTACCTCTATCTGAGAATCTTTCCTCGATTGGTTTATAGCATGGTTGAAGTATATTTGATTTTGGGTTAAAAAAAAATTGTAGCCATTGCCATCCGTTTTAGAATACTTGAACCATTATCACAAATACCACACAATGAGCTGGCTTAACAACAGGAATTTATTGGATCTTGGGTTCAGAAGCTAGAAGTCCAAAATCAAGGGGTCTGCAAAGACATGCTTTCTCCTTGAAGACTGCTGCATTCTGGTGCTGGCTTGCCAGTAATCCTTGCAGATCTTTGGTTTTCCTGTCACGTGGTCATGTCCTCTCCTTTCTCTTCTGGGTCCCTGCTGACATCCTGTTTCCAGCTTCTCCCTGTGGCTTTCTCTATATGAGGTCTCTAGTAATCCACATTAAGACTCACCTCAGTCAGTTGGACCAAATTTAAGTAAAATTAACATCTTGAAGAGGTCCTAATTTACAGTGGGCTCACACATACAGGAATGTGGTTTAAGATTAAGAGCATGAATAAATTGGGGTACATAATTCAATCTACCACACCATCCTAAGAGAGTGATCTGGTAATTCTATTTTGTCTATTCAAATAGATTTAATTCTACCCAAATAGATGCAAAATCTATTCAAATGTGTTTTGTTTGGTTTTGGTTTGGTTTGGTTTGTTTGTTGATCTTTTGTCAGCTCTCCAGGAAAACTAATGGATTTAGGGTTATATTTATATTTAGGGTTATATTCCTCCTTAGTTTTTTTTTTCTCTAAATTTGGTTGCAATGCAACTTCCCATTTTTATAATCAGTCTTTCCTCAGTTAAAATTTGCTATTGTGTTTTAGAGTTAAACATTAGTTATGAGGCTTGCCCTTATGGTTTACTATTACAAGAATCAATATTTTATTTGACAGTTTGTGCCTTGAAGCTGCCTATTATTAAATTGTTGTGTTATTATTACTTCCTGGATGGGTTGGCCTTAACCTAATCCCCAAATCCTTGTAGGCACATGCCAATGGGCATGTTATTAACTGAGAGTACTTACTCACAGGGTCTGACCAATTATAAAGAGCCATGGGATATTTGAAAGAAGAAAAAACATTAATATTAATGGTACATATATTATATTACAAATTTTTCTATACCAAGAAGCAAATGTAAAAGTGATTGTGTAGTGATTGTGTAGTCCCCTTCTGACTTATATGTAATGGCATATTGCATTTCCCAGTCTAATTAGCTATTTCAAATATTATGTGCTCAAATTTGTATACTTATGAAATCCATAGGTCCCATGATTCTTATATTTGTCTTAGAGTTGGAAATTACACCACATAATTCCTGTAATTTTTGCATGACTATTTCATTGCAAATAGTATAATTCAACCTGAGGTAGCAAAATAGAATGAGGTATACTATGTAGGATACTGGATGGTCTCACAAAGCCATAGTCCGGCATGGAGCCAAGCCTCAGAGATGGACTTGAATCAAGGTCTGGACATCAAATAGCTTTCTTTTGACTTGTCTCAACTTTGTTTTGCTCTGCAAATCTGCTGCCATCTTCTCCTATGTCTCACTATGCCTAGTTCTGTGTATTAGCTTGTTAAGCAGCCAGAATACAATATACCAGAAATGGAACACTTCTTATAAGGGAATTTAATAAGTTGCAAGTTACAATTCTAAGGCCATGAAAATGTCCAAGTTAAGGCAACAAAAGAGATTATCTTCACTCAAGGAAGGCTGATACCATCCAGAACAACTCTGTCAGTTGGGAAGGCACATGGCTGGCATTTTCTTGTCCCTTGCTCCTGGGCTCTGTTGCTTTCAGCCTTGTTGCCAGTAGTTTCCTCTCTAAACATCTGTGGGCCTTTACTTAGTTCCTCTGGGACACAACTCTGGGTTCTGGCTTGCTTAACATCTCATGGGAAGGCACATGGTGATGTCTGCTGGGCTCTGCCCATGTCTAGGCACCTGCTGTCTCCATCAGCACTCCAAACATCTCCAAATATCTATGTCTCTGTCAGCTCTGAAGCATCTGCTCTCCAAGCATCTGAGTATCTGAGTCTGCACTTCCAAATGTCTATGTCTGTCTGCATCTGAGGTTTCTCCAAAATGTTTCCCCTTTTAAAGGACTCCAGTAAATTAATCAAGACTTTCCTTGAATTGACAGAATCACATGTCCATCTAATCAAAAGGTCACACCCAGGCGGGTCGCAGTGGCTTAGCAGGCAGGCTTCTCATCTGCCATGCCAGGGAGCCAGGTTCGATTCCTGGTGCCTGCCCATGAAAGAAAAAAAAAAGGTTCACACCCGCAATTGAGTATGTCCCATCTCTGTGGAGATAATCTAACCAAAATTTCTTCCTTGCAATATTGAATCAGGATTAAAACATGGCTCTTCTGGGGTATATAACAGTTTCAAACCATCATATTCTGATTCTCTGCTCATGAGGTAGAACAAGATCTAAAATAATTCCTGAGCTTTTATTGTTCAAGTCATGCAAACAGAATGACCTCATCTCAGTCACAGTCTCTAATTCGTAGGGAAGGCACTCTATCTAATTCCATCAAATTTTGTCCAAGAACCAAAATTCTGATCCAGAGATGAGTATGCTTTCAAGTAGAGATTGTGGGAGTGGGCAGTTAATAGAGCTGGCTAAGCTGGGCAGAAATTCCAAAATTGTCCAATGTAGTAGACCTAACCAATTTAATCTAAATTATGTTATTTTTTTCCTTTTGATTCAACACATATCCATCCTCCTGCCAAAATAAAAATCATTTGCTCTTGATTGACACATGGTGCCTTGGTTTTAGGATGAAACAAACAAAAAGTAAGGCAAAAGAGGACCCTCAAGCCCACTATCCCTCTCTGCCCCATATTTTATTTTGCTAAAATTTGGGGGACCTTCCATGATTTAACTCTATTCGTCTTATTCAGATGCTATTCAATACATGCCTTCTGCAGAAGTTATCTGTTTCCATGAACCCCCCCACCTTTATATAGTAGTCAAACCAATTTTTCCCTCATCCCTGAAATGATCTCTATCTTTGCTTATCTAATTTTCCCACTTCTCAAGGCCCTTTCTCATTCTGTTTTCTTTAAATGTTTGCTTTTTTAAAATAAAGGTTTTTATTGTAGTAATGTATATACAACTCAACTTTTGCTATTTTAACTGCTTTCAAGTGCCCAATTCAGTGGCATTAATTATATTCATAAGATCGTACTACCATCTCCAACATCCATTACCTCAAACTTTCCATCATCTTAAAAAGAACTCCACACCCATGAAGCAATAACTCCCCCTTCCCTTCACCACAAGCCTCTGGTAACCTGTAATCATAGAAGCAAGGTCACACAATATCTATTCTTTTGTATCACTTGCATTTTTAACTCAACATGATGCTTTTATGGGTTATACATAATGTCTCATTATATCAGAACTTCATTCCTTTGTATGGATGAATAATATTTTATTGTATAAATACCACATTTTAATTATCATTCATCTGTTGATGGTCACTTGAGTTGTTTCCACATGTTGCTGTTGTGAATAATGCTGCTATTGGTGTGCAAGTATCTGAGTCCCTGTTTTCAATTCTTTGTGTTATCTATAAATGCTTACCTTTTAATACACACTACCCACAGTTTAAATAATACAGTCATATATGCAAGCAATAGAAGTATTTGAAAGTGATAGCTACGAATCAGAGAGAGCAATGGTTAGTTTTTTTTAGAGGAAAATAAATTAGAAGAAGGGGAAGTGGAGCTTGGGAAGAATTCACTTAGCTTCAACAGAGCCCTGCAAAGCTCCCCCGAGCTTTCTGCACACTGACTCTCTAAGGAGATTGTGCACTCGCAATGGAGGAAACATGCTTTCCTGTCTTATACAACTCCTGGAAGGCACTGCAGGATCTCCTCAAGTTGTTGTTTTTCAAAGGTGATTTACTAATTAACTGATTTTTCAGTTTTCTGTGTTTCAACATTTTCTGAGATCAGGAACTATAGTCATTCGTTTCCAGCAATGGCAAGAAAACAATTTCTTACATACCTGGGAAATGAAAGGAATATTATCAACCAAAATGCTATTCCTCTAAAGCACTAAAAAAAATTATGAAAACTGCAGGCTACTTTAGGAAATGATTGTAAAGCAGAAGCATTACTTATATGAGTGGTCAGCTTCATGTTTGCTTTAAATGAAGCTAAGCTTTTCTATTTGTTTGTCTACGTGGGCAACTGGACTTGCACTCCCATAGCTTCCGGTCTGCTAGTGGCTGCTAAACCACGAACAGAGAGGCTTTTTTAGACAAGAAGCAACTTTGTATAGGATTTCCCAGGTCACTGAGTGCATCTTCATCTGTTAGCAATCCAGTATTAATCCAATATTAATGCTTTATTAGCAGCTTAATAAAGGAGGAAGGCCAAGGTTTTGTATGAACATTGATTGATGAAAGCACTGAAAATCAGAGAACTTAAGTGACAGATGCAACAAAAGTAGGATTAAGCCCAGAATCAAATCTCTGTATTTCTTTTCCAGATTTCTTTCCATTACAAGTGCTGTACCAATTCTGATCTCAATGAGAGATTCCTGTGGCATCTCAGATTCGGCTAAGCTCAGTTATATGAACAGGTAAAGCATCGACCCCTTTATCTTGGCTTTTAAAAAAAGACATTTTACAGATGCACTTAGGACCCTAAGGGGCAGCAGAGGGATAAGAAAAGTAAAACAGAGGGAGGCCAGTGATAATGAGACTTTAGGGCATCTGTTCCTAATGACCCTGAGTGGACAACTGGAGATTTGATATATAGGCCCAGAGCTGTCCTCGATATTTGCAGGTTTGTTATGGGTTACTTTGAAAAGCCATGTTGTTTTTACCAATATTGCTGGTGATGATAGCAGAGTTCTATTTACTATTTATTAAAATGGGCTCTTTAGTTGTTAACTTTTTAAGCATCTAATAGCAATAGAATCTATCTTTTCTAGAATATAGACTGTTTTAAAATGTAAAATATATGTTGTATATATATGAGTCTGCCAAGCAAAAATGAACTGTTCCTGTGTCAAAGTTTAAATAATGCAATGAAGATAGGTGTTTGGGGGAAAATTATCTTGTACTATTTTTAAAAATGTATTTTTATCCTCAGCAGCAGATGAACAGCAACAAGTCATCCTTTTGGATTTATAAGGAGTCTAAATATCTTTCTATTGAATCATTAGCCTTTTAAAACACACTTTAGGGGGTGCAAGAGTAGTTCAATGATAGAATTCTTGCCTGCTATGCGGGAGACCCGGGTTCGATTCCCAGCCCAAGCACGTTCCAAAACAAACAAACAAACAAACAAAAATTTAACAAATGGTGCTGCAATAATGGGATACTCACACAGAAAAAGAATGAAATGTGACCCCTGTCATACAGCATACAAAAACCACCACATTTTATTATTATAAAAATGATATTCTCATTGGACAAATTTTATAATATAAAAATAACCATTTTTATGGTTATTAATAACCCATAACCATTCCCTGTTTTTACTTGTTTCCTTTCACTATTGCTTCCATGTATTTTTGTAAGTTTGATATTCTCCTGCATATAAAAATTTTGCTTAAAACTCTATCTTAAAGATTTCCCACAAAATTATAAACTGTTCATAGGAGTCCTTTAGAAGTTTTATGATATTCAACCATACGCATATTTCATAATTTACCTCAACATTTCCATATGTTGAATTTTTCAAAAATATTTCCTTTTTTGCTAATTATCAATGACAGAGCAGAGCTCATCTTGATGATTTATCTTTAACTGAATTGAGAAGTGCCCTAGTGTCATGGATTAATGCGTGGGACTTAATGAAGTTCTACCACTTACCAGCTGTGCAGCTTTGGACACCTCTGATATTCTCTTCTCCACCTACCAAATGGGGATAATGGTGCATACAACAAATAACAATAATGGCTGTTGTAAAAGATAAATGAATTGCTAACCACAAAGCAAAAAGAACAGTGCCTTCCACTGTAAGTGCTCAGCAAAGTTGACTGCTGCTATGACTAGGACGTCTGCTCCTATTAAGTTGACTGGAGATGTGGAATTGTTGAGCACTTTTACGGCTGTGCTATTTATTGCATTTGGCGCTCTTAATTGAGATTTTATTGACTCTTACTCAGACTGAGGTGTACGTAGTTCATAAATCTTTATTGTATAGAAAACTACTGAACAGTTTTTCTAAGGTTCTTCGTAGGCTGTGCGTTGAAGGTCAAAAACCTAAAGCTTTTCTTAATTTGTATTTTACCTGAGTCAGCTTGTCCTTAACTGTCAAGTACTGAGTGGTGCCAAAACAATAGCGTCTCATTCTTCTCAGTCTCCACCACTCCAATAGAAGAATTTATTGGTAAGCTTCTACTTGGGAAACTAGCAGGGCTATGCACCGTGGAGCAAGAGGAGAATGAAGTACTTCTCTTATATAAGCTGTAAGCACAGCTGTTGCGCTTCTTGCTGAGACAAACCTAAAAAGGTGTGTCTGGGATATGCTGTTGAATGTGGACAGGAAGAGGGAGTATAAAGGAAGTCAGAGGGAGAGAAAAGTCCTTGTTTCAGTGGAAACCTGTTTAATTTAAATATTTTCCCCTGCAATAATCTCTATTTATTTGAAAAATCCTTTCATATCCAATTCTTTACTTTTCCATCCCAGTGAAGAATGGGAGGCTACTATTAAGAAGGAACATAAATGTGTCAATATTGAATGAAAGAGCTAGAATAACTGTGAACGTTGTGATAGAAAGTATTCATTATATGAAGGAGACCTTGCATAATTGAGGGTAAAACTGAAGAAGTAAAGGGCTTGAAGTAGGAATTTAAAGGAGAAGAGAAATGCCATCAATGGCCTAAACAGCCCAGATCTGAGACCGAGGGCAGATGCACCTGCCAGAGTGGGACCACAAAGGGACGCCCATGGGGAAGTCTGTGGGGTGCTGTGCTGCTGCTTTACCTGCCTGGCCCTTTCCTCTGGAGGGTTACATGGTGGTGGGCTATGACCATTGTCTTCTTTGACATTATTCTGGTTCCTCATCTTGAAAATTTGTGGCTTAAAGTAACACGGGCCCTTGCTAATCCAAGTTTAACTTTAACCAGAGGCTGTTTCTCCTCTGACCATGCACTCATCAGGATTTCCACTACTCTGGCCACTTGAACTTGGAGGAGGTTCAAGCCTACACCATTTTCAAGTTCCTTTGTTGTAATTTCTGCTAATGCCTTGTTTTTGATGATTTTTCTACTAAATCAGGCTTCACCCAAACTTCTCTGACACTTTATCTAAATTAGTCTTTACTTAAAAAAAAAGAACTGACAAACGTAAAAAGAGGTAGTGGAGGAAGAGCTCTATTGTGATTGGAAAGAATCTGAATCTATGACAAGATTTCTTGAACTCCCAGGAGACCTCTCAGACATTGATGGAGGAAAGCTCAGAAGATATTCTCATTGCCGTCTGAAGACATACATGTGAGGCTTTGCTTGGCAATGTGCTGTGGTCCGTTCTAAACAATATACCTTGGAATTTAGCCACAAAATAACTTACATATTTGCATGTGTGTATAACCTGAAGAGATACATTTCCACTTAAAACTATGTTTTTAATACGCTACGAGATGAAATTTAATCTCCTTGGCACAGAATACAAGATTCTTCACCCGAACTCCACCTTCTCCAAATCCTATCACCTGCTCTATCTACGCTGTTTATGTCCCGTGCTACCAAATCACAGGCAGTTTTTCACACATACCACGTTATTTATGTTTCATCCACACTACAAATCCTCTCTGCCTTTGTATATATGCTTACCTCTGCCTAAAATATTCCCAAACTCCGCATGCATGGCACTCTTGTGTTGAGGTTGTAAAAACCCCGTTCAGTGATGCTTTTATTGAATGATTTATAATGAATTGACCTGAGCTTCGTCTCAGCTCTGCAGACCTGTTTTGCACTCTCCACTTCATTCTGGAGAGGTTCTTCCTTTGTACAACATTAACCACTGCTGTGCTTTAGTAGATCAGTCTTCATAATTGATTCATTGTTTGTATTCCTACTGTCCTACTTAATGTTACATTCAGTGGTTTTTTTTTTATTTAATTACTCAGTTAAACTCAACCAAAAAACACCAAACCTTAAGATACATTGGTTACCAATTGATTGATTCTTTCACACATTCATTCAAACTGAGCCCCTACAATTCAATCACGGTATAATCATACTAAGGACTTTGGGATATACAAAGATGAGCAAAGCACACTCTTTACTCTAAGGTACCATCTTGATCGAGTGCAGAGAGAATTCTCATATGGGAATCTGCTGAAATATGAATTTCTATTCCAACTCTATACTAGTCTAGTTGTGACTTTGGTAAAACTGCTAGCTCTATTTCCTTTAATGTTTCACATTTATGAAATGTGGAAATACTCAATTTCTTTGTATTCTCAGGATTATCATAAGCATGAAAGGGTTGGAATTTTGTAAACCATTTATAAATTCAAAATATCATGAAAAGGCAATGAGTTTTAATGGAGAAGACCATGGTCTTTAAATTACTTTGAATTTTGGAAGCCTGTATCTTTCACTTATAAGCATTATGCGAGGTTTCTTAACAGCTTCCAGCTTCAGCCTCCTCATTGGTAAAATGGGGACAATAGCTCTATCTCAAGAATATTGTTGCAGGTATAACTAATGCATGATAAACACCTGGCATATAATAAAATATAAAAATGTTAGCCATTAGCTATGATTTTCAGTGCATTCAGCTTATATTAAAGGCAAAACTTTTGTTTTTTTCTTTCCCTGAAACATTTATTAGTTTATCTTAGCTAAAAGTCTTCAAATACTTTGGAATAAAATGAGGTGTACATTAGCTGGGCATGGAGGAATGAACCGAGCAACAAGAATAAGAGATCAAATTATTATTAGAATCAGTTCCCCTATATAGTCAGTGGGTCTGCCCTAGGGTAAATATTCAATCAGTTTTTATTTTTTGGACATTAGGTTCACCATGAAAATACATTTTTAATTACCCATACACATACCCATATATAATTACCCATTTTAATGCCTCCCCCTCATATTATGGCACTGCTTTCCTCTTGAATATAGCTTTTGTTGCTTCCCCCATGTACTGCATGTTTCAACAACATGAATTACATATACAACATGCAACACCCAGCTGGACAGACCATTCAGCTTGTAGTCTCCAGTCAATTGAGCAGATTATCTCCGTGGAAAGTTCACATCCTCTCCATTCTTCCTCTTTCATCTGACCATCATCCCCTCATTTTCGTCTGTTTGAGGTTGTCTTCTCTACTCCAGATCGTTTTCTGTTTTGTCTAAGTTAATCAAGCCCATCCATATTATCTATTATACTTTACAGAAACTTTCTGTTCACGTGTTTGTCTCCTTCATCAACTGTGAAGTCTCTAAGATAATTCCTTTTTCTTTAGTATGCAGTGTAGCCCTTGATATGTGGTAGTTATTAAATTATCTTTAAACTTAAATGAACCTGCCATTTAGTCCCCAGTAAATTATAGAAAATTAATGGCAAATTAACCCTTATTCAATTTTTATCCAAATGGATAGATGATGAAAACATGTGAGCTTAATTCATTTATTTTTTCGTGGGTTCTGCTCTAATTTTACTTATTTCATCACAACATATTTCCCTTTTACTATGCTTTTAATTTGCTTATTTATTTATTTTACCCCATTTTTACTTTGCATTAGACCTATTGAATTTTATTCTTTCTAGATTTTTCAATGGGCTCAGAAATCAGATAACATATGTCAATGTTTCAAATGCTTATCCTTAAATTTTATGCAAATATTCATAGAATTACCAAAATTTACACTTAATCAATAGCTCTGTCTCTCTTGCAAATTGTACAATTAGCTTAAAATGCTTTATCATTAATATAGCCCTTCCCACTGATAACTAATTTTGAGAATTTTCATTCTTCCTGGTCTTCAAACTTCCTTAAGTTATTATCATCATCATTGCCATCAATATAAGCATACTTTATTGTGCTTCACTTCGTTGTGCTGCACAGATATCCACATTTTGCAAACTGAAGATTTGTGGCAAATCTTTCAGCACTAATTTTTTCAATAACATGTGCTCCCTGTGTGACTCTGTTGCGTTTTAATTAAGGTATATACTTTTTTTTTCAGACATGGTGCTATTGCACACTTAATAGACAATAGTACAGTGTGAACATGACTTTTAATGCACCGGGAAACCAAAAAGTTCATGTGACTCACTTTATTGCAGTGGTCTGGAGCCAAACCTTCAATATCTCAGAGATATGCCATTATAAACTGTTAATTTAACATGTTAAATTAATATGTTACTCTAACAACATCTTCTTACTTTTTTTTTCTACAGTCTACCTCTTTGTGAGATTTATTTACTTCTGGAAGAATGCCTTCTTTAATCATTCATTCAGGTAGAGCCTCATTAGTAAATTCTTTTATTTGAGTTCCTGAAAATGTCCTTAATTTTTACTCATTAGTGAATATATTTTAGCTAGATATAGAATTATTATTGATTATTTTTGTCAAGACTTTGAGGATATTATTTCAATGTCTTTAGTTATCTATTGTCACTGATTTAAAAAATCAGGAACATTCTAGGTCGTCGTATAAATGGTGTTTTCTCTTTTGAAACATTTAACATTTAAATGGTCCTTCATTGCTTTGAATAGCCTAACTGAGGAATTTTCTTCATTATGCTGTTTAAAACCCAGCATTCCGTCAAAATGAGTCTATATTTAAAAATACATATCAAGTGATTTTGTTTTCATACACTGTTTTCTCATTGTTGGCAATGGTTTCTCCTGGAAGCCTTATTTCATGCAGGATGGGTTTCCACCATGTCTCCTCCCAGGCTCTTAAATTCTCATCTATACTCTCCGTCTCTATAGCTGTCTTTGTTGATTCTGAGTAATTTCTTTAGATGTCTCAAAATCGATTAATTTTTTCTTTGTTATTCATTTTTTATTTTTAATTTCCATGACCATATTTTTAATTTCCACAATTTTATTTGCTTTATTTTTCTGGTTAAATTTTTTTCATTCTGTTCTTTTCTTGATTTATAATTTCAAATTCACCCACAGCATTATTTGTGCATATATTTTTAAATTGCTTGAAGATAATTTCATTATCTTCATTTTTAAGGCGCAAGTCATTTTTATTTCGTCTTTCGAAAAAGCTGTCAGAGTGTTTTGTGTTCCCCATTGATCTGTAATTCCTTTCCTTTCCTGGGAGCTTTCCTGCTGAGGGACTTCAGCTGCCTGGTCCTGGGGTGGTGCTCCCTATAGAGCACATTGCATTTGCTGCCAAAGGATTGTTCCCTTCAGGAGTCACCCGTCAGAGAGCAGTTTTAATTTAATTTTGGAAGGTAGGAGTAGGCTTTAAAAAGCTATGGTGGGCAAAAAATGTAGTAACTAATTTGCTTGGTGGCCCTGTCCCGTGCTGCTCTAGCACATGTGGACACTATGGAAGTATTTTCCAGCCGTGTTCACTGGGGTTTGGCAAATGTTCTTCAGATTTCTTCATGTTACTGGGTAAGGTTTCTTCTAGAACATATTTCACAGGAAAGACAGTGCTTTATAGGTGTCATGGTTAGGGACAGGTGTCAACTTGGCCAAGTTGTGGTACCTGTTCATCTGATTGGGCAAGCGCTGGCCTGTCTGTTGCAATGAGGACACTTCATAGGATTAGGTTATGATCACGTCAGCTACATCCACAGCTGATTCCATTTGTAATCAGCCAAAGGGGAGTGTCTTCTGCAATTAGTGATGCTAAATGCAATCATGGGAAGCCTTTTAAGGAGGACTCAGAGGAGACAGGTTGCATTCCTGCTTTGGCTGGTGAGCCTCTCCTGTGGAGTTCATCCAGGCCATCCATTGGAGTCATCAGCTTCGCAGCCTGCCCTGTGGATTTTGGACTCTGCATTCCTACGGTCACGTGAGACACTTTCATAAATTTTATATTTGCAAGCGTTCCCTGTTGATTCTGTTTCTCTAGAGAACCCTAACTAATACAATAGGTTTCCTAATTTTATAAAAGCAACTCGGCTCTAGCTTGCCATAGATCTGGAGCTCACAGAGGGGTTTCCCCTTGCTGGGTGGATTTTAAAGCCAGTATCATGGTCCGGTTCTCCTTGCGATTACTCCTTATTCACCATCCTGGCTCTTCTTTACTCCCTCTTGTTCCAAATTTTTCAGCAAGAACTTTTGTCCCTCCAAAACATTTAGAAATCATTCCTCTGTCTTGTGACATTTCATGGTTCAGAGAAGTCTGAAATTAGACACTTTGTTCCTAGAGGCTCTTTAAAAACATATACACATTTAAAATTTTTCAGTATATATTCATTTTGTATATATTTTTTCGGTCTACACACACACACACATCTTTATTCCTGGATATTTTACTGCTCTATTTCTACTGCAAATGGGATCTTCTATAACATTTTTAAGTTAGCTTCTAATGGAGCTTGTTATATTTTGAGGAAATTCTTAGATCATCAATTTAAAAATTTTTCTCATTCTTACTTCCTAATTATAAATGGCATGAAAGTTTATAAATTCTACTATATCTGGATAGATAAAACTGTTTTCAAACCTGTTGACTCACTTTGTATGTCTCTTGAAAACAATATAGTCTTGTCAGTTTCTGTAAGATGGGATGGGAGCAAGGATTTAATTGGTCCCTTTCTTGTGATTATAATATTTTTAGATTTTTTTTACACATATCTTGTGATATATATTTGACAGGCTTTAATTTTCATGGTTTGTTTTCTTTTTAATATTGCTCCTTTCCCCTTTCCTGATGTATATTTGAAATATAAAAGTTCGTTTTGTTTTTAGTTAGGAATTTTCCTTCTAATGGTTTATAAATTGTCCATTACATTTATCACATTTTACTATCGTAATTGTCATTAAAATATATATTTTTAGCTAATATTTTCTCTCCTCCTAAGCCAATCAAACCTAAACTTCACCCTCAATTCCTCAGGAACCTTCCTACTAATGCTTTCCTACCATCTGCCATGTGAGGTGATCTGTGAATTTTTATTCCATATACAGATTTTGTCTTTGGTATTATGCATCAATGGTTATTTTATTTTATTACTACTAGTTAGCCAGAGTCTTTGAGGTTAGTTGTTCTACAACTTCCTTTTCCTAATCCATTATTTAATTTTGATGTATCTTCTAGAGAGAGTCATGCAGCAGCAACATCTCTGCATACCTGAAAATCTATTCATTTTTTCCTTTTCCTTACTTCTTTGATTACTTTCTCCTATTTACTTTTTCTTTCCTCTTGGTCTGAAATTACTCTTTAGATATAATTGAGAATTTCTAAAACATCTGTGCATCTATTCCTCATGATCCTCGATGTCTGTGAACTATTTTCTAACAAGAGAGAATCCTTCTGCTCCATGTCTCAATATACTAATTTAGTTGTGGTAATTCAGCTACCTAGTCCACCTTGGTGCTATTTTTAATTTTTAAATCTAAATATCACATTTTAAAATTTCTGAACTGTTTACATTTTTTATGCTATATAGCGTGTTTTAGTTGTTTTTTTTTTTAATAACATGCTCTCTCTATTCTCTCTGAGAATATTTGAAACAATTACTTTAGAATGTTCTTATGTGTTTTTTTATGAACTCTATTTTTCTTTTCTTAAACTCATTTATTTTTTATGGTATTTGTTATCCTCAGATTGTTTTTTTTTTTCTCCCTCAAAGTGTTTTTTAAAGGCAACTAAATCTATGCTTTGAAATTTTCTTTCACCTGTATCTATGGGCAGTTCTGATCAACAGGAAATGCTGGTTCAGATTACGGAAACTGACTTGAATGCACAACTTTAACCAACTGGATTTTGTGGGAACCCGTTTCTTTTCCTGAACCCTTGAGCTTTGTAGCTCACGTGTGTTCCACTCTCCAACTTTTCTCTCCTCCGGCTCTGAATTCGATTTTGCTTCTTCAACTAGATGTGTTCTGTATTCTCTTTTCTGAATTCCCCCAATTGTGCAAATGTATGTGCACGTATTTGTGTGCACACGTGCACCAATGTTGCAAATTACACATTAGAATATCATTAATAGCTTTAATGTTAATTATAGAGGCTTGGTGTAGAAGGTGATATAAATACATGCAGTCTCCTATGTTTCATTCATCTTTTCTTATTAATGTAAGGTAAGATTTAGATAAGAAGAAAATACACTTTTGTTCTATTATATGTTATAGGAGGTGATACTTGCACAGAGTTTTGAGAGACGAAAAGAATTTTGCCTGTGCAAACATTGGCTGTCACAGGCTGAAATCCTGAGGCTATCCAGTGGATCTCCATGTTGGCAGATACAGGATCAGCTGATTTCCAGAAATTCTTTTAATATTTCAGAAAGATCATTTTAAGAAAAGAACTTAAATACAAAGTATAGGAAGGCTTGGAAGTGCAGCTACCCAGAAATTATTCATTTTACGAAGCTCCTACTATCTGTAGGACTGGAAGAGCAATAGAGAAAATCAAGTTACACAGAGCTCCTGTAAGCTCTCCTGATGATGAGTTCAGGGTCATAAATGGTGGTTTTCTCCAATCTGAGCATGAAACTATATTTCACTTGGAATTAATACAGCCAGAACAAGATATATTTTTCAAAGAAGGTTATTAACAATAAACTAACTCTAATATAATTTTATCCCAGAATCTTGATAACAATTTTCATTACATTTTTTCATGGATGGGATTGCTATTTCCCGGTTATTTGCATATTTTATCAGAAACGCCTTAAACCAAATATATAAATGAGATAGCTGTGTGTGTGTGTGTGTGTGTGTGTATATATGTATGTGTGTGTGTGTATTCTATTGAGTGTGTCAGTAAACTCAGTGTGCAACACCTTTATCTAAGCAAGGAGTTGAAGGTAATTATTTGAAGGAGTCAATCAGGAGGATAATAATAATAAGTCCATTGCAAAAAGTATAGGCAGTTTGTGCAAAAGCTATTTTGATGAGTAACTGGAAGAATTAATTTTCTTGAGAAAACAAATTAAAATCTTAGTTGTACCCTATACATACACTAAATATAAATTATAGAAAACTGAAAGAGCACCAGTTTAACACTATATTTGTAAGTTTTCTATATCTTTTTACCATTCAGTCATTTTTGCTATTTGAGGAATACTTCATGGCTTTTAAATGAAGCTTCCACAACATAAAGGAAAGTGCACAAAGAATCATAATCAAAAACACATTTTATACCTTAATATATAAACTTGCCAGGTTCAAAGAGAAAAATGAATAGAGGATGGCATTTTTCCCTCAGGAAAAAAAATCGCAGGCACAGCTGTGTCCCAGCATGTATGGACAATTTAGACAGGATAAATTATCATGGGGAATAGGACTCTGAAGAGCTTTCTAAATAGGCTTTCAGAACCCCTCACTGAGCAGATCTACGTAGAACTTCCTGCAATGTTGGGCTGGAGAAACCCCAGGCATCCTCCATCCAGCTTCTGTCAGAGATGGGAGGGTAAGGTCATGGTAGGATTCAGCTTGGACAGCTGTTGGAGCAAATCCTAGTATATGCACCTACTACCTGTCTGAGCCATCTCTCTGTTCAGAGACCTGGGAAATAAGTACAATCAAGGAAAGCAGCTCTTGGAAAAGTACAGCATCTCTGGAGTAGGTAGTGAGATGTACCATGAGGACTATGGATAATAGAATACAATAATGTAAAATAAAGAAAAATGATATCCCTGAAAATTCAGAGAGAGTATTATCCACATTAAACATGAGCACACAATCTTGAGAAACAACCAGTTCAATATACCATGTGTACAAATCAGCTATCAACCAATAATGATGCTAAAAATCATGTCTACTGTTAATGAATCTGTGACTCAAGTCGAATTGATTACAACATTTGGGTTGCCTTCAGGTCTACATTTTAGTCCTCCATGTTCTCTGGATCAGCAGCTTCCCAGAGGCATGGTTTTGAGAACCACTGAACTGCAAATGGCCAAGCCAAATGTGCCCACACATATGTCTTTGATCATGTCACATCCACTGACATTTGAGCATAAAAGCAAGTCAAGGCGCAGAGATATGAAATCAGTTCACCTTGAAGTAATGAAAAAGACCTGAACATAATTCTTCTAAGGAAGAAAGTGGAGAATTGAGGGCACTGATTTAATCTACCATGGTCTGCCCACTGCTTAGAATTAGGTATGCTCTTCTCACATAGTATACCCTCACTCTTTCCATCAAGAACCCCAAAGTCTCATCCAACCATCCAACCATGGCATCAGGCTAGAAGCCTAGGAAGCTGGCATTTACATCAGGGCCAGATTCAGCTCCTCTTAATTTGGAAACCCAGGTGCTCCAAGGATCAGTCACCTTCCCTAACCAGTCACACACACCTACCCACCAAAACCACAACACACATTGGTGGAACAGAAGCATTACTACACATGGGAACTTGGTGGTTGAAATAAAGAACTCAGTGGTTGAATAGAAGAAACCATATGAATAAATCCAAGGAATGTAGAATGAGCTTGACTATCATGTTATGGAACTCTCCAGAAGGTGCAAGGAAGGATATAGAGATGGAGACAATGAGAGAAATTTTTGATAAAAAGTATGAAATTAAAAGTGACAATCTCCTTAGAAGAGGATTTTCAAGATTCAAGAAAAAATAAATAGAGGGAAGGAAGTACTTTAAAAATATCATCAATGAAAATTATAGAATTGTTTGAAAAAATAACACTGCATTTGAAGGTATTATAGAGAGCTAAACAGGTAAGTAAAAATAATATTCATATCTGATACATTGCATTTGGATTTTTAGAGATAAATGCTAAAGAACAATTCAAATATGTTTCATGAACAGAGGCAGATAACCTATAAGGTAGAAGATTCAGATGGACTTAAAGTTCTTAAAAACATAACTGAATGCAAAAAGCTATGCATCTGAGGGATGGATGGAATTTACAATTGATTTATGACAACTCTGAAGATCTCTAGAGTTCTGGAGCTCCCTATGGGATCAGCAGCTCTCATTTGCAGGTGAATTAGTAATTTGGCTTCTTCCTCTGCTCAATCTTGTCATCCTCGTGAAAAGGTTTATCTTCCAAGTACACTTCTCAATGCATTTTCTGCAGACAATTCTGAGTCTGTTTCTAGAGAAGACAGTAAATGACAGAAAGGTATATAGGTTACTTTCTACATTATACTTTCATTCCAATATCCCTGTTGTACTTTCTCATTAAATACTATTGATGGATCGTATTCTAGTTTGCTAGCTGCTGGAATGAAATATACCAGTAACAGAATGACTTTTCAAAACGCAAATTTACTAAGTTGCAATTTTAAAGTTCTAAGGCTGAGAAAATGTCCCAATTAAAACAAGTTTATAGAAATGTCCAATCTGAGGCATCCAGGTAAAGATACCTTGGTTCAAGAAGGCCAACGAAGTTCAGGATTTCTCTCTCAAGTGAAGGGCACATGGCAAACATAGTCGGAGTTTCTCTCTCATCTGGAAGGGCACATGGTGAACATGCTAGCTTCCGCTCCTGGCTTTCTGTTTCATGAAGCTCCCCGGGAGGCATTTTCCTTCTTTATTTCCAGTGGTCGCTGACTGGTGGACTCTACTTCTCATGGCTATGTCATCCTGCTCTGCTCTCTCTGAATCTCTTTCATTTTCCAAAATGTTTCCTCTTTTATAAGACTTCAGAAACTAATCAAGATCCACCCAAATGGGTGGAGACATGCCTCTACCTAATCCAGTTTAACAGCCACTCTTGATTAAATCACACTTCCAGGGATATGATCTAATTACAATTTCAAGCATACTATACTGATGGGGATTAGAAGAAATGGCTGCCTTTACAAAATGGGATTAGGATTAAAACATGGCTGTTCTAGGGTACATATATCATTTCAAACCAGCACAGATGGTTACCGTGCTATTAAAAAGCAAGGGTTCAACCCATGGTGAGCTCACAGTGGTACAATTTTGAAAATATTCCAGTCTTGCAAGCTGGCACATCAGAAAAAACTAGGTAGATGCTTGAGATGCAGCAACAACTGGAGTTGATTAATGGGACAAAGAATCACTCATGAGGCAGCCCTGGGAAGACCAGGGAGATGTACCTGGCATTATACAAGCATTCCTTCAGTACTGTGGATAAGCACTTGGACAAATTTAATTAGAGTGTAAAAGACATTATAACCTTGTACACCAGTGAATTAGGAGGCATATGAGGTATACTTATTTAATATATATGCTTGTAAAACTGGGATCATTCTATATATAAAATTTTATGTACTGTTTTATTTCTCTTTTGTGTTTTTTAGGTCATAAAATATTTCTCAAAAGCATGATTTTTGATGATTGTATATTTTACCATAATAGAGATACACCATAATTTATTTAGCTGTTTCTCTATTTTTGGACATTTACATTGTTTCCTCTCTGCTTTAGATATTATAAATAATACTGAATTGACTATTGTTGCACATAAATCTTAATGTATATTTCTATTGTTCTCTTGGTATATATCTGTAGAAGTGTGACTACCAAGTTAGAATAAGAATACTGGGAAAGCTTTTGATATATATTGCAGAACTCCAATCAATAAGTATAAAATGTACAGTCTGGTTCGTTTTTCACTCAGTGTGTACTTATTGAGCCCTATAATGTCGTGGAAATTCTTTAGATGCTGGATATAAGACAAGTAGGATATATTATCAGAATTCGCTTATTCCAGCTACAGTGTACACAATAACTAGTAACAAAACTATGATAATTCCAGGTAATGATGGGTTCTATGAAGAAAACAGAAGAGAGGGTAATAAGAAACACTACTGGTGAGGTGATCTGGGAAGTCTTTTGAGTAGATGACTTTGAGAGACTTGTGTGACAATTAGGAGCCAGCCATGCAAGGAAATATTTCTCTGTCTATGCATACCCCTGCTACAAAACATGCATTAACAAGACAAAACAAAATGTGTATTGGTGAAAATAGCTTCCCATTATTATGTTTAATTTTATCCTTTTATGATTTTGGAGGATTTTTCTTTTCAAATGGTTACAGATAATTTGCAGTTGTTTCCTTGTAATTGCCCAATCATGTCTTTTGTCACCTTCTGTAGCTATCAGAGTGGTAGTGGTTTTCTTACTAATCCCTAAGAGTTCATGCCTATTAGATATGACAACCCTGCAATTGTCAATGTTTGATGCAAATATTTGTTCCCAGTTTTCCATTTGCCTTTTATTTCTGTTTTTACCAATTATAAAGAAAGTTTCTTTCTCTTTCAAATGATACCTAGATAAATTTGTCCACCCTTTCTTTTTTTTTCTTCAATTTGGAGCAAAGCTTTAAAAATGGTCACCTTTGCAACTTTGAGAAGCCAAAGTTTACCAGATCTGTAGAAGCTGAGTATAAGCCCAGATATTCCTGCTCCCTAAACCTCTTTTTTCTTTACACTAGAACACGTGGCTTAAAAAATGAATTTGTTTATATCAATGCAGCCTGATATTTAGGCTTTCACCTGTCCTGGAGAGCCAGCTAACTTGCTAAAATTTGTCAGTCCAGAACAAATAGAAAACAAAGTAAAATACTCCACTGTCCTTAGATTGTGAGTTCTGAGGCAAGACGCTGTTTTAGCCCTCAGCTAATATAACCCAAGAGGTCAGTAGGACCAGAGCAGAAGAAGAAGGCAAGTCTGAGGTGCTTGAACCCCAAACATGGAGTCAAATTCCAAGTTATTTGGTCAGAGGATAAGGAAATAAGAAAGCTCTCAAGGAATGGAGTCAGGGACAAGTCAGGTGGAATGGTTGGGACTGAAGCCTCAAAAAATAGGCTTTGGGGGTCCCCTTTTTCCCTGAGTCATAGGCTTATGGTGTGGACTGGACCCAGAGATTTAGTGTTTGTCAACATCTAGACATGATCAGCCTCAAAATTGTTCTGTCAATGACTTTTTGTTCAGTGGAATTAAATACACACACACGCATACACACATACACACATATTATAATGCAACGTAGTAAAATAGAAAAACATATAGCCTTGGGCAATTTCATATATGAGTTTTCATTAGATTATTAATTGTTACAGGTATGATTTAAAGTATTTTCATGTAATAATTTTCTTTCCTCTGGTATGCCAAAAAAATAACTCGAGGTTAGAAAGAAAATGAAACTTCTTGAAAAGTAAGGACCAAATATAAAATGTAAGTTTCTTTCCTTGCTCTGATAAGAACATGGAGGATATGTTGCTACTGACTTGTCTTCTCTATATTTTTTAAGTTACTCTTTATTGCATTCTCTGCAGTTACACTTCTTATACTTCAGCACCCGTTTATAGTCAAGCACATCTCAAACTTCAAATCCTTCCACTTCCTCCAGAAGTTTTTCTCAAATCCCTTTCCTGTCCTTGTAATTTATATATATCTTCCAGGTATGTGCCTCATAAAAGGGTGAAGAAAAAAGAAACATCTCTTGTTTTCACAGCATAAGGTATTGAGCTTCCAGCAGTCCTTCTGCCAGGATATCTGTCAATGAACACTGGTGCATAGAGTCATGGAAGTTTCAAGGCTCTCCCTCAATTGTGATTCCTGACACACTTAATAATCTTCACCCAGGGAATAGGACACAGTTGCCGCAGTCATTTGCACCAGCCATATTATCGTGGGCACTGACATCAACCTCACTATCACTGGATGTACTAGGGTCATTCCCCTCGAGAATGTCAGCACATAACAAGATCTACTTATTCTCTAAAGCCTGCTGGGGCTCACACCTTGGGTGCAAAATTGGAATGTCCCTCTTTTCTGGTCATCTCATTTCACAGAGCAATAAATGAAGAGAAAGGAAGGAAGATACATGCAAAAGCATAAAAGCAATTCCAATTCATGAGAAAAATATATTATTGGCAGACAGGTGGAATGTAAAATGGTATACTGTTTGAAGACTTTCGCTCCTGAATGAAAATGCAGCTCTTCCAACGAGTCAATGTGGAATTTTATCTAACCTCCCTGGGCCTCTACTTCCGTCTCTGTAAACTGTACAAAGATATTTTTGTGAAAGCAAATTAGATGATGGATATACTACTTCTGAAATAGGCTGGCCTAATGTAAATGGCTCATAAAAAAAGTAACAATACTAGAGAAACAATTTTAGATTTCTGTTCAGTAAGTGAGTTTATAAATGAAAATATCTACTTCGAAAATGAAAATTTTTCTCTTTGGAATAATTTGAAAGAAAAAAAATCCTTGGTGTTCAAGTATATTCTTTTGTTTCTGTCCCTGATTGTTTGGAACAATGCAATATTCTCTAATTGCCTCTCTGAAAGAGGGTGGTATTTTCCAGGTACAATGTGTGTTTTGACAACTACACATTTGTTTGACAATGTTTTCTGAAATTAATAGTCGGTAATAGTTACAGCTATGTTGTAGGTACTCACATCAATGCTTTTTGTGTGTCTAAACACCAAACAAAGGTTTAGAACATCATTCAATTATCCTAGGTGATCTTGTCATGCCGATCATGCCAAATTGGCATTCAGTTTCAGCCTCTTTTTTAGAGGTTGAAAATAAAAACCTAAATTGGGACCATATTTCCCATCCAGACAAAGTTGGAGCCAGTTAGTAAAAATAAAGGGAGACCTAAAAAGATTCAGGGGCTAGCATAGATTCTGTTTAGTCATACAGATGGGAAAGGATATTGAACTTCACTAAATCTAACTGTCCCCATTTGTCCTCAAATGCAGATAATGACACTGACCTTTTGGATGCACAGAGTTATTATGAGGGCCAAATGATACAATGGGTGGAAATTTACTCTTACAGACATAAATGCACTGTGCCATTAAGATTATTTAACAGAACTTGCTGCCCTATGAGAATCTGCTCTGAGTCATCTCAGGTTGTACAATTCAAGGTCACCCGGTATTCAAACCATTGAGTAGAGAGTCTATCTGGGAACTAAGAAATGGATGACAGATTGGTCCAGGCTCAGAAACAGATGAGAAGCAAGAAGAAAGTAAAGACCATAGTAAGAAAATAGAGGTATGAAACAGAGAGAGATCCTAAGGCCTGTGACTGAAAAAAGCATTGCTGACCAAAAACTGGTTTTGATGCTTCCTGGAGAATGGGGTTTAGGAGGGTATGTTGTGTTAAAACAGCTAAGTTTGACCGACTTCTCAGGAGTTGCCACCAATGACCCTCCCATCTGCCTTCTTTTCTGGGTGGAAATTCCATTGAACTTCTGAAGGGCATAGAAGAGAATCAGAATATATTGATGAGTTTTAGCCCTTTGACACAAAGCAAAATTTTGTTTGGTTTTGAGAAAAAATATATATACTTAGTAGAGTATTTGGGGTAAGATATGAGCAAAGAAAATAGATGTTGTGGAAAGAATACAAGACTGAGACCTGACTGTGAATCTGAGTTACGCCCCCGTAACACCGGGCATGGGATTCTCATTTTCACTTTCTTCACCTGCAAAATGGACTGAATATTGCTAGTGGTTAGGATTTGGGGGATTGTCTGTAATGCCTAGAATGTGGGATTTCTCAGAAAATGTAGTCTAAAATTTGCAAAGCCTTTCATTTTCTTTTCCACTTCTTGTTTTTCAACTTGCTCAGTAGAAGTTAATTTTCACATCTGAGAACAGTGTCATGAAATTCAGTAACTTTCTGGTCACTTACAATCTGAAACTCAGTCCTGGGTAGTTTATCAATTCAATCCCATTTCAAATTTAAAGCTTTTGTATTCTTCATCTTTGGCTGGACTTGAAGAGGATAGGGCTTGGGGTAGAGATTGAGCACGGGCTCCTTTTTCAGATGTCCTGGCCCTCCATCTCTAGGTCTTGCTCCTTTAGATTTGGGGTGAGGGAAGAGGCTGTTCCTGGCTGCACCCTTCTCTCCTCTGAGGCATGATGCATTGATTGACATGGGAGTGTTCCTTTAGAAGGTTTGTGGGATTTCTTTGGAAAGGTGTCCAGAATTCCTCAGTATGCCTCTTGCTGAAAACAAATACTTAGATGGACCTCTATGCTTCCATCATTTGGCCACCTCCACCAGAACTTCACATTTCCAGCATCTTCTCTTCATCTAGAGCCCTGGGAACCACTGAGGGCTTCCATGTCTCTGGTGCCTCGGATATCTAGGATAGGGAGAGATGTACTTGTTCTATCAGTTAGGTCTACTCTTGCAAACCTCCCATGCTCAGAAATCATATGGCAAGATGATGTAAGTCATTTGTCAAATGTAAAGTCAAAATGTAAGTCATTTTGATTTACATTCCCCAGTGCACACATGTCAATCTCCCCAAGAACGGTCAACATCTGGTACTCAGGGGAAGCATTAAGATACCGTGTAGATTTGTAATGCTTTGAGCTTCACATGGCCCATGAAATAAGAGTCTTTCTTTCTTCCAGCCTCACATACACTGTGGATGATTTGCTTTAAACCTACCATTTCTTGGCTTTAGGGGTATAGTGGTAGTCAGGGGGGGATCCCAGAGAAAGGAAAGAGTAATTTAACCTGTATTATGAATATTGTATTCCCTACAAGACTGAAGATCCTAAAAAATGACCCTTTCCATATCCCCTCTGTCCTTCCTCAGACATCCATTACATATATTATGTTTAAAAGTGATCCAGTGGTAAGTGATTATTCCAAAAACATTTCCATCCCATCTCTGTAATTCCTGGGGGTGGGTGGAGGGAGCTATATTTGGCCCCATTTGTTGATGGTTCTCTTTTAAATACAGGCCTTCATTGCCAAATTATAGGGTAACTAGAAAAATTTCACTCCACATCTTATTACAGTAGCTGTTATTATTTTCAGCAGGAACTGTACAGTTTTTGTTCACACCCTGTTTTTCTCCTTTACGACCATTGTATAATGCATAGTTTCTGGAGGAGGCATATTGGGGCATAAATACTATAACTTCCTCCTACATAAATTTCTAATAGACGTTCCTTTACAGTCATCTTATGGTTTTAAATATAACCCCATACCTTCTTCAAGAACTTGTTTCCTGTTTCAGCAAAAGTTATTGGTCATCCTTATGTGGAGAAAAATAACATTCAAAGTACAGAATATGGAATGCTTCCTAGAGTTTGCTTTCCATAGGTGACTGGGAGGAAGGCCAGCCAAGGCATTTCCACAGGGTTGTATCATTTTGCTGCCAATCCTGGCTGCATCTCCCTTTAGCTGTGACCTTCCAATACTTGCTTTCCAATTCTCAATGCAATTAATTATCCTCCAGGAACACTCAGAGCCAATGAAATGTAATGCAACTGGAAAAGCTCCATTCTTATGAGGTGAAACATCATGCCATACTGCCTGGAGTTGCTCTTTCAATCATGACACATGCTATCCTGGCATAGTTAAACACAACACATCAGGGGTCTCTTAATTAGGACCTTGAAAGGTCTGACAGTGAAGTCCCTTGAATTGGTCTGTGGTAAGTGAACTTCATGTTTGACCTTGAACATGAAGACAGCCTTGGGTCAGCCCACCATTCTGTTAAATAGGCAACAAGGAGAAGCTGGATTTTCAATTAATGTAAATTGAATACCTCTTCACTTATGTTTATTACTCTTCTATAGGATATCCTCCCCTCCATTTTATTCAGACTTCCCCCAAAAGAACTGCACTTGTCTAGGAGTACAAAGGACAATATATAACTTGAGAGCAATGCAGAAGTCCAGCACTGAGCTTTGAAGTAGCCAATATCTTCCATCAAGCCATTCCTTTCAGCATCTCACTTGTGCATCTATAGTTTCTTTCTTTCCTTTGCAGTGCTCAGGTTTTCTGACTCTTGATCACTTTTTCTAATAACTCTTTCTCTTCACTCCTTCCTACATGCTTCTCAATTTCTCTGAATGAGCAATTTTCACTCTGCCCTAGTTTCTCCATTTTGAAAGAATCTATTCTTTCAAATTATCTTCAAGAGCAGCCAATGATGTTGTAATGAGGATGGAGAATTTTGGTTATGCTCAGCAAAAGAAAGGTAATCTGGCGGGAAGGACTCACCTCCCTCTTAAGTCAGTAGGCTACAACAAATGGCAAATAATTTCTACTTGTTCCATCCTAATATTCAAAACAGGGGATTTATTCTGTCTACTCAATGGGAGATTAGCCAATTCATAATTTACCATTTACCTGAGTTGTGTACAGAAACCCAAGTTAACTGGAACCCTATTTCTTATTTATTCCACTGATATTTTAGTGCCCCTTGTAGACAGGGCTCCAGCAATTTTACAACTGGTCAGCTCATTAATACATGTCTGAGCCACACTGTCCCTAACCTCCTCAAAACCTGAGCTCTACCAAGCCTGCCCCTTACATAAGTTAGGAACTCAGAGCAAATAAAAGTGAGCTCTGAGCACTGCAGAATGTTGAGGCCAATTCATAGGCAAGATTTTTACTCAGATCTTTGTTGTTTTCCACATTTACTTAGTTCCTGGACTTGGTTTTATATCACTTTGGTCCTGAGGTTGCTTCTTAGATTTCATGGAAAAATTTAACTTCCTGATTTGGGCCCCAGGAATCCCCTAAGATGTCAAGTACATGAAGGCAGAAATCCTGGAATGGAATCAGAGATGGGGACCCACTAGCTTGGTGACCTTAGAGGATTCATCTAACATATCAATGTCTTAGTGTCCTCATCAATGAAATCATGTTAGCTTAGAAAGGCTAGCTGAGCATTAAATTAGACAAGCAGTTAAATTGCTTCAGCACGTATTATTTGCAATGATAATTTTATCAACTTTATTGTAACTATAATATCTGACTATGCCCATTTCTAGGAGCCACACAACTAGTGCTGGTCCAAGGACCTCATCCAGGCATTGATCCCCATGGAGTCCTAAGAGAGACTTGTCCTCATCCCCAGTGGGCATGAAGCCCCCTTCCAGCATATTATCACTTGAGACCTATCAATTAGAGTCCACTCTATATTAATTCTTGAAAGCTTGGCTATCTTTAAAACACCCCTGATACATGCTGGGATAAATGTTTTAGATGCATTTTCTCATCTGACATCTAGAAATACTGGAAATTATATATATGTTTCCTTTTATGGATAAAGAAACTAAATTCAAACAGCATTAATTAAAATACATATGAGTTGCAGAATCTGTTCCTTTTAGGTTCAGTGGTGACTAAGATTGGATGGGGGAGCAGAGGCTGCCATATTTCCCACTGAAGGCCACTAGGAAGGAGTAGGACTTGCTGAAACTACTGTGCTGAAGACCAGTTTCTTGCATTGAAATAGAGTTTCTTTAAAAGTGCCGATTTCATACATTTTCAAACAGAGACAACATATGCAGGCGAGACAAAACAGTTCTTAAGGCTATAAACTAAATGGTTCTGAAGCCTAGATGTATCTATACATACCAGTTGGTTTGATCTCAAAGTATTGTTCAGATGCTTAAAGTCTCAGTATCTCCATTATAAAATTTAGATGATTGTAGTATGCGTCTCCCAAAAATATTTTGAGGAGTAAATCAAGTAATAGATGTAAATCATTCAGACACAGAGTAAGCAGAATACCTAAGCTATTATTATTTAGCTATTATCACTTCAAATACTAAATATATTATATACTTTGAAAGTTTTGCCATGATTATAACCATCATTTTGAACATTAATACTTCAAGAGTAAATAGTTACTAACTTTAATTTAGTATTTTTAAATATTTAATATGATATTTAATGTGTTTATCTTAACAATCCTTTAGAAATCATCTTATTTCTCTTTCCTATTGGAATATCGTGATTATCTCATACAGATGAATTTATTAATTTGAGTCCTACCTGTTTTCAGGAAATGAGCATCTTTGAGCTAGAAAGTCTTTGAAATTCTCCTGCTGTGTGCATCTGTCTATACATACAGACCCTTACCAGCCCATTACAGTCTGTTAGGTGAAGTTCCACAAGTGTGGTGCCTTTGCCTTATTAATGACTATACACTCAGTGGTGTACACACCACACTGTACTAATGCAGTGAAAATACAAAAAGCCCAGAGAGGAGAGTAAGCATGAAGAATATATTAGTTGTGAAAAATATATAGTGAAGATAAATAATCACACCTGTTAGGTCTGGGAAATTGGAGTCAAGGACAGCTGTTTTGATCACATGTCCATGCCGGCCCTAAGCATACAGTATATGAAGAAGGGTGTTCCCGTCCTCTAAGGCCCCTTCCCGTGTTTCCCTGCACTAAATTCATCTCAGCACACATCAGTTCAGTAGTTAGGATCAGCTCCAAGCAGCCTCTTGAGAGCTATTCAGCAAGAGTCAGTTCCTTTTTGAATGTACTTATAGTCAGTTCAGCCGCTTGATGGAACACCAAGAGAATCCTGCTCTATGAACTGACAAAGTAACAGCCAAGCATGTTGGTTTAATCTTTCACCCTGTATTAGTTAGCCAGAGCAGCTATAACAAAGGTCAGTGTCTGCTTGGCTTAAACAACAGGAATTATTGTCTTGCAGTTTAAGAAGCTCACCAAAATCAAGGTGTTGGCAGTCTGTGCTTTCTCTGAGGTCTGTAGCATTCTGGTAGATGCTTGCTAGCAATCTGTTACTCAGTCTCTGCCTCCTTCTGTCTCCTGCTGAGTCCAGCTTCGTCTCCTTATAAGGACTCTGGTCATATGGATTAATACCACCCAGATTCAATTTTGTTTCAACTAAATGGAACCTCTCAAAAATGTGACTCACCAATGCATTGCATGGTAACTAATAATGACAGCTTCTTAGATCTTACAAATGGGCTAATTTCTACAGGACCAGGGGTTAGGACTTAATGTATCTTTTGTGGGGGACATGATTTAATCTCCAAAACTTTCCAAGTCCCCCACTGAGGAACATGACTTGTTTTCCTTAAAACAGGCCTGCAATAAAACATTAGGCAAATTACTAAAAAAGGGGTAAAGCCTAAATTTAACAAACAATATCCTCTTTAGAATGCATTTGTGAGAGCAGATGTGATTGGAAAGGAGAAAGCAGCCCTTTTTCATTTTTGACTTGATATAAACACGTTTCTCTCAACTTGCACACTTGAATCCGATTTCTGAGAGACATTTAGCTCTTTTTTTATTGGTTACATAAAAGTAAAGGACCTTGATTTATTTTTGGTTTAAATAAAGAGCAAAAGAAGGAGGCAGATTGTCAAGGAGAGAATGTTTCTGGGGCGATGGTGCTTGACAGTGGAAGGAGTGATGGGAAGACAGAAACTGCACCCAGATGAGGCTATTATGTGAGAATGAGCTGTGAGCCAGTCCTAAGTGGTCCCATTTTCATTTGTATGAGAAAACAAACCCAAACACAAAAGCATGTCACGTTGTCAGGGACTTTCTGGGTTTCTGACTGCCAGCATGTGCAGGGATGGGCATTGGTGGTAGCTTAGGCTAGGAAAGAGCCTACTAAATGCACTCCCAATCTTCTTTTGCTTGAATGCTTTTGGGACACACATCTCCCTTCCATTTATAGCACTGGTGTGTCCTTGGGTCTCTTGCCTCCTTTTCCTCTGTGCTTCTGAGTTTCATATGTTGTAGTTAAAATAATGAGATCAGAGTGAATATGCTTCTTCAGAGCTTGTCCTCCTTACTTCCAAGCTACATGAGTTTGGATAAAGTCACTTAGCCTCTGTGTTTGTTAGCCTAAACTGGTAATCACAGGTATCACGTAATGAGTTGACTTAAACAGCAAGCATTTATTGGCTCACTGTTTCAGAGGCAAGAAATTTAATCTCAAGATATTCACAAGACTTGTTTTCTCCCAGAAGACAGCCATGTTCTGGTGCTGGCTGCAGGCAGTGCTTGGAGTTCCTTAGCTTTCTAGTCACTTAGCCATGTCCTCTCCTTTTCCTTCTAGCTTTCTTCTCATTTCCTGCTTCTCCTTCTGGCTTTTTTTTAGGGCCCCTAGTAACCTGGATTAAGATTTACCTTGTTTCCCTGTACCAAGCCTTAGTTAAAGTAGAAACTTCAGGGATGTATGGATGGTTCAATGGTGGAATGTTCACTTGCCATGAGGGAGATCTGGGTTCAATTCCTGGCCCGTGCTCCTCTCCCACAAAAAAACAAACAAGCAAAAAAGTAAAAACTTCAAGAAGTCTTATTTGCAATGGGCCCATAATCCACAGGAATGTGTACTAAGATGAACAATGTGTCTAAATTAAAGAACATCATTCAACCTACCACAGAATCTAAGCTTTAGTTTTTACATCTGTAAAACATGGAGCCATAATCATGACTAACTCATATAATTAATTGATTTGGAAGATTAAAATGCAAACATCATGCATAGCAATCAATGAATTAAAGATACGTCTGATGGCAATATAATTCTGCCACATCTCAAATCCAACATGAAGCACTCAGGAGGCTGCTGAAGTGCTGGGGAAAATTATATGGAGATTGAGTATATTTTAAGGAGATATTTATAGGGTGCCAGAATGAAAAGGGGTAAGATGATGTAATTAGTTTTATGTGTCAATTTGGGTAGGTTATGATGCCCAGTTTTGAGCCAAGCCCTGGCTTAGATGTCACTATGTGGGTATCTCATAGAAGAAATTAGCCCCTACAATCCCTTGATCTTAGATACAGGAAATTATCCTCAATAATATAAATGAAATTCATCTAGTAAGTTGGAGGCCATAAGTGTGAGAACTGAGGATTGTAGGCATGAGAAGGAATTCTGCTTCAAGTGTTTACCCTCCAATTCTAAAATTTCCAGCTGAAGGAGTTCAGACTCAAGAATTCAACATCACTTTCACCAGAATTTCCAACCTCCAGCCTGCTCTATGGATTTGGATTTACTAACTTCCACAATTGCATGAGTCTATTCCTTATAATAAATTACTGAATATAATTTTAATACATTTATTTCCCACTCTTTAGTATGCAGATATCTTACCAATAAATCCAGAGTAGTGGCTACTTCTTGATCATGTGTCACTGTAATGTCTGTTGGCATTTTGGAGACTTTAGAAAGAATGGTGTGACAGTTTGTTTCATGTGTCAACTACTAGGTAATGGTGCCCAGTTGTCTGGTCAAGCAAGCAATGACTTAACTGTTACTGTGAGGACAGTTCATGGACTTAAATCATTAGTAAGTTGATTGTATCTATTGCTGATTACATCTACAATCAACTAAGGAGAGTGTCTTCAGCAATGAAGATGTTTAAATTAATCAGTTGAAGGCTTTAAAAGAAATGATGATTTCAGCAGTTAGAAAAAGAAGGAAATTTCCTCTCTATGTCAGCCAGCCAGCTTCTCCTGGGGAACTTATCGAAAACTTTCATGGGAGTTGCCAGCTTGCAGCCTGCCCTGGGGAATTTGGACTCATGCATCCCCACAGTTGTGTGACACAATTTTATAAAACTTTATAATTACAGATACCTCCCATTGATTCTGTTTCCCTAGGGAACTCTGACTAATACAAATGGTTTAGGGTCAGGTAGTGACACTCAGAAAGTGGCAATGCCCAATGACAGCTTAGAAGTTAGACTTCTTTCTTTGTGGATCAAAGTGTCCACACTTGCAGAGATCCTGCACTTCTTTCACAAAGAGATGAAATCAAACCACTGCCTCATTCTGTGCCTATGTGAAATACAGTTATAAGGGCCCAATGTGAAAGTATTAGTTGGGCAGAATTTGAAAATTGAGGTTAATTTGAATAGGCGTAAAAGGGTTGTAGGCATTACCCATGAATTTGCATGGGAAGGAGGAGTGAAGTTCATGGTGAGGGGCAAGGTCTTTGTCGTAGTTAAGAGTAATTCTGAGTACAGTAAAGTAAATTACACTCAGACTTTCACAACAAATGAAAACAAGAAACAATGAAACAAAAAAACAAAGCAAACAAACAAACAGAAAGAAAATCTACCCTAGTATAAAATTGGGTGTCCGAGTCACAGTGCAATAAACAGTAATTAATAATTGACTCTCATCTTTAGCTGATTGGGCACTCTAGGAATTCCATAGCCAAAGAGGATTGTTTAGGTGACTGAGATCCAAGATGTTGGGCTACTTAGAACTACATCCAAGTCATCTATTTTATAATAACCATCAGATTCTGTAAAACTCAGGCTGTTGTGGCTTATGGGGTTATGTGTTTTGTTATTACTTATTGAGTTCCCAACACTGTATTTATAATGTAAGGTATCCTTAGTTATAATTCCACAATGAAAACTTGTTACAACTTCATGAAGTACTTGCTCTGCCTAGCGTTTTGGATGAGGAATCTGAGGCTCAGAGGTATGGACAACAGCAGAGCCTATGTTCTAAATAAACTGTTTCTTACATCCAGGTTAGTATGGAAGTGACCTATTAGGCATAAAATAATTTCATTACTTGAACATCACATCACAGATTAATATTTTTCTCATTATATTGAAGTTTGCACCTTTATTCCCTTCATTCTCAGCTGCCCCCAAATCCTGCATCTCTCAGATTTGATACCTAAGGGGTCATATATGGAACGTAGGGCAGCTTGTGGACTTTCCTTCTTGATTTCTCCCCATACTATTGGAAGGAGAAAGTCAGGTAAAGTAGTGGAAAATTGTTTCATAACCTCTGGAGAATTCTGGGAATTCGAAACTAAACAATCAATGACAAAATATAATTTATGGGCCATTATTTTAATATACCATAACATTTCTGTACTAACTGACTGTTGGGAAACTCAAATCATACCAAATCAAAGTTTCCCTTCATGATGGTAAATGGGTAGGTCTCTCCTTAAATTTCTTTATTTATCCCTCTCTATCTCATGCCCCACTTTATAGGAAAGATATAACCAAGGTAATCATTTCCACTGCCTGCAATGGAATAAATTATTCTGTGGAAATGCAAAATATTTTAAAATTGGTGAATCAATTCCATGTTTAGCAATACCTTTCTGAAAAATAGGAAAGAAATACCTTATCATTTTGGAATGCAGTTTGCATGAAACAGGTGCTATCTATTTGACATTTCTGATGGATGGAGGGGGGCAATACTGATACCACAGTACTGAGAAAGCAGGGAAAAAGTCTCTCTTCTTTCTTAAATGTCTTCAACTGATCAGATTATCTCATTTGGGGAGACAGAACCTTAGTTGATCACAGATGTAGTCAGACACAGATGCAATCAACTGACTGGTGATTGAATATACCAGCTTCCTGGTTTATCAAGCAGCCATGAGCTATCCTTGCAGCAACGATCAGGCCAGTACTTGCCTGACTAGACAATTGGGCATCTCACCTAGCCAAGTTGATGCCAGAACTTAACCATCACAGTTTGTGTCCACCCCATTCACAACATGTACTGAAGGGCTCTTGTTGTCCATCTTTGATACCCTGGGCGGCTTTGCACAGATATGATGTATGTCTTGGAAGCCAGGAAACACCAGTTCTTCCACATACTAAAATAAAAACCTCAGAGAGGTGAACTGACCTGCTCATCCCATTGATTTCCTCAGTCATAAATGGAGCTTTGAATTCCTAACATGTAGAATCATTATTATGAGAGTGATCTTTCATGTCAGCTTCTTGGCACATAGTAGATGATTAATATTTTTTTTTAGTGGACTACTATAAGTGTCTTTATTCTTGGCCAAAATTAGTCTGCATATTCTCATTTTTTTGAAATAAGTAATTGAATTTCTACTCCATACCAAGCATTGGAAATGCAAGTAGTCTGCATTATAGCAACTAAAATAACTGTTTTCCTGTCTAGTAGACTGGTGTGTTATAAATGCTACCCAGAAGTCTGGGTGTTATGCTTTGAGACCATTGCTGAGGGAGTGGAAACCTCTGGAACAGTGTAAATGGTAACTGCCCCAGAAGCCTTTACAGGAAAGTCACTTGTTAAACTAAGGTGGTAAATTAAACTAAGAGATTGGGATATTACTTACTGACTCCTAGGCAGGTGCTCTTAATCACCATGCTATTCTGCCTGCCAAATTAAAATAGTTCATGAGAAATAAATTTATTCCTTGAAATTTGTCCAGGTTAATTAAAATGAGAACTTTGTGATAATGAAGATATGAAGAAATTAGGAATTCTACCTTGCTAGAATCATTGTTGGAAATCAGTTTGACAAAATGTATTCAAGAGATATTTAAGAGCTTATATTTTTGACTCAGTAATTTCTTGTCTGAGAATCTAGCTATAGAAATCATAGTGGATTTTTTAAAGCTTTTAACACAAAGGCATTTATTCTGACAATAGTTTTAACAGTGCTGTTTGTAAACAATATAAGCCCAACAATGGGATATTAGTAAATGGAATTATGATATCTTGCTGAAATGAGTATTTGGTGATCATTATAATTCATCTTTCGAAAGAATGTAATTAAATAGAAAACGTATTTGTTAACGGTCTATAAGAGATGTTTTAGTTTCATTGGTTGTTCAAATATCATGCAATGGGTTGGCTTAAACAATAGGAATTTATTAGGTCTTGAGGTTAGGAGAAGTCCACATCAAGACGATGCTTTCTTCCCAAAGACTGATGTTCTGAGACTGGCTGCCATGAGCCTTGGTCCGGGGATCCTATGGCATGTGGCAATGCACATGGTGGTTTCTCCTGGCCTCTCCTTTCTCTTCTGGGTTCCATTGACCTTCAGCTTCTTGTTTCCTGTGGCTTTCTCTCTTCTCTCTCTGTCTGAATTTCATTCCACCTATAAAGGACTCCAGTTATAGGATTAAGAACCATCCTGATAGAGATGGGTCTCACCTTAATTTAAGTAAGCTCATCAAAAGGTCCTACTTGCAAAGGGTTCACACCCACAGGAATGGATTATATTTAAGAACAACTTTTTTTCTGGGTAACAGAACCCCAAACCACCACAACAGGTATCTTAGATTGGGTTTTCCCAGAGAGGGCAATTGCTTGAGGGAAGGATTTGTGCAAGATTTTTATTTCAAAAGTCATCACAGGAAGCTTAGTAAGAGGAGCAACAAGTGAGACAGAAACGGGAAGATAGACACTGAAGGACAGTTAATGAACAAGTTTCCACTGCGGGGCTCACTCCTTCTGGGTACCTCTTGAAGACTGCCCAGAGCATGCTTCAGAGTTGTTTGCACCAAAAGATTAGTAAGTGGAATATTTATTTGTCCTCCAACTCTGTCATTCGTTGAGAGTTTTCTTTAGGGCTATCAACCCTGCACATTTATTATTCATGTGGAACAGAACATGCATGTTCTAGAGGCAAGAGAAAGACCTCAAGCTAAGCATTGCAGCTGTTGGCAGTAGGAAGCCTTTGGGCTTGTAATGCACAGAATGATGGGCACTGGCAAACTGAAGTTGCTGTTCAAATTCTAATAATGATTTTTTGCAAGGCTTTAATGGGAATGTAACATTTTCTCATATCAAAACTTTTCGATGGAGGAGAATTTATATGGATATATTTTGTGTATAATCACAACAATAATAATAACAATTATTATTATTATGAGTGAGATTATTCATTATGTGCTTTTTATTAGGGAACTATTATTTCCTCTATTTTTTCCATATTTTATAGGGTCATATTGCTAGAAGATAGCGGACAGAGGATATAGCGATAAGCAACCTGGTTTCAGAGAAGGTACTATTAGCCACCAAATAATCCTATTAAAATGCAGATAATAATAGTTTCTATAAAGTGAAAAATAAATAAAGAGAAGCATATATAGGGCAATGAGCTGTACATATGTAATTATATAGTTATACTATGATTAAATAGTAAAGGCAAAGCAATATGCTACATCATGATGTTTGTGAATGGTGGCATTATGGGGATTTTTCTAATTTTTCCCTTTTCTATTTTTGTAAATTCTATTTGGAGATCATGTGCTTCTTGATGAAAGCAATATTGAGATATTTCAATGGAGAGGGGAGAGGTGAACGTTATCCTTGAAAACCAGAAAGTTCCAAATCCCAATCTGTAGTTGAGGTGAACTCCAATGGTGAGGCTTTGTCCATGGCCATGGGAAAAAGGCAGCCAAGAGAGGTATTAAATTCTCTGGTGCTGTGTTCTTTGAGGGCATCTGCTTTTAGAGGAGATATTGATTCTGCCTCTCCAGAGGGCATCATAATCACCCTGTCCAACTACAATAAGCCTTTCCTCCCACCTCCACCCTGTAATAGTCCATAGATGCTGCACACCCTGGTGTGGTCTTAAACCCCCCAAGGCTGTGCTCAGCTTCTGAGCCCTTCCAAACTCTGCTTTACCTCTGCAGGCCAGGTTACTTCCAAATTACAATATTCCTTTAGGCAGAACTTTTCAAAGTGTTAAAACCAAAATAAAAAGTTAATGAATTCCAGCAAAGACAAAAGACCTCTGGATAGATGTTTGCCCTTTTTATTCATTGAGCTCATGCAGTTTTTATTTTCTCAATTTTCTTTTTGTAAAACTCTCTATTGCACCAGTGTTTCCAAAATTAATTTTGACCTTCTGGCAACATTTTAATTTCACATGCCCCAGTAGATTCTCTTTGTTCAACAACTTATTCCATATATTCATTATTCCTTTTGGAAGATAGCATTATCTCGCTCAACATAAGTATTCATTTTATGCCTAATTACCCTTAAAACTGCACAGAGAGGCCAGGGTTTGGTGCACAGCAAGCAGACCTGGGTTCAGGAATGATTTTCAGTTATGTCTGCCAGGATGGGACTGATACGGTCAGGGTCCTGCCCTTCCCCTAAGAGAGGAAGTTACCTACCCTTTCTGAGAATCAAAGTCCAAGATCCATAAAATGAGGTGATAGCGACTTTTAGGGTTGTTGTAAAGATTTGGGGATGAAATGGCTAGGGCATATGCAAGTTTCAAGACTTGAAGAGCTTGGGGAAACAACATTTAAAATGAAATCTGTTCCCAACCCAGAAAACTTTTCTGCAAAGATAGTAGAAAAAAATCGTATTATTGAATAAACTTTACTCAGAATATGATGCATCATAGGCAAATCACTAATGAGATCACAAAGAATGAAATAAATCTCTTCATTTATATAGCCAGGTACTAACAACTCCACACATGTTCTCAAGATAAATGATAACCAGTCCTTAAGTAAGAATACCTGACAACACCATTTGCTGCACATAATGCATCCTAAATTAGCCATGTGTTGGGGTGGACTTTGTGTTTGCTAATCACCTTTATCCAAAGGACTAATACAATTTCTTATATCTTTATGACAAGTAAATAGCTACTGTTTGGAGCCAGACACTTAAATTAAACTCTTATGGAAATGGAAAATTAATGGTACTCTATTCTTAACATCCATATTTCAGAAAAATGGCTCTTAGTTCCTTCAGAAAGACATTCCTGGGTTATAAAGCTGGAAATAGATTTATTTAGCTTTTTAAAAGATTTGCATACATCTCAAAGGGGCAGAGATCCCTTACAAAGATGGCTCTATTCCACCTTTCAGAGTAAATTCCAAGCTCCTTCCATGATTCACAAGGTACATTGCAATCCAGCCCCATACTACCTTTTTAACCTCATCCCTTCCTTGTTTCCTGGTTTCTCTGTGCAGGCTGCTCTCTACACATGACAATCTCTTTCATAAATTGCTGATTTTGTACTTGCTTTTCACTCCCACTCTCACAGCCCTACAGCTCTGTGTAGCTGACATCTCTCCACCTTTTCTGTCTACATCAATTATCACATCTTCAGAAAGTCTTTCTCTGACTATCCTACAAAGGTATGTCATCATCTCAGAAGCACTACTTCACGATGTCATGATCTGCTTATTTTATAGCAGAGTCACCTTTTGCTCTTTTCTTTCTCTTACATCCTACTCCCAATCCATCAGGAAGATGGTTTGGCTCTGTATGGTAGGTTGATTTATGTACCACATGGGTGAGGGTGTAAACATGTTTTAAACTATTTGCATGGGTGGGAACTCACTGTAAATAGGAGCTTTAGAAGACATGGCTTTTAGTAAAAGTGCGGCCAACTGAATCAGGATGGGATTTAATCCTTTTACTGAAGGGCTTGCAAAGAGAACGCCACAGAGAAGATCCAGAAGTAGGAAATCAGTAGAACCCAGAAGAGAAAAGAAAAGGTATCTCCAGGTGACAGGAAAACCAAAGAACCCAAGGATTGCTGGCCAGCTAGAACACCACCCATCTTGGGAGAAAGCACAACTTACAGTCTTTGAAACCATGAGCCAATAAATCCCTGTTGTTTAAGCCTACCCATCTTGTAGCATTTGCCATAGCAGATTGGAAACTAAGACATTCTATCTCAAACTACCTTCAAAAACACATCAATTTTAACTACCTCTCCTGTTCCCATCTTGCCCCATGAACTCTCTCCAATCTCTGCATCAGTTCGCTAATAAAACTCTGCTTCTACTCCTGTTCCTCTGTAGTCTATTTTCAACAGAAAGCTGGCTTGAGCCCTTTATGATAAGTGTCATATCATGTACCCAATGTACAATATTCTCCACTAGCTCTTCACATCTTCAGAGTAGAAATTGGGTCAATCTGTCTTTTCCTGGTCTGGCTGCTATCACCTCACTGAATTCCTCTCTCACCTTCTCTCTATTCCTCTTTCAGCTCCATCCACACTGGTCTTCTTGCTGAGTCTCACCCACCTTAAGATTATATAGCTTTTAAAAAGATTTGCATACATCTCAAAGGAGCAGAGATCCCTTACAAAGATGGCTCTATTCCACCTTTCAGAGAAAATTCCAAGTTCCTTCCATGGTTCACAAGGTACTTTGCAATCCAGCCCCATGCTACCTTTTTTAACCTCATCCCTTCCTTTCTCCCTGGTCTCCCTGTGCATGTTGCTCCCTACACATGCCAATCTCTTTCCTCCACCTGGAACTTTCATCCTGTGGAAATTTGGGTAGTAACTGACTCCCTGGCCTCAAGTTTTTGCTCAACTTGCATCTTGTCAATGAATATTTAATTCTCTTTAATCCTGTTATCCACCCCCTGCCAGATCTGATATCCCTGCTTCTGCTTTACATTTGCCTTTTTATCCAGCACACCTAGAACCTTCTAAAACACTGAAAATTTTATTTAAGCTTCTTATTTATTGTCTACAATCTATAACTAGAATATCAGCTCCATGAGGGCAGAGACAATTGTCTGCTTCATGTTCAGGAGGGACAGGTGCAGAGAATGAGAGATTTGGTCAGAAAAGTAGATTGGGTCGGTTGAAAGAAATCCTTCAGATATTAGTAGGGTGGATTTGTGCTTTCTTCTATATAGTGGGAGTGGTTATATTCATTTTACAAACAGAAGTATCATAGCCCTCTTTAAAATTTGGTTGAAATGAGGGTATTTAGCCTTTGTGACTGTCCCTCCTGTGTATATTGGCAGCAAATAGCTTGTTCTGAGTTTTACAGGTCTAGAGCCAGAGGAAAATTTTGCCTTAGGACAGACCATGCCTGTAACAGACTTTGATGAGTCTTTGTACTGGTTTTAATCTTGTATTGTATTTGTATTGTTACTGAAATGGTTTAAGGCTTTCTGATACTGCTATGGAATGAATATATTTTGCATTTAGAAAGAACATGTCTTTTGGGGGTCAAAAGGTGGAATGTGCCAGTTTGAATCTGTGGTGGAAACCAGAAAAGCCAAGTTTTTAATCCTCATTTAATATTGTTGGCTGGGAGCTTTTTGATTGTTCCCTTGAAGAAGTGACCCACCCAGTGGTAACTTTTGATTAGATGGCTTCCAGGGAGCTGTGACACCACTGACTCCAGGTGGGTCTTGATTAATTTAATGGAATCATTTTAAAAGAGGAAATATTTTGGAGAGTACCATGAGAACCATGCAAGTCCATGCAGCCAGAGACCTTTGGAGATGAAGAAGGAAATAGCCTTTGGGGGAGTTTCATGAAACTAGAAACTTGGAGATAAAGCTAGCAGACATCGCCATGTTTGCCATGTTTGCCATGTGCCTTTTTGGTTAAGAGAGAGCCCATGAACATCATTGGCCTTCTAGAACCAAGGTACCTTTCCCTAGATGCCTTAGATTGGATAATTCTATAGCCTTGCTTTAATTTAGACATTTTTCACAGCCTTAGAACTATAAACTTGCAGCTTATAAAATGTCACTATTTAAAAGCCATTCTGTCTCTGGTATACCGCATTCTGGCAGCTACCAAACTAGGACAGATTTTGGTACCGGAGAAGTGCTATGTGCTATGTAAATACCAAATATGGTGGAATGTTTTTTACAATGGATAAAGGGAAGATTCTGGAAGGTTGATAGAGAAGGCCTAAAATGCTTTGAAGAGACTGTTGATAGAAATGTGGACCCGAAAGATACCTCTGACAGGGCTCTAGACAGAAATGAAACATATGTTATTGCAAGCTGTAAGAAAGGTGATCCTTGTTTTAAAATGGCCGATAATTTGGCAAAATTGACTAGCAGCTTTGCTGCAAGGCAGATTTTAAAAGAAATGAACTTAAATATTTAGCAGAAGAGATTTCCAAATTAAATGTGGAAAGAACAGCCTGGTTTTTCCTTGCAGCTTACAGCAAGATGTGACAGAAAAGAGATAAGCTGAGAACTGAAAAACCAGAAATTGATGTTCTGGAAAATTCTGGGCTTCCAGGAAGGGAGACCCCAGGGAATAGTGCCCCACATGAGGATTTAACCAAATGTGGAACCAGTCAGCCATTTAAGAAAAAGCCAGGATGAGAGATGGAGTTATCTAAGAAGGATTTGTGGAAACTCCTTGTGTTGGATGGGCATGATCAAAGCCTATTGCATAGAAAACTAACAAGAATGCTGTGGGATCTGCATAAATACAACCACTGTCAGTCTGGACTAAAAATCTCAGGAAAGGGAAAAAGTGAAGGTAAAATATCTTCAGAGGCAGAACCATGGAGGGTGGGGTCTGAGGTCAAGAAGCCTCAGGACAGGAGAGCAGACCCACTCACATACCTGGAGAGAGTGAGTTTGCCCCAAAGGCAGAAGATGGGCCTTCCACCTCTTTGCAATGGAAGAACTGTGCTACCTCAAGTCTTGGAGAGTGTGGAGCACATTCTTTGGGGATTAGGGAAAGCCTGGCTGCCACCACATGGAGGGGCTGAGTGTGTGCCCTGAAGTTGGCAGAGAGACCAGATGCAACTCTGATGCTTGGAGAGAGTGGAGTCAAGAAAAAGGTGGTCTCCCCAACGTCCCCCAAGTTTGCATTTGGAAAGAAGTGGGCCATTGCATAGTCCCTTGGAAAGGGTGGGACTACCACTTTCTAAAACCCTGAAAATAAATGACTCTCAGACTTCTAAATCTAATAAATTTTACCCTGCAGGTTTTTGAAAACTGCTTGGGTCCAGTGACCCCTGCGTTCCTTCCAGTTTCTCCTTATGGGGATATTTATCCTTTGACTCTCCTTCTTTTACATATTGGCAGCAAATAACTTGTTCTGAGTTTCATAGTCCAGAGCCAGAGGAGAATTTTACTTTGGGATACACCATGTCTATAACAGACTTTGATGAGGCTTTATACTGATTTTAACCTTGTATTGTATTTGTATTGTTACTGAAATGGTTTAAAAATTTCTGATACTGTTATGGAATGAATGTATTTTGCATTTGGGAAGAACACGTCTTTTTGGGGTCCAAAGGTGGAATGTGCCAGTTTGAATCTGTGGTGGAACCCAGAAAAGCCAAGTTCTTTCATCCTTATTTAATATTTCTGGCTTTTTTATTGTTCCCATGAAGATGTGACCCACCCAGTTATGGGTGGTAACATTTGATTAGATGGCTTTCATAGAGTCATGACACCACCAACTCTGGGTGGGTCTTGATTAGTTTACTGGATTCGTTTAAAAGAGGAAACATTTTGGAGAGTGCCATAAGAACCACAGGAGCCCACATAGTCAGAGATCTTTGAAGATGAAGAAAGAAAACACCCCGGGGGGAGCTTCATGAAACGAGAGGCCTGGAGAGAAAGCTAGCAGATGTCACCATGTTCATCATTTATGGTTCCAATTGAAAGAGAACCCTGAATATCATCAGCCTCCTTGAACCAAGGTATCTTCCCCTGGATGCCTTAGATTGGATATTTCTAGAGCGTTGCTTGAACTTGGACATTTTTCACTGCCTTAAACTATAAACTTACAACTTATTAAATTCCCTTACTTAAAAGTCATTCTGTTTCTTGGGCGGGCCGCGGTGGCTCAGCGGGCAAGAGTGCTTGCCTGCCGTGCCGGAGGACCCCGGTTCGATTCCCGGCCCCAGCCCATGTAAAAAAAACAAACAAACAAACAAAATAAATAAAACAAGAAAATGTTTAAAGATGTTTCCCTTTCTTCCTCCCTTCCTTCCTTTCATCCTTCCTTCCTTCTCTGTCTTTAAAAAAAAAAAAAAAAAAAAAAAAGTCATTCTGTTTCTGGTATATCGCATTCCAGCAGCTAGCAAACTAAAACAAAACCTTAGGTGAGTTTTGGGAGCCTTATAAACTTCTTGTCAATTGAGCCTAGCTCCTGAATTACATAATTGTAACAAGACCTCATTTCATGTATAATCACTACCCAACACTTCTAGATCCTGAGAAGAAAATGTAAATTTTAAGAATTCAGATGAGGAATGGGAGTAACTAATTAATTGCTTCTTATTAATCACAGGAATTAATTAACCTCGGGTTTCTGATCAATCTCCACTCTTCTGCCTTCATCAGTACCTGAGCAGATTTAAATCTTCATCTGGTGTCTTTTGGGCATTAGGATCTGTGCTAAGTGTTGCAGATTCTCAGTGAACAAAGTGAGTATGTGGGAGCAATGCCCACTTTTCCTGTTGTTGGTTAGTCCCTTAATGAGTGGGTGGCTTTCTAATCCAACCTGCTCTGGAAAGTTGTTGGGGGTGTGCTGGTTTGAAAGGATGGATGGGCCCTAGAAAAGCCATGTGTTAATCAAAATCCCACTTTGTAAAGGCAGAATAACCCCTATTCAATACTGAATGCTTGAAACTGTAATCAGATCATCTCCCTGGAGATGTGATTTAATCAAGAGTGGTTGTTAAACTGGATTAGGTGACGACGTGTCTCCACCCATTTGAGTGGGTCTTGATAAGTTTCTGGAGTCCTATAAAAGAGGAAAAATTTTGGAGAATGAAGGAGATTCAGAGAGAGCAGAGCAGAATGACATAGCCATGAGTAACAGAGAGTCCACAAGCCAGCGACCTTTGGAGATGAAGAAGGAAAACACCTCCCAGGAAGCTTCATGAAACAGGAAGCCAAGAGAAGAAGCTAGCAGATGATGCCGTGTTTACCATGTACCCTTCCAGATGAGAGAGAAACTCTGACTGTGTTCACCATGTGCCCTTCCACTTGAGAGAGGAACCCTGAACTTCATCAGTCTTCTTGAACCAAGGTATCTTTCCCTGGATGCCTTTGATTGAACATTTCTACAGACTTGCTTTAATTGGGACATTATATCAGCCTTAGAACTGTAAACTAGCAACTTATTAAAGTCCCCTTTTTAAAAGCCATTCCATTTCTGGTATATTGCCTTCTGGCAGCTAGCAAACTAGAACAGGGGTCAATAAGAAGAAGGGGGTCATATTTAGAACTTTAGCAGGCTCTTCTTGTTATTCTTACAGAACTTTCCTCACTCTTTCCCACCTCTTCCCTCCCTTCAGGGCCCATATTCCATTTCACAACTGGAAACCCTATGCCCCCTTTCCCAGCCTTCCTTGTAGCTACAGCCTGACACGTGGCCTGATTCTAAACTGTGAGTTCTGATGGACTATTCACTTTTTAAACTTAAAGGGAAATTTGCCTCTGACATTGGTTACCTCATCTACCTGTGGTAAGACCAGATTCCGATTGTCCAAGTTCACAGCTTCTGCCTCATAAAAGATTAGCTGAACTGTCTGTACCACTGACTAACATGGACAAAATACCTGCTATTTATTTGGCCAAATTTTGGGTAAGATTCTCCCAGAATCCTGAACTATGGCCCACCTTCAGCTGGAAAAGATGCTAAAGATCTGGAGAAAATATTCTCTGATCTACTATCTGATCATACAACCCATCCAATCCATCCCACGTCAACACCCGGCCCTTTCTACCCTTGTTTGCTCCTCTCTATATTTAAAAAAAAAAACTTTATTTTCAGCCTAATCTTTGGGATGCTTGCAGATTTCACGGGTTAAGCATTTTCCCTATTGCCGCAATCCCCTCTACTTACTGCAATGATCCTTTTGAAAACAGTGACTGTGTCTCCCTACCTAGGGCCAGATTTGTGTTTTATTTTATGGGTCCTTAAAAAAAAAACAGACGGATTAGATGAATTAAAGGAAATTCACATCTTCTTTTTTACTGGCTTCTGTGTTTCAGTAAGTCAGACCAGAAAATATTTGGCCATCTTGACCTATGGACAAACCTGGGAGCTGTATTTCCTCTGGACATCTTGTTCTATCAGATAATGAACCCCTTATTGCCAAAGCCAATTAGAGGTGGGTTGCCTGTTAGTAGCAGAGAAAAGCATCCTGCCTGGGACTGTAACCAAGAGGCTGGGTCTAGACGTGTTGTGTTTTCAAAACTCCAGCTCTGGGAAGTTTTGACTACTTGGCTTTTGTATATGCAGTTGCCATAGAGACACAACAGGGCTAGAAATGGAATAATGGGTTTCAATGGGTTATTGAATGTCTAAAGAGAACAATGTAAAAAGAAGCAAAATATTCTTCTGGAATTATCAGTACTTCATAAAACAGTAAAATGGGATGCAATCCATCTTTTCTCTTCCCCAGGTCTGTGACCTTTGGCAAATCTATTCAGTATAGATAAATAAGCTTTTGCTAAAATCTGCTAGGATTTCCAGCATGATGCTGGTTCTAGGGACTCAGAGGCAACCAAGACAGAGCCTTTGATCTCAAATGTCTCCTGGTCCATTAGGGAGTCAGAACTCATGAACAGGTAACAGGAAACCAGTGTGACTGCTGCACTGATAAATGTGTCCTAGTTACTGAATAGCACATTATTTTCAAATAATGAGAAGCGTGAAAAATGACAAGTGGTTTTCAAGGCAGATAAGGATGAGATGGGGAGTGTAGAAAGAAGCACAGGCAAATACATGGAGGTTCAAGTGTGAGACTGGTGGCTTGGTCAGATCATACACTCCCCACCTCCAGCCTAGATATATAGGGTTGTCCCAAACTGGGTCCCTGGGGACTCCAGGGCCTCGGTGAGTGTCTTGGGCATCAACACATGAGGCCAAAGTCTTGCTGGGCAAACAGAGGAGGTGATAAACAGACAAATTCCAGGCCTCCCATCATCATAGCTCTGTGCTCTCTGTGCCTCAGTTTCCACATTTGTATAATATAGTAACTACATCACTGGATTGTTGTGTGGGCAGAACATATAAATATATATAATGTTCTTAGGACAAAGCCCGGACATATTAAGTGCCATTTAGGAGTTAACTAATAGTATTATAATGGCCACAGCTCACAAGAGTATCTCTTTATATCTGTTTTATATCTTCAACTTTCATTTAAGACATCTTTTTTTTTTCTTAAGTTCTGTGCTGGGGGTCGAATTTCATTATTTTTCCATGTGAGAATCCCATTATTGCAGCACTATTTGTTGATTTTTTTTAGGAGAGAAGTGCATGTCCTGGGAATCAAACCCAGGTCTCCAGCATGGCAGGAGAGAATTCTACCACTGAACTACACTTGCACCCCACTAAGACATCTTTTGAAGAAGTATTTATCCAAGACCTTTTTTAAATTTTGAAAATAACTACTATAGATTCATTCTTTCAACAATTATGTCATGAATGTTTGTTCTTTTCCAAGCAGCGGGCTTAATGTTGAACACCAACAAAACAAATAGACACCTTGGCTCTCATGGGCTTTCTGTTGAATAGGAGATACCCCAAAATTTAAAAATAAAAATAGATAAAAGTAAGACATGCTAAATTGTGTTAAATGCTATGATAACAGTAAGAAAGCAAAATGTTGGAGATAAATGTTGGGAGTGGGAGATTAATTCCAGATGGGTAAATAGGGAAGCCCTCCAAGAGCATGTGCTGTTTGAGAGAGGATGCAGTGAGAGAGGGAGCTGGTAGATTGCTGGTGGGTAGCAGGCCTTGTTTGTTTGAGGAGACCATAGAATGGAATGATCAAGTGGGACTTGGAGCTGAGGATGAGGGGTTGCTCGACTAGAATATTTTTGGCCATTGGAAGGACATGGGCCTTTATGGTGGAAGGACATGGGCCTTTATGGTGGAAGACTGGACATCATGGGAGCATTTGGAGTAGAAGAATGGTCAGATCCAATTTAAGTGTATCTGACTGATAAGTTGGAGATGCAGAGAGTCCAAAGACCAGGAAAAAACTTAGTACAATTACCCAAGGATGAGATAATCCAGGTGGCTGGAAACTTGCTAGAAGCAATGAAAGTGGTGAGAAGTGGTGGAATTCTGGGTGTACTTTCAGAGTGCTATGCAGAGAGAGAGGCCGTAAAAGAGTATATCCACTGAAATCATTATTTTTAACTGATGCCCTTGGAACTATGGTTTAGAAGGTTTGTGTTCCTGGGTATCTGGAAGAAAAAGTTTACAGGAGGAGAGGCAGAATCCACCTTTCATTGCAGGGACAGGTATAGCCAGGTGATAATCTTAAAATTTTGGTCATTCCCTCGCTAAAATCGTTCCGTTTTCTTTATCACTGAATAGAATCTGACCCTGAGTAGTGTAACTTAATGAGGGCATTTTAATTATGCATAGAAAGAACCACTAAATATATATTTATTTTATATTTAGCCTTACACATTAGACCTAATTAAGTTTGAAATGGCACTGGGAAGATAAGTTATAAGCCACAACGGGTGTGACTGGAGAAATTGGCAGAAGGCACATATAAATCCAGGGGAGAGAGCAGATTACATAAACTTCCCATTAAGGCAGGGAGATATAAGGCATGTTTGAACTTTGAAGTTAATCAGCGTGCAACCAGGTAATTACAGGCAGCCTGCATTGGGTGGGAGGTGTGGAAGCCTGGGGACACCTCCATAACTCATTCATCTTCAAGGTGTCCTTGGTACCTGGACCCACCAAAGAGAGACTATGGAGCAGGGAACAGTGTGAAGTTATAGCAACTGCTGAAAGGCTATAGAGGCAAGGAACACATATGCCGTGACTGAAGCAGATGAGTGTAGGCTTAGCAACTCTCCATTTAATTTCTGTTAAATTCAAGGTCTGTCATAGGTATGAACTTAGGCGTCTGTAGACTACTCCATTGAGAAGTGATAGGAGGAGGAAGAAAGAATTATAAAATTCCTGAAAATGCAAGAGATTGCATTTGTTCCTGAACAAGCAATTGGGAAGGAAACTGATGCTGAGCATTTTCTTCTCACCTGGGATTTGTCTGCACTGTCTCATTCTTTTTTCACATCAAGACTCTTCTTTATGAGTAAAGGTACAGGACACAGAAAGAATTTTACTGATGTCCTTGCAGTGATGTGGTGCTGTTCCCTACAAGGTGTACAAATACTGAGTCCCGTGCTGGCTCAGGAGTGAATGGTATCATCCTGCATCATACGTATTTTTGTGGTTGAGCTGAAATCTCCTGGGTTTTCCATGCAGCCTCCTGCCATCTTTCTAGCTCCAGCCAACAGAATCAGTGCCTGTAGAGTTCCAGCAGGATCCAGACAAGCAGGTTTAACCATAGCTCTTTCCTTTCTGGGAGTGCTGAAGGAAGGAAGGGGAGCTGGCAACGGACATTTCTGCTTAAATTTTAATTTATTGTTTCATGGTGCAAAACTCAAATGCAAGTACCTGGGTATTTCTCTCTGTGTATGGAGAAATCTCTTCTTCCAGGTCATCTCCCGCTTTCTCTTCAAATGACATTGGTTTCTCCCATGAAATGACCCTCAGAGCTGGCTTTCAGCAAAGTCATGAAATCTGTCCTTCATTCCCCCCTCTCTCTTTCTCTGTGGCACTCACAACTCTGTTCTGTTCCCCTCTGAATTTCCCCTTCTTAAAGCTCAGACAAAGGTACAAAGTAATAAATGGATGAAAACATAGCTCTGTTTTTCAATTCAAAGAGCAGCAACTTTACCTCTACTATATTGGAAATTCGATGAAGGTTTTGAATAAAAGGTTCAATATTAGGTATAACTGAATCCTAAATTCAGTGGAGAATCATTTGTGGGATTTTCAGTAGTTTGTGGGAACTTTGCCATTGCATCCTTTAATGTTATTCTGTTTGGCCTTCATTCTCAATTCATATCCCAGAAGTCAAAAGTCCTATAAAGCTTCTATTCCCATGGCTGTAGTACGTTTAGAAGATATTTAATGTGAGTGTTGCTTTATGAATCCAACTAAAGGAGTGTTAGGCCAATAGAAACAGACAAAACTCAAAACCAGAGTCAATGTAACTGTGGCAAGCAGACTACTGGTTCCAAAGGTGTCCCCTGAATGTGTGAATATGCTAATTCATGTGGCAAGAGGGACTTTGCAGATGTAGGAGAGATTATCCTTAATTATCTGGGTGGGACCAAGGCAATTATAAGGACCCTCATTAGAGGGAGACAGGAGGGTTAGTGTCAGAGAAGAGGAGATGTGAGGATGGAAGAAGATGAAGTCAGAGTATCAAAGAAAGATACGAAGGTGCTTTATGGCTATTTTGAAGATGGAGGAAGGGGGCACAGTAAATCCTTTTGGGGTATCCAAAAGGATTGCAACCTACTGACACCTTGATTTTGGGGTTCTGACCTTCAGAGCAGTAAGATTAAGTGTGTGTTGATTTAAGCCACTAAGTCTGTGGTAAATTTTCCCAGCAGTAATAGAAAATGATCCAAAATGGTCTTTCACAGTTACAGTTAATTTTTGATACAATAAGACTTTGTAGAGTTCCAGCTGTTGCAGTGGAATATTGGAAGCTTAGGCTAGAAAATACTTCAGTACAATGAGGTGAAAATGCCCATGGCATGTGCCAGTTGCCCCCAAAGCCTTTGAAACCAGAAATGTAGCAGTAAACAAACTGTGCTTCTTGGAGTAAATATTGGCATTCTATTAAGTACCCCAAGTTAGGATTGTAAATTGCTGCATACCTTTATCACTACTATTTCCACTTTTTCTCCTTCTGAAGCTCGGGTCTAATAGAACATAAAACTATGAAGCTTGAAGCTAAACATTAGCTTGACCAGCCTTGAGGAGAGCAGTGATTTCTTTCAGGTGTCAATTCTTACCAATCGCCAGGGAAATGTTAACCTGGGGCAAAATGAGTGCTGATGTGAAACAAAAGAAGGAACATTTTCTGGTGAAGCTAACAATCTTTCTCCATATGCAGAATTCAATCAGGCTAAACTCAGACTTATGATGAGTCAAAAATAACATGGATAGACATTAGAAATAATCCAATAATCATTCACCGGGCTAAAACTGACAGCACTGATTGGTTTGCATCCTGATTATAACTTCCTTGTCTCCCACACCGTTTCCCCACCCCCATAGCCCACCTAGGAGGTAGAGAAAGCTATCCTGATCCCTTCTCTCTGTAGAAGAAAGTGGCGGTGGTGCTGGGTGGGAGTGTATCTTTTTGACCTATAGTGGAAGTAACAAAATTTTAAATCCAGGGAAGACTATGATATCTGGCGACATACAAGGCCTACCAATTTGTATTCTGCAGAGAAACATTTTGCAAATAATAATAAAGAAATATATCATCTAGGAGTCATAAGAAATGCTTTTATTCCAAAGATGGTATGATTAAGTAATTGAGGAAAAAAATGTATTCTAATCCTTGAGTACAGTTTAATAAAGATTCTGCCACAGGAAACATTAGCAATGATCTCCCATGTCTCCCAATTCAAACTCTATGAACCAGCAGCCAGCAGCAGTTCCTCCATCACCATTCTCCTGGGGTGCTATGTACAAAGCAGCAGAGAATGCTAAGATTCTCTTTACTCATCCTCTCACCCCACTGAACTTCAGCTTAATTCTTTGATTGGCAGGGATGCCCAATTCAAATTCAAATTTAAATAGTCCCATGTGGCTAATGGCTCTCTGTATTGGAAAGGATACAAAATGTCTGGGATTATTTTCCTTCAGTTGTTTTCTGGGTCAGAGTCGGGGAGGATGTAAGGGTAAACCTTAGACCTTCAAGGGGTTAATACCTACAGAAAGAGGCAAGTGGGGAAGAGTTACAGTTACCCTTTCATCCTTTCTCTTCTGCAGCTGTATTACCCAGATAGAGATTTACAATTTCATAGATAATTCAACAAGAGTCTAAATATTACTGAACTTTCATTGAGGCGCCTGTGGACCTGTATACTTTTAGACTTCATAAATGTAGAAAAGTACAGGCAGCCCAGCTGTGCTTATTGCCTGCCTTGTGGGGAGGGGTGAAGCTTGATCACCATTGTCTGTGAGAATCTTGCCATATTGTCTTGTCCCTACTGTTTTTTATTGACACAAATTTGTTTTGTCTGTTGGTTGCCAATTAGAGAGGCTTCCTAAGGAAAAGCTCATCACAACAAGTGTGAACATGAACAAGAACCCTGATATTGGGGTGTCATAATCTCAACAACACCCATGGTGATAGAGGTCAGGAAGCTTCAGGACTGCTCTGTCCCAGCACCTCAATTTACAGCTGGAGAAACAGGTCCAGGAAGAGTGTATTACTTGTCCAAGGTCACACCACTACATAATGATGAGCGATTGTTCCAGAAGCTTGTGAACTAGATATCTGTACCCTAGTGTGTCTTGTGGCAATGAGATCAACTTTAGCTCTGAAAGCCAATGCTGACTCACTCAGCAGGCTTATTCTCTCCTGTGACTTGCAAAGACGATAGGGAGTGCCCTTGATGAAATATAAAATATGGCATGATTTTCTGTCATCTTCAAAATAAACCTTTTTCTTTATGTCCTCTGTTAGTACCCCTAAACAAGTGGTACCTCTTCCCCATTCCCATCAAGTTATACAAAGATAACTCCGTATAGCAAGGGATGACAGTAAATAGTGTTACAATGACTATTGTCAAGGCTACTAGCATCTGTACTACCTAATGAGAAGTACTTTCTATAAATTACAGTGGATTCTCCTTATTTATGGTAGTTTTGTTCTGTAAAGTGAACACTGAGCCCCTAAGGGAAATACAGGGTTAAGTGCCTGGAGCATCTGGTCACAGTATTTCATCTACCCATGGAAACAGAACCTTGTTCTAACTTTGTTTCCAGTTAAGTCCCCTTAAATTTGCGTACAATGATTCCTCAGGGAGTTCTTTTGTTTTACTAGCTCTTTAGTGACTGCCCCCGTTTGACCCCAGCCACACACAGTAGCATTGCCTTCAGAACATTTGACAGCCTTTAAGCCCTGTTTAAAGGAGCACTGAAACAAGACAGGGCAGTTGGGCCTCAGCTGGGAATGTGTGTGGCCTGAGACTCACATTTTCTTGACTAAGCACAGGTCCCCAAATGACCCCAAAAGTGTCATGGAATACTAAATTGCAAAAAAAGAAGATCAATTCATTACTTAATTCTCTCAATACGAGCCTGAGATTGGTATTATCCTCAGTAGCCTAATAAGGAAACAAAGAAAGAGGAAGGTTGCATAATTTATTCAATATTCCATAGCCAGGAAATGGGGATGTTGGGGTTTGATTCCCAAGAAAACTATTTCTGATGCTCATTATTTTCCTACAGAGTATAATGTGTTTGAAGTATCTGAAATAACCTTACTTTGGATCGTTTCCTTCGTCTCCATCCTCTAATTTCTTAGAGTATTGGTGGGGGTAGGAAATTAGTCCTAGTAAGGTTTGACTGGCTACAACTGATACAATATATTTCCAATTTGAAATAATACATTGAAGATAACTCCTTTAGAAAGAGTGCAGTGACAAGAACATCTCAATGGTAGTTGAGAAATCAGCACTCTACCTGCAGTTCTGTCGGGTGGCTCAAGACAAAGCAGCAACAGGTTGTTCTCTTTGTGCTATATTGGGAGTTGGCAGGATTTTGTGGTTCTCAATTGACTGAGGAAGCAGGATGGGGCACCCAGGAATCAACCCCTCCTCCCCCAGTGCTTTTTCACTGTGTTCTCCCTGCGTCCGCCTCACCCTCTAAACTCTAAGTAATAACATGATTTTAAGGGATAGGGTCAAAACTGACATGTATATTTTAAAATCAGTGTCTATGGGATTCTAACCCCTTCACTCTCACCCCTTCCCCTCTCAAAATGATGATTTCCAAAGTCTTAAACATCTAACTGTTCTAGGTCAATTGACTTTTGCAGCTCTTTCAAGCTCTAAGGTAGAGGATAGTAGGAAAATAACGAATAGATGAGAATTTTAGCATTTTCTTTATTCAGTTATCCTGTTGATGTATTAGAATGATTCATCAAACATTCAAGTAACAAACACTGACTCTCCACCCACCTGTGCCAGCTGCCTGAGACTCTTCTCTGAATTCAGGGGTTACATTTGAAAACTAGGAAATGCCGGATTGAATGAAAGTCTGAAATGCTCTCCAGGCACCCATAAAAACCTTTTCATTTTCCTTCAATCAGGGTTCCTTGGAAAAGGTCACTTAGCTGTTTTCTTGCAGAGGAGGCATGTATAAATCCATACAGGTTCTCAAGGAAATAAATGTCTCACCTGTCTTACCTATTGTACTGGGAAGACATGAATTTGAGTCAAAGTCCACAGCATATTTTGAATTTGGGCTTTTATATTTAAAGTTAAAATTTGCATTCAAAATAAAAGTATTGGGCCAAAGTTTGTGTGTGCATATTGGTGTGTGTAAGTATTTTATAAAGAGTAGTAATAACAACAGAAAACAGTGCAGATTCTCACCCCAAAATCATGACATTATTTAAACCAGTGGAACAAATTTGGACACATATTAAATGCCAAACAAAGATAAGCAAACTGTGCTAAATCCACTAGATGGAATATTATAAAGTCTTAAAAACTATGGTTATTACTCCTATATAATGTATCAGTAGAAACTCGCAACATAATAGCAAGCACTCAAAGCAGGAGATTTAAATTAATTGCAATTTGAATATAATTATAAGATCACTTGATTATAGCTAATTTCCCCATAAGAACAATTTGTTAAGTGTCAGCTATGTTTGGAACTATGCCTAACATATAGTTTTATTTAATTGTCCAGACAACACTTAGATAAACATTATTCTCTCTGTGTTACAATGAGAAAACTCACTTGCTAAAATTACTCAGCGAATTATTTTGGTGCTAGAGACTATGTTCTCAACCACCATGCTTGGATTTTCCTTTCCAGTATCCAAAGAGTTTACAAAAGAGTTGCATTAAAGTTTTCATCTTTATTTAATTTTTATTTGCCATATAGGTAATGTGTGCACTTAACACAACTTAAAAATATACAGAAAATAAACAGATGATACCGAAGAAATGTTCACATATCAAGTACAAAGATGCTGTTTGCAAACAAATAGAGCATCCAACTAAAATTCTTGAGCACAGGCAGGAGATTTTTGGTGTCACCTAACAAGAATTCTAGGATAGACTTCAGATTTCAATGCTGTCAGCATTTCTAGTTGATTTCCTGCAGTTCCCTGCGCTTTTCCTTCATGCTGGCAATCTGACCACCATGTTTTCAACTCCTCTTAGAATCACATTCAGAAAAGCAGGAAGGAAATATAGGAAACACAGGCATTGGCTTTTTCTTGTTGTGCAAACACCGAAGGAATTGGAACCGAGGCTCCGGAGCTTCAGGAAGTAAGATTTTATTCATCTGTGCGCAAGGGGCCCAGTCCAGCCATCTCGAAAGTCTGAGCCCTGAACAAAAGGTTACAAAAGCTTTTATAGTCAGGATGACATATTAAAGGCAAGGTATGAACTGGTGGTATTGAAAGAAAATGACTGACTGATTTAAACTGGGAAAGGCGTGAAGCTGGGTTTGCAGAAGTGGATGAGCGATTAGGGGAGGGGTTTCTTCACAGGCATTTGTCTTACCTTGCCTACGTGCAATTTTACCCGTTTTCAGGGCAGGCATCCTGTTTATATGTAGTTTCGACTGCCCGTTGGAATTGGGGGAATTTTTTAAAGAGGAAGTAATTTAAATTTGCATGCAGGGGTGAGGGGTCTGCTTGCTGCAAGAGGAAATGTCTTGGGCAAACGGGCATGCCTGCTGCGAGAGGAAATGGCTTGGGAAAACAGCAGCTGTCTGCTGTATTCTTCATGTATGTCTTTCTGTTATGTGGGAGTAATAGTCTTCCCAGAAGCCCCTAGTAGTTTTCCCTTTATTGGTCAAAACTGGTCACATGAGCATATCCAATTGAGTGACTGGGCAAGGGTCAAAGACTATATAGCATAAGCATATATTCTCTGCATTCATGAAAGCTTACCTGCACACACACACACACAGTCAAGCATGCAAGCACAATGCCCGTGCATTCATACATGCCTACATAAAGGTGCATACAAATTACAGAGTTCACTTTGTGAGAAGAAAGAAATGAACTGCTGTGGCTGTAGGCAAAGTACTACCTCAGGAAACGGGTCTACCTCCTTTGTCTTTCTGGCCCCACAGCTGATTTTTCCTTAGGCAACCACTTTTAAGAGTATATTCATTTTCCCTTCATGGTAACATGTGATGTGCAGTGTTATAAACAGTCGATTAAATATTATTTTACAAAGCTACAAGTTCAGTATAATAAAATGCACACATCTTCATTGTGCAGCTCACTGAAATTTTGCACAGATATAAACCCATGTGACTATCACCCAGATTAAAGTGTATTATATCAAGTTTCCTTGTGCCCCTCTGGAGGTAAATGCTGTTCTGAGTCTACTGCTGGAGATGAGTTTCTTATCCTTTTGAACTTCATTTTGATTTTGATTTTCATTCCCCTGAGGACATCTTGTCATCCTTATTAACAATATGTATTTAATTTGTTTAATGTTTTTGCCCATTTAAAATTTTTTTTAAATAATTGAGTTGTTTGACTTTTAATGGGGAAAAGTCATTACCTGGTGCTGTAGCAACCAGATATCTGTTTTATAAACAATAAAATTCAATTTGGCTAGTACCTCGCATCATATTCAAAATTTAATTTGAGATGGATCGTAGAATGAAATATGAAACATAAACTATTGAGCTTTATGGAGAAACTTAGAATAAGTTCATTCTGTTGGAGTTGGTAAAGATTTCTTAGAGAAGTCACCCATAGTTAGTTGTGAGCATAAAAGAAAACAAGTGGATCCATTTAACTTGATCGAAATTTGACCTTCACATCAAAAGACTCTTTTAAATGAGTATAAATAGAAGCCACACATTGGGATAAAATATTTGAAAACTATATATTTGGATAAAAACAGTAAAATAGATATAAAAAGAAATCCCACAATGGTATGTTCTTTGCTTTAATTTTGGATGGTTTGCAAATCCATACAGATAGACTGCTTGTCTTTTTACCTTGTGCTGTACCCCTTTAAATGGTTTAGTTAAAATTTATTTAATTACAAGTTGATGGAGAGTTAGATTTCTTTTAACCCCAAAACATAGGAATGAAGAGAGAGATAAGGACCCTGCTTATTTGTTTGTCTGTTAGTTTCCAGATATGCTATTGTTGCAAGACAATTTAAAGAATAATTTAAAATTTCCCATGCTATTGAAATTCCCCATTATATTGGAAGGACAGTGGTGATGATGAGGCTGACAACAAAAACAGTACATACAGCAAACAGTTACATTTTGCCAGATTTCATTCTTAGAAATTTTCATATATTGCATTTGCTATCTCAATTGATGCTAATATCAAAATTTTGTGTTGGTTACTATTATAAACTTCATTCTCCAGACAACGCAAGGGAGGTAGAGTGAGAGCAAGCAAGCTGCCCTAAGCCACCGGGTAGTAATAACAATATTTTAGCTTTCTTGTAAACTTTTTGGTTTCTCTCATTTATCTGTCTCTTCTTGTAAGAATCATACTCTCCTCATTTTTGAAGATTTATGTAATGTTTAATATCATCTAGGGTGGCTCTTCCCTCATAAACTCTTATTTTTTCAGAATTTGTTAAGCTATTTTTGCCTTTCAGTTTTTCTATGTGAACTTTGAAATTAAAACTTTACTTGAAAAAAATGTGTTGGTCATTTTATTGCAGAAGCAATACATTTATATGTTAACAGAAATCATTAAAATTGGTATTCTTTCTATGAACGCGGCAAAGCATTCTAGTTGTTGAAGTCCTGGTGTTTGCATGTCTGACCCTCAGTGTCATTTTTGACTGTTGTTGGACCTTTTTAGAATCTTCATTTATTTCTCGTTCCCCTCTACCTCTTGCTCATTGTTAGTCATGGTGTAAACGTTGTCTTTTCTTCCAACATTCTTTCCAACCAGTTGATAAGAAACCTATTAATTTCTGTACATTAAGGTATAGCAATTGTCCTGAGGTATTTGGTTGTTTAATGAGTTTTCTTAATTGAACTGGCAGGTGTTCAACATATGAAATTAAACTTCTGCACACAGTGCTTATTTTGCCTTTGCTTTTCTAATTTCCACATGTATTATTTCTTTGTTGGGTAGTAGTTTGAGAACCAGGTGAAATAGTAGTGGTGGTAATGGGCCATATCTTCTCGGTGCCTCCAATGGAAGACTTGTGATACCTCCCCAGTATAGCAGTGGGGGAGCTTTGGAGTTGAGATATTATGTGTTTATATACTCGCATGTGTATGAAGTGTGAACCAGCCTACCTCATAGGGTGTTAGAAGATTAAATGAGGTAATGCATGTAAACCTTTTAGAACAGTGCTGAGCTCATAGTTAACTCTTTGCAATGAAGAATATGTACATCCATGTTCAGGAGGAATTCAGCTGTTTCTTTCTTTGCGAAATTGTGGTCATAAATGATTAAATGAGTGAATGCACACAAGACCCTTAGAATGGTGGCTGGCATGTAGTAAGAGGTCAATAAATGGGAGCCATTAACAACTTGTCTTATTAAGGAATTTTGTCAAGAACAGGTGCTGATTTTTATAAAAGGTTTTTTTCTGAGTTTTTGAAGATTCACTTTTGATCTCTTAATCTAATGCATTAGGCCAGCATATTTTCTAATAGTAATTTACTTACTTTGGTGAAATTAGCCCTTCTTAGATGTGTTATATTATTCTTAAAGTGGAATCGCCAGAGTTTGCAAATATTTTGTGAAGAGTTTGTTCTATCAATATTTATATAAGAAATTGAACTTAAATCCCCCCTGTGTTGGTATATACTACCTTTGATGTCATATTAGTTGCTTTGGTAGGAATGTTTTGATAATTTAAAAGAAATTATTTGAATCTGTTTTCTCTTTTCTGTACAGTGAAAGAATAAAAGTAAATTGGATTTGTTTGCTTTTTGTTGTCGTTGTTCATTGGTTTTTAATCTTTTGTTTTGTTTCTTTAAGATTTAGTAAAAATCCCTTGTGAAGCCTTCTGGCCAATTTTTGTTTTTGACACTTGTCTTTTTATGGATGTATCTTTTGACAACTTTGTCTATGTCCTAATTGACTTTAAGTGATAGGTTTTGGTTTTCTGCATCTTAACATTGGCTGTCATTTCTAGTGTCAGCTTTGGTAATTTTTTTAATTTCATGATGAACATGCATTTTAGCCTTTTTCATTTTCTTCTGTAAAGTTGAAGAAAGTGATATCTTGTGAATATATTTTGTTCTCTGTCATTGTTACTTTTCTCTCATCAGTTTGTATGATTTTATTTCTTTATAATGCTTGTTGTTGCTTTTTTCTTTAACCTTGGTTAGGTTAAGTAATGGTTCATCATTCAGGTCTTTTACATGTATATTTTTCTCTTATTCTTCTATTTCATTAATTTTTGATTTAGCTTTATTATTGCTTTCATAATAATTTATAAATTTTTATTTATTTAGTTTAGGAACTAGTTCATGTACATTGTGTCTGATTCTCAAAATACTTAAGGCTAACAGTTTTCCTTGGACTACTCTTTTAACGATGTCCTATGGATTTTTTTAATCATTCATTTCTATGTCTTATGTAATTTCAATTTTGATTTTTTCTCTTTGACCAAAAGAATTGGTTCTTGTTTATTTAATTTTAGATTGTAAATGTTTTTGTTTTCTTATTAATTTCTATTTCTCTGGTATGGGATCATAGAATATTTTCTATATTTCAACATTTTAAAAAATTTACAGAATTGATCTTTCTGCAAATGTTTCGTATTTTCATGGGAAAAACATACATTCTCTGATTTTAGTCATGGAGTTTTATGTGTATATAGTTAAAAATGCTTCATGAGTTAGTTTAGTTGAAAGTATTTGAGATTTTATTTTTAAGTTTTTTGCTTTATACTAAAGCATTCCTGTACTATGAAAGATACAGTGATATCTCCTTCTACTAAACTGGTTTCTTTTTCTGCTAAAGTTTCTTGCCATGTTACTTACATTTTCTACTGATGTTTCTGTATTCACTGATAGAAAACATTTTTTTATATTCATTTTGGATTATCCTCTTTATCTTTATCTATTGTCTTTCTTTGCCTCATTTAATGTTTTCTGCCTTGAAATCTTTTTGATATTGAAATACTACCCCTTGCTTTCTTGATTTTGTTTGCCTTTATAGAGAGAAACATTCTTCCATCATTTTGTTTTGAATCTTTGTGAGTCACTTTGGCTTACCTTAAAAACAAAAATTGATTTTGATTTTTGATCCAATCTGTGCATCTTTTGATCATTAATTGGTATATTAGCTTCTTGTCCTTAGTGGTTTGGCAATTTTTTTTAATTTTGTCTTTATTATTTAATGCTATTATTTCTGATTTTAGATTTTTAAATTTATTTTGTTCTTCCCTAGATCATCTGAGATTGCTTTGCTTGAGTTATATGTGGTTCTTCTAATTTTGAGCTAGTCATTGTCTTTGTAATGAATGAGTTTATGTGTATTGCATTTAAATCCCTCTTTCTGTGAACATTTTCTAATATGCATTTCCTTTCCATTAATAAGAGAGAAATAAATGCATTTCCACTTAGTCAGCTTCTACCATTCACCTTCTTAAGCTTCAAATTTTATATGATTATGTTTTGGGGTGTGTTTAGGTGTGTACTTTTAAATACTCTCAAATTCTTTATTTCTTCGTTTAAGCTTTTTGTCAACCCAAGGCTACTAAATATGAAAAAAATCTCACACTTACTTCACACCTTTTCTCTGTCATCTAACTCCTGTTAGATATAATTTCTACAATATCAGATTTTATACACTTCATATTTTGTATCAAAATCTTAATGCCTTGGGCAGGCCCCGGTGGCTCTTGCCTGCCATGGTGGAGACCCGGGTTCGATTACTGGTGCCTGCCCATGAAAAAAAAATCATAATGCCTTATTTGTTTTAGAGCTAAATATCATCAACCTTCAGCACTATCCCTTCGCCATAGTTTCTCCATCCATTTCTTTTGTTCAAGTTCATTCCATCATAGTTTCTCTAAGAAGACCTTATTGGAAGTGTTTTCTCTGTTTTGCAAGTTCTACACAATGTGTATCTGTTCCTTTCATCTTTAAGTCCCTTTTTGCCTGTTATAAAATTCACATGACCCTTTTTCACTTAGGAACTTAGACATTGCTCTACTATTTTCTAGCAGTTCTAGAAATGCTAGTTTGAAAGATTCTTTATTTAATTTAAGGTTCAGTAACTTTATTAGGCTATGTTTCTGGGTTGATTGTTATATGCCATTTCTTTCCTATGATTCTATGTGCTCTTTAATATCTAAAATCAAATTTACTTTTATATCTGGAAAAATATTGGATTATGCCTCAATTTTCTTTCTTCTTTTTTTTGAAGCAATTATTACAAGAATCTGTCATCTATAGCTGTATTATTTCAAGTCTATGTCATATTATTCTTTCTGTGTCTTTTGTAACTCAGTTTTGTTGTTGTTGTTGTTGTTACTTCTCTTAATCTCATGCTCCCATGATACACTGTTTTTCCATAATTTCTATTCTTGCCTACACTGTTGATAAAAATCATCTTTATTTTGTCCTGGATTTATTTTCTTCATTTTACTTTTTAAAAATTAGCTCTATTAGTCATGTTCCAACTCCTTGCCTCACCCTCTTTTCTATTAATGTCATTTGTCAGCTCTGAACCCTTGTTTTGCGTAAGGTGATTATGTCATTAAAGGCTTTTTTCCCCCTTTTATCTTGTGAAAATGGCAAACATTTTCATCTTCTCTATGTCAATATTTTTTTTTGGCAAGTGTGAGCATCAGTGGGTTTGTGTATACCTGCATGTGTGAATTGCAATACCTTCTAACAGACCCAATGCTCGTGATTTATTGTTATTCATCCTGAAGCAGTTGAAATGATTCTGAATTGCTATTTGCAGAAAGTACATATGGAAATCCTAGCACATGGTTCTGGCTGACAGAATTTCTAGCTACGTGTGTGTGAGACCTTAGCTAACTGGGTGGGGCAGCTGTAGGAGTTTTCATTGCTTGCTGTGATTATAAGCCCCGCTCTTTCACCACCTTACTCAGAGGCTGCCTCCTACAACTTTATCTTGGTTACATGATGCCTTTTTATCCCCACCTCCTCTGTTTATCCTTGGTGCCTAAGAAGTTCCATGGAATCTCTCATTTTCATTCCCACTGTTTCCAAATGAACATCATAGTGATCTCCCACAGTATGTTCCATGGACCTTGTAGATTTGTTTTCCTCAGACTTTGGACCCCCCAGGCAGCCAAGGCAGCACTTTTCAGTTTGTCCTTCATGGTATTGCATAACTTGTTGCTTTCCGGAGTCTTGAGAGGATTTTCCACTACTGCTTTTCCTTCTCCCTCGTGTTTTGTATCTGTGAAGAGAATTAGGGATAACTTACTTAACTCTTTTTGATGAGAAGTCCTAGTTTTGTGTTTTTATCTTACCATAATTACACTTCAAAACTTAGCATTCCCCAAATCAAAATTTTATGTTATGTGAGTTTATAAATTCATGGAAAACTGGGCAGTACATGGGTAACTCAGTGGTCAAATCCTCACCTCAAAAAAAATTTTTTTTCTTAATGGAAAAACTAGAGATGATGATAAAATACCAAATTCTTTCTGACTCCTTATCAAGCATATTGTCACTTGTAGTGTGTTTACTTTTACAAGGGTGGAAGGAAAAGTAGACTATAAAGAAAATATAAAATAACAAGAAAGCATCAGATCATCATTAAGTGCTGTGGTGGAAATAAACACAGAATGAGAGACAGGGTTAGTCCATGGGGTCAACAAAGAGTGGGCATTTGAGGTGAGTATAAAATGCTGAGCAAGAGGCAGTCATGGGAAGGTCTTGGAGAAGGCATTTATACAGAAAGTATAAATTCCCTGTGTTGGAAAGCATATAAGGAAATTGTGGTAAAGAGGTAGGTACAGTGAGAGATTGGCTGGGAGCACAAAAGGGACTGAACCAGTGTAATGGTCTTATGTATCATTAAAGTAAAAGACAAATGCTTGAGGAAACCAGATACCTTAGACTCACATGTACCATTTGAATGATAAAAGGTGCATGAAAATATGAGCCTTATTGGTTCACCAGCACATTATAATTCTGACTCCAACTATTGGGGCTTCAGCAAAACTCCACAAGTTGGGCATCCTCCCTACAAAACTGCCCTCACTTCTGATACCAGCTCCAAACTGAGGGTTCCCAGGTGACCTGTGCTTCTAAGTAACTGACACAAATTCAGGGGTTCC